>NC_048597.1:29308424-29635924 GCF_003668045.3 Cricetulus griseus | reverse complement strand
TCTTAGTTCCCTTCTTTTGATGATGTTTACTATTTGGAATATTATATTCTTATCATCATTCTCTATTGAAGTTATACCCTGAAATAATATACAGAAACACCTTCCTTCTTCCAAAGACAGCTCTTGATAGACAGGTGACAAATCTTGTCTTCTACTCAATACTTAAAAGTACTACTGAGATTTTCCAAGACAACATTATTTCTATAAAACTTGTTTCTAAATCCATGTATGTGGCAGGGGATATTTCACTCTTGCATGAAATGTCAGTTTTTCTGGCCACATATAACTCACTAATACTTTTTTTTTTTTTGTCTTCTGAAATTCTCTTGTGTTTACTTGTGGGAGGACAAAAGCCGAGTGGGTCTGTTCCAGTCTAAATGAAACGACTACCTCCAACTTTGAAGCGCCAAGCCTCTGAGTCTTTGTAGCGATTCACCCTGCCAACCTTTAATGCAGCAAGTCTTTACTTTTGTTTTGAAGGCTGCCACATTCACCAGCAAACACTTTCAAAGTTGGCTGCCTTCCCTTCGCATCTTGTCTTCGCATTGGGAAAGAATTTTTCCTTTGTTGAATGTCAAAACCCATAGGACATTGCGAACTTTGAGTTTTCTAAGTCTTATTTCTTAATAAGTACAGAGCTTAGCTTAGGTGACACCGACCCTCTCAACTTTCTGCCATTTGCCCCAGTCTGCATCATGTTGGCACTGACCAAAGTCTGATTTTTTTTTTTTCTGACAGTTAATGAGAAGGAAAAGGCCGCAGCTATTAGTCTAAATCCTAAAGGATAAGTGTCCATACTATGGAAACCAGATTCACATATGGCAATAATTGGCAGCCTCTTCTAGGTGATCATAGTATTGAGCCTCATGTCTGATGGATACTTGCATAATTCCTTAGTGTAAATTAGGAAACTGTTTTGCACAGGGCAAGTATGTACCTTTTTGTACATTGTTGTCTCCCCCCACCCCACACACACCCAGTGGATTTTTCTGAGGAAGCTGACTCATCTGAATAATATGGGTCAAAATTTATAGAATTCTAACAAAATCATAGGGTTATATTTTTTGTGGGGTATTTTTTCCAACTTTTTTTATTTGAATTAGAAACAGGATTGTTTTACAATCCCAGTTCCATTCTCCCACCTGTCCTCCCCTATCCTCCCCCCCAACTAAAACCTTATCTGTGACATATCTTTTCTGCTCCCTCTGGATGGTGAGGCCTTCCATAGGGTGTCATCAGAGTCTTTCGTATCCTTTGGGATAGGGCCTAGGCCCACCCCCATGTGTCTTGGCTCAGGGAGTATTCCTCTATATGGAACGGGCTCCCAAAGTTCACACCTATGCTAGGGATAAGTACTGAACTTATACAGGAGGTCCCATAGATTTCTGAGGTTTCCTCACAGAAACCCATGTTCCTGGGGTCTGGATCAGTCCCATGCTGGTATTCCAGCTCTCAGTCTGGGGAGCAAGAGTTCCTGGATGTTCAGGTCAGCTGTTTCTGTGCATTTCACCAGCCTGGTCTGGACCTCTGTGCTCTTCACTGGTCATTCTCTGCATCTGGGTTCCAGTTCAGTTAGGTGATTAGTTATGGGTGTCTGCTTCTACTTCCACCAGCTGCTGGATGAAGGCATATAAGTCAGTCATCAATCTCATAATCAGGGGAGAGCATTTAATGTAGCCTCTCCTCCGTTGCTGAGATAGTTAGCTGGTGTCATCTTTGTAGATCTCCAGACATTTCCCTAGTGCCTGATTTTTCTGTAAACCAAAAATGTCTCCCTCTATTATGATATCTCCATTCTTGTTATCATGTATTCTTCCCCTGACTCATACTTTCTGCTCCCTCATGTCCTTGGCATCCCTCTTCTTCTCCCCTTCTCATTCTCCTAGCTCTCTCCCACTCTTCCCGTGCTCCCAAGATGGAACAAAGAGAACATCTTCAACAAATGGTGCTGGCATTACTAGTTGCGGACATGTAGAAGACTGCAGTTAGACCCAAGCCTATTGCCTTGCACAAAACTTAAGTCAAAATGGATCAAAGATCTCAACATAAATCCAGCTACACTAAACCTATTAGAAGACAAAGTGGGAAATACCCTTGAATTGATTGGTACAGGAGACCGCTTCTTGAACATTACACCAGTAGCACAGACACTGAGGTCAACAATTGATAAATGGGACCTCCTGAAACTGAGAAGCTTCTGTAAAGCAAAGGAGACAGTCAGACAAACGGCAGCCAACAGACTAGGAAAAGATATTTGCCAACCCCACATCTGACAGAGGGCTGATCTCCAAAATATACAAAGCACTCAAGAAGCTAGTCCCCCAAACACCAAACAACCCAATTAAAAAGTGGGGTACAGAACTAAATAGAGGAATTCTCAATAGAGGAATCTAAAATGACTGAAAGACACATATGAAAGTGTTCAACATCCTTAGCCATCAGGGAAATATAAATCAAAACAACTCTGAGATACCATCTTACTCCTGTCAGAATGGCCAAAATCAAAAACACCAATGACAGTTTATGCTGGAGAGAATGTGGAGAAAGGGGAACACTTTTCCACTGCTGGTGGGAGTGCCAACTTGTACAGCCACTTTGGAAATCAGTATGGCGACTCCTCAAAAAAAATGGGAATCAGTCTACCACAAAATCCAGCAATTCCACTCTTAGGCATATACCCAAAAGAAGCACATTTATACAACAAGGACATCTGTTCAATGATGTTCATAGCAGTACTATTTGTAATAGCCAGAACCTGGAAGCAGCCTAGATGCCCCTCAACTGAAGAATAGATAGAGAAAATGTGGTACATTTACACAATGGAGTACTACTCAGCTGAAAAAAAACAATGGAATCTTGAAATTTTCAGGAAAGTGGATGGATCTAGAAGAAACCTTTCTGAGCAAGGTAACCCAATCACAAAAAGACAAGCATGGTATATTCTCACTCATATGGGGGTTTTAGACTTAGAATAAGGATTACCAGCCTACAATCCACACTGCCAAAGAAGCTAATAAACAAAGAGGACCCTAAGAGAGACATACATGGTCCCCTGGAGAAGGGGAGCTCAAGACCTGCTGAGCAAATAGGGTTATATTTAAAGTAGTTTTAACTGCTAGAAATACAGTATTCAGACTCACTCTGCAGAAAGTATTTGGTATTTAAGCAAGCAGAAAACAATACGTTTGGGTATCTAAGTGTCATAAACCTAGGAACAGCAAGCTAGCTCCATAAATAACTTTTCATCAAGAAACTTACCAACATTTACAGATGGGCATTAATAAAACAGCACTTCCTGTTAATTTGTGAAAACCAGCGAAGCATTGCACTTACAAAGTTAATCATATATTTAAGTTGTAGGGATGCTACTTTCTGTATATATATTTATTTATACTTATAAACTTGGTCCCTTGCCCACACTAGTTTCTGAGGCTCCACTCTTGTTTTGTTTGCTCACCCTTGACATTGTATTTAATGTTCATTAGACTATGAGCAATCAGGAAACAGGAGGATATTTTGCTGCTAAAGGAATGGCTCACATTTCAAGAAAGTGCTGCTCTTGCACATTCTGAAACTGACTTCATGATGAGTGTGTTTCTTGGTGCAAAAACTGCTCTAATTGTTTTGAAATGCAGGCTTAGCTTCTTTTTTAAAAAAATACATTTTTATTTAAATTTAAAACAATCCTATTTTACATACCAATCCCAGTTCCCTTCCCCTCTCATCCTCCCATGCACCCCACCAATCTCCATCCCACCCCCTTCCACTCCCCAGGGAGGGTGAGGCTTCCCATGGGGGATCATCAACGTCTGACACATCATTTGGGGCAGGACCCAATCCCCCCAACCCCATATATCTAGACTTAGAGAGTATACCCCCATAAGGAATGGGCTCCCAAAGTCCATTTGTGTACAAGGCATATTGGTTCCATTGTCCGAGGTCCCATAGACTTCCAGGCTTAGCTTCTTTATTCAACTTCTTGCTTTCCCATAAGACGAAGAGCCTCCTTCCATCTCTCCCTGATTGACATGTGGGTGGGTGGGGCCGATAGGTGGAAAACCTTACCCATACTGCACACTGCTTATGATGCCTTCACAGCATAGAGTTTCAAGGACAGCTAACAAATTGTTCTTGTGTCAAATCACGTGCTATGTATGTGCTTCTGACAATATTTAAATTCACAGACTGTGTGGATAAAATGAAACTCGGGTCGAGTATCATTTGACAAACCAGTGCTATGAACTTCCAGATGGAGAGGTAAAATCAAAAAGTCCCCTAAATCAGAAAGCCTCTCAATCCTTCCACTGCCAGCTATTTCAGGTATGGAGTTGCCTGTTCAGCAGCTATTGCAATAGTGGTTTTATGTTAGAGATCCCTTTTGCATTTTAAATTATAGGCAGTTACAGCAACCAAACACAGATATCATTTCTCATCTATGAGAAGGGTTATTTTATCGATATACCAAAGTGGCTTTTTTTAGGACATTAAAAAGATTTCCAAGGAGTTTTGTGGTTCTGTATATCTGTATTCATCAGTAGTACTCTAAACCCTATTAGCTGTTCTCTAGCCTAAGTGGTAACATAAGAAGGGGGACTCTTGTTATGGAGCCCTGCAGGTTTAAAAATAAAACACCCCGTAGTGTTGCTTTATTTTAAAACCCCACATTGCAAGAATAAACAGACTGTTACCTCTGCTTATCATTTGTCCCCCAGGATTAGACGATGACATGATTTGGTTCAGTGATTAAAGTAGAGAATATGTTTCCCCACAAGCAAAGATAATTGTCTCCATAGTCACCTTTACTTTTTTATTTCAAGTTCTTTTTTTCATTGGTGCAATTTCTATTCCTCTGTGTCAACTCTAACTTGAAAATTAAACACCTTTGGGGACACCAGGGAATAGCACAAGATGAACACCATTTTGACCACAGCTGGAGCCCTGCTGCATGCTGCTGCATTCATCTGAAGTGAATGGCCTGGGTGGCGTGGAACGATAATGGCAGGGAGTTGGTGCCTTCATCTTGATTCCCACCCCCAGTCTTATTACTATTTTACTGAAATGTAGAAATACACTACTTCCTTCTAGTTATCACCAGTGAAACTGGGAATCTAATGCTGAGAGTAAAATGATTTAAATTATACATTAATTTTAATAATAAAAATTTCCTGTATTCAGAAATCTCAGCCTTTTGAACATAACAGTTGCTTACATGTGTTTATTATAATCTTAGAAAAGTGGATTTTAAATACAGAAAAATAAAAGATGTTATATAGTATCTGAATAATATCTACATATATTGTCAAGACAATCCTCAGAGTATTTTATCTTTGCAAATATTTACAGATTGAAGATTAAAATTGAGACATTAACATTCAGTTCTAAGGAGTGTGCCTGGTCATTTGGACTTCTGAGAGCCAAAGCCACTTCAACTCCTTATTACATGATTTGTACCAGTCTGAAACTCTAGTTATTATACAAAAGGTAAATCTATTCACAAGGAGGTTTGGTCTTGGGAACAACTCTTCTTCTGAATGGGGCTTTGATGGGCACTATCCAGGTTTTTAAGCTTCCTCTTCTTGATGCTATTACATGATGTTTCCATTTTGAAGCTTAATCCCACCTTGCATGAAATATTGTTACTCCCTTCCCTGTGGTTCATGCTGTGACACTATTAACTCATTCAGAAAGGAAACATAGCCTATATATTATTCAACATTTAATATGCTAACACAGAAGTGTAATTGGTAGCCAGTGCAACAGACTGATTCTTGTTCATTGGTACATACAGATGTGTGTATGTTTATGCTGACCATTGCACATACCACAACACTAGCTTCAATTTCAGCCTCTATTCCCTCTATTCCTTAATGCCAGCCATTCTTCTCAGCAGTTATTAACTTTTTAAGATAAACAACAAAGAAAGAAGAGAAAGCACATTTATTAACAAAATTCACAACATTTTCTACATTTTGGAAAATAAAGAACCATGATACTGAGAAAGAAAAATAAGAAGTAATAAATGAGACGTATAGATATTATAGGTCAATGGTCTTTCATGGAGTGAAATATCAACACTTGCTATTTCTCGGGTGAAGAATAGCATGCAACTCTGACTTTGTGGGACTGCTTTTAATTACACTGTATAATTATTTGTGTATAGCATGACACCTAATAAACAGAGATAAAATAGAATGACTGGTAATTAACTTTGTCTTGAAATTTATACCTCTACCAAACTGTGCAGGTTATGGTATGTTTGCTTTTCTTTCTTTCTTTCTTTCTTTCTTTCTTTCTTTCTTTCTTTCTTTCTTTCTTTTGTTGCGTTTGCTTTTGCACATTGTGGTTAATTCTGCTTAAGCTGTACAAAGTCAGAGTGCTGCGACTATGTTCCCAGCCCTTGCTATGTATGTAATTATTTGGAGACCATAAGCATAACCTCTATGATAAGAACTGGCTTGATGGCTAATCCTTTTCTGTGCCAAATCTTGTTATCTGTATGCTTATTGTATGGAACAAATGGGTACCTTGATACAAGAAAGATTTTCATGAAAGACCAAATGTACCAGATAAAAGTGGTTTGACACAGTGTCTGAAAGGCGGTGTGACAACAAATCTACCCAAGCCATTGCAATATTCCCATTCTCAACAACAAACAAATGAAAGTATGGGAGGGGTAACTTAGCAAAGTAACTTCCTTCATAGCTCCTAATAATGATTAAAATCATACCTCAAACTCTCATCTCTGGAAGAAAGTAAATTTTCTTTTCACTATGGAAACCATGATCTCCCATCACCAACAGGAAGGCTTTATAGAATGCCTCGTCGAGTTACTATAGCCTTTTACGATCAAGTCTGATTATAAAATACGATGTTACACAAAATCAATAATAAAAATATTCATATGATCCAAGGTTTTCCCAAATTAAATCTGACTGGGTCATGGTAGTAGGCTGATGTCTGGAATGCAAGCAATATACTGTATTATTGATGTGTGTCAAATAACGGAAATTGTTACAAATTAATTCATCCTAACCTAATTAACCCCGTGTGTGATATTATATGCATTCCAGACAAGCCCTGTTTTGCTCTGGCCATAAAACTAGAAAAGACAATATTTCAACCCATAAAATCACCATTTAAGCCACTTAGAAACCTCAAAGTATATTGCTTATGAAGGAGAGAGATGCAGAAGAATGCATTACCTCATCTCTTTGAGTTGCACATAACGTAAAAATGTTCTCTAACATTTTTAATTGTACAAATAATCTCAGGAAAATGCCTAGTCTGGCTTTATATAATGAATGGATAGACTACATTAATACCAGCACATTGCACTTCTTACACACACACACACACACACACACACACACACACACACACACTTATCTTGGAGCAGGGATTGGAGAAGCTTTACCATCTTTGATTTGCTAGAGCATAAATGAATGTTTTATGTTGAAGACACCTTACAGTTCTGAATTTTCAGGATCATATAAATCAAGCAAAATTTATCACTGTGTATATAGTGATTAGGACTGGCCTTCATAGAATCAGTAGGAAGGTTGTAAATTGCTTTTTATGACATTTACTACTTCTCTTTATCTCTCTCTTTGCACATCTCTTTCCCTGTATGCATTTTCCAATAGCATACTTGTCCCTTGGCAAGATGGAAAAAGATTTAAATACAGCTAAATCTAAACTCCTCCTTTGCTCCAAATCTGCCTCCATGTTGACATTTACCAGTCTTTTCCTTCCTTACAAGTTGGCGATGCTTGTTAACTATACCTTCTAGTTTTGTTATCACTAAAAAAAGATATGGCAACTCAAATAAAAGGTCTAATTGGTGGAATTCTTTTAAACCTTCAATCTGATTTTCTGTGATGATTGCTGTTATCCCACCACAATTTTTTCCAGTAATCACAGCAGAAATTCTATATTTTCTAATTTTCATTAGAATTATCAGATAGTTAAGTAAATTCATTTAAAAGGAGAGAAAAGTGGGCCTAGAAAAACAGATTGTCAGGACATAGTAGGTAGATTTGTTGACTAGAAGTTTCAGGGTCTTGAACTTTACTTCTGATCTTACTACACTTATTCAACCTGTCTGAGTTTAATTCCAAGTGTATAATGAATACTAACATGTCTGTTTCGGTAAGAAACATTGGCACACACCTATAATATTGGTAATACAGAGGCTGAGGCAGGAAGATTAAAAATTGCTGGCCAAGCTTGGTTATATATAAAATCTCTGTCAGAAAGAAAGAAGGGATGGATGGAGAGAAGGAAGGAGAGAGGGAGGAAGTGAGAGAGGGGGAATGTAGCTTAAGTGGTAGTTTTGAAAACTGGAATATTTGGGTATGATGTGTCTAGCATGGCAGGGATGTTCATCAAAAGAAAAAAATTCTGTAACACTGTTACATTCAACAATCACTACTATTTTTAATCTTTACATTTTCATTGGCATTTTTAAACTGTGGAATAGCTTTTAAGTATGTTAGGAATCTAAGAGTTTCCATTTCTGTCAAAGGAAATTAAGCACCATCAAAGAGAAAACTGAAGCAGGTCTTAAAAATATGTTTCTCAATTTAAGCTTTAGGGGGAAAGGAGAAATGCTTTGTGGTTGATTTCTATTTTAGAAAAAGAAGCAAAGATACCTAAAAATACTAGAGGGTGGGACTATATACAGATGTTATCAAAATGTGTTAGAGAAAAATCACATCTGATAACAAACTAGTGTGAACTGATGCCTGGCTGAGTAGATTTCACTGATGGGGTGTCCTGTTTTTCCTACACCACAGTAAGGATCAGAGCATCTTTCATGGTGATAAAGTTGGCAACATGGATGGGAAATAATGCCACAGAGACTGATTAAGTGTGAACATGCCCACCTGGTGCCATGAAAAAGGCACAGGTAATTCCTAATTCAGGGATATTGTCCCCTTCTTTTACATACTTTTGAAACAGGGTTGACAGCTGGCTATATCTCCAAGGCAAACTCACCTGTTGTTGTGCTGCCTTTCCAGAAATGCCTGTTGTCTTCATATTATGTATTTAAAAAGACATTTCAAGTAGGCACATAATATGACTTATGCATGCTTGGTTGCCAGACACCATGCTCAGGTAATTCCCTGGTACACAACTCATCCATCTTTAGAGAGATTCATGGGAATCTATACCCCATATTGGTGTCAAATAGAAAATGAAGTTCTGAAATGAGAATAAACCTTTTACCTCAAACTATGCTCCATTTATCACAATTAGATGACTGGAACCCAGTATCTTAATGCCAGTGTTTCTTCATAAAGTTGCCTGTGAGGCCAGTTCTGCATGAGATCCAAAGAAAGCTAACTTTGAAGATCAGGGCTGTGGTGATGCTTAGATCATAAGAAGGTACCAGTTTTTATTTTTCTTCAAAGGTTTCAAAAGATAGTGACATGTTTTGATCTCAGGGAAGAGTCTCCTAAAGCAAGACTAATGTCATTGCTAAAGCATATCAATTTGAATACTGGGAGCCAGTATTATCCTAATGACAAAAGAGTTTTTATTAATCCCTGAAAGGGCACTGAGGAGTTAAGTCAGAACTCAATTCTGAACTGTAGCTCTCATTCCAAATATATCAGTACCAGTATATAATACAACTGATTCACAGACAAAACATGTCCCTTAATTATTGTCATATCTAAGTCTGCTTTTTGTCAAAAATTAGTAAAAATAAGAACAGGATTTTTATAAACACACAGACAGACAGACAGACAGACAGACAGACAGACACACACACACACACACACACACACACACACACACACACACACACACACATACACACACACACACTAACATAATAGCCATCCGGGAATAATTTGCTGGGTGTTCTCAGATGATGTAATGAAGCAACAGGTATTTTTCTTACTAATTTATAAGATTTTAGTCAGGCTTTATGGTCCATTTAAAAGCACTCTGTTTATATTTTGTAAGCTGCCTGCAAGGTGCCAGATAGCTGAATGCCTCTTATGTTACTGATGAGGTCACCATTGAGTAGCATGCTGAGAACAGCAGGACTGACCCCAGGCTTGGGAAATGAGGCGGTCTTCTAGTGTATGTCTTCATTTGTGTTCTTTCATATTCATCTCCAGAACCTTTTATTCTGCAACCAGTGTGCTCTGGGTCTTTGGTGAACATATTCTATACATATTGATGTCCTCTACATTAAATTGTTTCATCAAATTATTTTATTCATCTCAGGATGATCATAAATTGCACAAACATTATCTATGTACCTAATTGCCACCATAAAATAAAATACAATGAACTATTAATTTATCTACTCTTATTTTTGTGTATTGTTCATGCTGGAGGCACTGAGCATGCCAAACTATGTATATGGACATCAAGGTAAATTACAAGAGTCATTTTTTTTTCTACTGTGTAGACTCTGAAGGCAAAATTCTAATTTTCAGTTTTGCTGGAGTAACTTTCCCTGATGAGACATCTCCAGGACACATGAAGGAATTTAAAACTAGAAAATCAATCTTATATACACACTAAAACATCAACTTCACTATGTAGTGATAATTTAATGGTTAAGACAACTAAAACTGAAAAAATAAAATATTCCTATAGACTTCGGGGAAGAAAATGATCTCCTGGTGTCTATTTAAGTCACAGGTAAGATCTAATAGATATTTCGCAAGTAACTGAATGCCAAAAGATGTGTTGAAAATGTTTTCTATAATGGGGAGCAATAATGTATGTCTGTGTGAATAGACAGTCTCAAATTAATGTTACAATGGACTCAGTTACAAACTGTTAACAACAGACTATGTTTGAAATTTTTACAAGAGCAACTTTGCAAAAACATATGTATCTCCTATTATAAAGATGATAGTTTCTTTTATCTTAACAATGAAAACTTTAAACAGCAGGAAATGGCATTTGGAAACCAAAATGGCACATCAGAAGTACTGGAAGTCTCATAAAAATGTATTCCTTTCACTAAATCTTATTTAAAGTTATTTTCCTTCTCAAATTATTTCAAAGTCTTGAGTGGTTAAAATAAATTTGAAAAATGTAGTTGGTTTTATAACAATATATAATGATAGCATACAACTAAAGAGAATCTATATGTCTGAAAAGTTCACACTTTATCAGTACCAACTTGAACTGAATAAAAATTGACACCAATTTTAAGTAGACTGTAGAGTGTTATCAATGTTCATTGAGATCACTGAAGAATCCACTATAACACACAGAAAAGGTAGTTTTCTTGTCAGTAAGCAGATCAGTATGTGATTCAAATTATATCTAAGTTAAATTGTCAATATAAGAAGAAAGAGAAAGGGCCTGTAGAGAAGGACAAGCTGTTAAGAGCACTGACTGCTCTTCTAGAAAACTGGGGTAGATTCTCAGCACCCAATTAGTAACTTACAATCCTTTGTACCTCAGATTTCAAGATTAGTAACCCTCTGCTGGCCTCAGTGGGCACTGAAATCATGTCATGTACAAAAACATACACTCCAGGAAAATGTCATAATCACACCCATACACACACACACACACACACACACACACACACACACACACACACACGATATTAAAGTAGAACTATAACTTCAAGGAAGCATTCACAGGAGTGAAAAACAAAACCTCAACCCTAACCCTAACTCAATTAGCATATGTGAAATGTGAATGAGCTCAGCAAACCAAACATCTGGTAAAATTCCCACATTGGATTAAAAAAATCAATGTCTAACTGTATGCTATTTATAGAAAATGTATTTTAATTAAAATTCAAATTTTTATTTCTTTCACAAATATGATTAAATTAAGATCAAAGTAAGTATTTGCAAATTGTAGAGTAAGAGCAAAAAATCATCAATATGAAACAGACCACAGAACTGTTATGAGAGGTAAGAGGTGTAATAAAAGATCAATTAATTGTTGAGAGAAAAATGTTTTAAAAATCTATTTGAACCCATAGGGGAAAAAAGAGAGTCAAATTGATCAAATTTAAATTTTTAATGATAAAATTACAAAGGCATGTTCAAAATTGATTTTATTCAGACCCTTTCAGTTGTCTAATGAACTGAAACACAGTCCAAAACAGAACATAAAACACTGTTGCATAACTTTGAATAAACTCCGGTGATTAAAATTATCTCTCAAAACTTCTTTCTTACTACACAAATTTAATTTCTTTCATAATTTGTGAGATTTGTGAATGAAAATTAACTAAAGATTGAATCATTTTAATTTATATCTGCATTAATTCCTCTATCAACAATATGTATTCTACATATTCATTTTCTATATGTAACTAAGAAGACTGAATGAATCAGAATAGCAAAAGTATTTGGATTAATGAGCTAATCCTAGGATGCTAGTATGCCTGGGCAGTAAACAGTTACTTCTTTCAATACTTCATTCCTGTTAATTTCAAATATTTCTACTTTATCTAAGACTATCTGTTGTTTTTTCTCTATGCCCACAAAACCATGTCTAGTTACATCATGCCTCCATTTTCAATATTCTTGGTTAAGGTGCATCAAAACATTTCTCAGTCATAGGATGGAAAATACTCCAACTTAAACCACCTGTTATGAAGTGTTGCAAATACAGATCCCAGTGCCAAGGAAGCATACCCTGAGATTAAAGAGCCCTTTGGAAGTATTAATGAGACACACACTTAATAAACAATCCCAGAGTTGGCATTTGCTGAAGAAAGACAATCTATAGTCACTAATGCAAAATAATAAACACTAATTTTAAGACAGTTGATGGCTCAGCCTCTGAACCCCTTAAATCCACAGGGTTCCCTGGAAAAGATTGCTGTCCTTGAGCACATCTGAAAATTCTAAAAATGTATTGGCTTGATTATGACTATAATTTGTTTCTTTCCAGTATAAGAAAATTATAAACACAGAAACAAAATACCAATCTTTAAACTTGCCTCCATTACTTTGTAATGCTATAGTCACCAAACTTGACATCATCTCACTTAGGTTGTTGGTGGAAACAGGCTTTTCAAATATAAGGAGAAAGAAGTGGTAAAGTCCATTTCTCTGAAATTTCAGCACTCCTTTTTTAAGTTTGTCAGTTAGGAAGAAAAGAAAAACATGGGTTGATGCTTATAATTTAGTTTATATTTATTCCATTTGAAGTTCATAATCAGAATGCATTCTACTCAATTAAGATTGAATAATGCTATATTGTACTCACTAAAATGATTTACTAAATCATAGTAACCCTGTATTGAAGGCACATATTTTACCAAGTTTTCTATGTCTTTAGTGACAGTACCACCAGGAAAATAATTATATATGAAAACCAGATACCATAGTGATGAAAAGCGACATGGCAGAGTCAGGATAAAATCTCATCATTCTGGCTGAGATTGTCAACAAATCCTTAGGTTCAAGTAAATTCTAAGTTGGGAAGGTATCTCCTGAAGATTAAAATTTGCTCTTATTGATATTTGTACCTAATATATACACTGTATAACAAATAATAATTCCAATAAAATTAATTAATCATGTCTTATCCTCAACTGGCTTCTAGACATAAGGGAGATGATTTATTGAAAGACTCTCTGTCTCTTTATTCCCTCACTTTCTCTCTTTCTTGACCTCCAAGAGGACACACACCTAGTTTTTATCTGTTAATGTGACATTAATTACACAGAGTTATGCTTAGATGCTCATAGCTGACAGTATTTCTGCCATTTAAAGAATGGGCAAGTGATAGGTCTGAGGAATGTAAGAAACAGTCTATGGGAGAAAAGTATCAACTCCATGTCCATGATGAAATGCCTTTAGTTTATTTGCCTGCCCAAGGTAAGATACAGAAGAACCGTTGTAACACTGTGGTTAGTCACATATTTTAAGGAATACATTTCATGATTTTCCTAAGGTAGCTCTTTTGAGCATTTATTAGTAGAGATGGTGATCAAGATTTTGATTTCTTCTTTTCCTTGTAACTAGGATATCTCTTTCCTCTCCCTGGAAATCAGTATTCTCAAGATCCAGCAAAGGCTTTCTCACTTGCCTTTTCTTTCCCATACCAAGGTATCACCTCTTGAGGAGCTCTCTGATGGAAAACCAAGTGTTTCAGGACCCAGTCAGTCTCTACCAGGAAGACAGTTCAAGACCATGTGCTTATCACAGACTGAGGTTCCCAGAAGAAAGATCAATAGCATTAGGGCTCTGTTGTGAGGAGATGGATTCAATTCTTTCCTGAGTATTAATTTTGCAATTTGTAAGTTGTGATAAGGAAAGAAACAATGCATTCTGACATAGAAAAAATTTTCTTTATCTTTTTCTGCCTTTAAAGTATTTTATTGTGTGAAAAAAAGAAAGGCGCCATGGGCCCAACAACCTCCTTTAAATTTCTAAGCATTGTGTACTTAAAGCATATTTTTCTTGAAAACTTTAAAATTTGACTTATATTATTATTGACTTAGGGAACAAGGATTTGGCAGTGAAACACAAAATCTTTTTACTTGAGGACTATGAAAAATTGTCTTAACAAAAACAATGTTAAAGCCATGAATCAAGTTGGAGTTAGCTGTGGTGTCTCTCAATATATGGAGGAGAGCCAAAAAATTATGTGTCTATATAATGTATCATAACATACATATATATAATTTGTGTATATATAACACAACATATATATGCATGCTTTATATATGTATTCATGTATGCATGAATGCATGCATGCATGTGTGTGTGTGTGTGTGTGTATGTATATAATATGAACAACTCCTCTCAGGCTAACTTTCATAGTGATGAAAAATGATAAGCAGCTTTCTGGGAGAGAAAAAGGCAATGTATTCTTACTCAGGTTTGGACCCTAAGAACTATGAAACCTAACTGGAGAAGGAAAATAATTTCTTACAAATATGAAATGTTTAAAGAACTAAATAGTATTCTAGTATGCCTAATTTTTATATAGAAAATATTTATAGCACACATTTCTTCAGATTTCTCTTTATTCTCATGCTGTTTTTGCTTTCTTTAGCCCTTACTAAGTTTATGAACTCCTCATTCTTTAGTCAAGATCTCACCAACTCAAAAAATTTTGAGGCTTCTGCATGGCATATATGGATATTAGCAACTAAACATTGTCTTCCCTTCTTGAAAATATCCAGGCAACTTGTACTTTCTTGATATCTAAGTTATGACATGCATCTTCAATGTGCTATGGTAAACTGAGTTTATCAAGTGTCTTCCAATCAAGGAATCCATTGAACCAGTCTATGAACAGATTGTCCAGCATTCAGTGTTGGGCAACAGAGATGTATATTCTTAATTTTTCATATTTTAAAAATATGTATGTACATTATGAGTAAACTGAATCTAGGTTTCTACAAAAATTTATTTGTGTTTTATCTACATCCTGCACATAAAACCAAAATGAAATTTTATATACAAATTTTAGTATGCCTACACGTTGACTGCCATAAGAGATGAAGATGTACTCTTCTTGTTGTATAATGTCAGTGCTCACAGAGTTACATATCCAGTACAATGCATGTTAAAATATAAGTGGATCAAGAGAAATGAGGAAGCAGATTAAAGGGAGATACAGGTGACAAAAAGGGTAATTAGGAGGAAAGAACAAATATGGTTTCTATGTTATTCAGACTATAAATATAAGCATGTGCATGCATTGAGAGAGAGAGAGAGAGACAGAGACAGAGACAGAGACAGAGACAGAGAAACTAAACCAGAAAGAACAGAATCAGCCAGTGTGGGAGAGGGGGGATGAAAAGTGGTGTGGAGAGCTGAATATGATAAGCAGAATGTTGTGCCTGTATGAACATCATGAGGAAAACAACTACAACTTTTAATAAAAGTTTTTCCATCTCTCAGTTTTCATGAATTTGGGCATTCCAATTTTCAGAGTAAGAACTCTTACCTTATATTAACATGTTTTAATGCCAAATTTTTCTTCATTGAAATTTTGATTCATACCTACTTACAAAATTTTAAGAAAAACAGATCATCAACTCAACATGTATTTTCAATTCTGAGACTTCCTTCTTTGTTCTCACCATGAGATACCCTGAAAGTTCCTTAATCTACAGAGGATTCTGTCCAATTCAAAAAACCTAACTTCACAGTTGGCAAGTGTTCATTTGACAAATAGTGGAAGACACAGCCTTCAAGCTAGCCAAAACCACAGTAGTGTTCTGATCAAATAGATCCAAACCCACAAGGCTTTCTGAGTATTATTTACAATTTTCTGTGAATGCATGGCTAGACTGAGCTTAGGCAAGTTAGCCAGGAAAAGCCAGAGTGTCTGACAATGTATCAAACCTGAATTTATGTCATTAATTTTACTGCCATTGCATAGCTCAAGTCTTTTTTTCCCAAAGGTCTTACCCAAAATTCTATGATAATTTGTCATTCCAGGCTTTATTATATTCACTAAGTACCTTGGGGGAATACTTTCTTAAGATGGGTAATGTGGCAAAATTTAATTTAATTTAACATGAAGTTCAATCTAACTACCAATATTATTTATTGTGTCATTGAACCACCCTCTATTTTTCTCCTAGTGATGATTTTAATAGTTAATGATTGATCTTGTCTTCTTGTGATTTCAATACTATTTATATAATTTAGCAACTATGATAATTCAACTATAATCATTAAGGAAATTTATGATAAATCTAGACATTGAAGTTGGATTTGTGGCATCATTAATTATACAGTCTACATCTGCAAAAATTAAATTATCTCTCAGAGCCTCAAGTCTCTCATCTGTGAAATAAGATTGTAATGCTAATACCATTATACCCTATTTGTAGATAGCAAACATTTTTAAATATAGGGTCTAAAATAAGGCAAGGAATCAAACCCTGGCATTGATACTGATGACAACAAAGTTTTTTTACTCATAATTTGGTCTGAAAAATTACATGAAACACACACAAGGATAGTTTAATTTTCTTTTTCTATTCAACTATCTTAAAGCCTTCCCTTACAAAATCACTTTCATTATACATAACACTTAGTCTGATATTTTATTGCTAATATATTTAGTGAATAATACCCAAGTAGGCTCTTTTTCTTCAATATCATTTTCTGAGGTAGGAAGCAATGTAACCAATCTGGTTTAAAATGTCAGTGAGGAGACTGAAGTCAAATCCATGAAATTAGAATAATTTTCAAGCTGTGCTAAACACATCATGTTACACAGTCCAAAATCAGAAGGCAGAAGCATTTATTAAAAATAGGAAGCTAGCCATGACAGGAAGAAATGATAAAATAAGTAAACTCTGTGTGAAAATGTTAATTATGTTGACTGGATATTGAAGAAACATGTAAGAAATAATTTTGATATAATAAATCATTGTGAGATGAACTGCATAAAAATTTCTTTGTGAACAGAATCTTAACTAGAAAAGGAATTGGAAAAATCCATGCAATGTATAACCTTTTAAGGTATGACTAGAGAAGATCAACATGCAAATAAGATGTCCATTAAACTAACAATGCTTCGGAAAACACTCGGTAATAAGTCCAATAAATACTGAACAACAATTGCATTGTGTGACCTTATGAAGTTGCTTAGAATTCACCAGAAAAGGAAGAAAGAATACTTATTGTAGGATTTCATGTTGCATAATTTAGTGGACAGCAGACAGGGAAAGGAGAGGGGAAGTAGTAGATACATTGTCGATATAATAAATAGATACATCATATTATATTTGATAAAATATAAATTAACATAGTTAAAGTGAAAACCTACATCTAGGATGGAAGTTAATGAACAAAGGCCCCATGAAAGGAGAATATTATGGATTAATTTTGTCCATGATTTGATATAATCTGCAAGAACAATTTACATATTTACTTGTCAAAAATATTCCTCAGGAACATTGAAATATCTCTCAAAAATATTCTTTAAATGTGGGCTTTGTTATCCCTGAAATGTTTATGAATAAAGAACTAATAGTTATAGACTTAGATATATGAATTTATGAAAAACATATGAAAATTTACTATAATTTATCAAAATATTATTTTTCTTCCACTATCCATTTTGTTCTCCTTTCTTTCTTAGTTCCTCACATCTATTCTTCCATGGTATGTGTCTCGAAAATCACACTTTGAGAAACAGAGAAATATTTACAGAAATTGCTGATGTGGGGAGATCTGAAGAGAAAAGTGAGCAGGGACAGAAATGAACAGTGCCAGCAATCCCCACAAGGAAAAGGACCTGTGGTATAACTGCTCTTAATAAAAAGTGTCTAAAGATTCACAAAATACTTTCAACCAAAGAAGAACGAAAACACAAGTTCACATGATGCCATATGCAATTCTGTAATAAATAGCTATTGCAATTAGATGACTGGAACATAGTTATGAAATATGAAGAGCACTTAGAAAACAAGAGCTATGTGAACTGCAGTAAAGACAGGGTTGAGAAGAGCATTAGTGATGGAGAAGCATTCTTTGGTTCTATCTCTGATTCCAAGTTCTGAAAACCAACATAGTTCACGAATATTTTTTCCAGTATCTTTAAACATGAGGAGGGAAGGCCATTAGAAAAATAAGCAGTCGGTATACATCTGAAATGAATACCAGATGGTGGTGTGCACCCACATGCAGTATCTTTCACCACTCTGCTCCTGACTGTAATACTCTAATCATTCCCACCTATTCAGTTTTTGCCTTGCAGCTTTTCATGTGTTAAGATCATGTCAAACTCCTCAAACAACATTACATGCAAGGATTTTGCACTGCTCACAAAAAACTATGTGTTAGGAACCCTTTTGGTTCTCCAGATTAACTGGAATAAAAACATAAAACAAGACAGCTACCAAACAGATAAAAGGTTATCAATGCAGGTAATGAAATTGTGTGTAAAACCCTTTATCAACACATAGGAAGATTTAGTTTAAAATTATGTCACCATGTAACACGTTTGACTAAATATGAGTCAAGAGAATGCTTCCAAATACATATGGTACAACTTTCATTTCTGTTTGCTGTGTTTCTATTGTTTCATCCAAAGTTTTACACACTCTAATACAGCTTATGAACAATTGTCAAACATTATAAATTACCATTTTGTACTAATACATTCTTTTGTTTACACAATCTCATTCATGTTTCTTTCTAGAAGGAAGTATCATTTCAACACTAAGTATGGTAGGTTTTAAAATTTACTTTTACTGTCTATATGTGTATGTTTGTGTATGTGCATGTGAGTATAACAGTTCACTCAGAGGGCAGAGATGTCAGATCATCGGGGGCTGGAGTTACAGCCAGTTGTGATTTATCTAGCATTAATGTTGGGGACCAAACTTTGGACTTCTCCAAGAGAAGGACATACTTTGAACTGCTGAACAATCTCACCAGGAGCAAGTATGTGGAACTTTTTGCTTCACAAAACTTACACCTTTCCCCTCATCTAACTATGTTTATATCTGAACTCAGACAACTCAAGTTGTTCTGTTATTATGTTTGCTGGAACTGTATTAAATATCCTTCAACAGGCAAGATGAAAATATTTAAGAATGTAAACTGAGGCACTGTGTAACTTGTCTCAGCAAATATGGAACAATTTTATCATTAAAGTAAACATATCAATTTTCTATTTCATTTATCAATTATCTATTCTATAATATACTAGTCACTGTTCAAGGAAGCTTAATAAATGCCCCCCTTATGGATGGGTATAAAATGACTGTGAAGTTACATTATCGGATTTTTCTGTTAAAATCCCTTTATCATATATCATTCTAAGTTACTGTGGCAGTTGAAAGTGGAAGCTGAAGTATGAGAGGTCTGTACCTTAACCACACATTGTAGTTAGAAGCAGATGTTTTAAAATTATTTTTCAGTTACCATTAGAAACATTTTATGATTCACGTGAAGACATTTCCTGTGGTACTTTTGAGTTCATGACTCATTTCAACAAAACCTAAAACAAAAGCTTCATGTGACGTTTTATTTGCTGATTTGTATTGTATTTATTTGCACTTGTCCACAGGTTCTAACAACATGCCGTGGTACCTTCACAGAAACCTAAGCCACAGATAAATAACCAACCCCTTATGGACAGAAGTGACAGAGAAGAATGAGCTGGGATCTCTGGAAAACAGGTATGGCTGCCTGGTGTGGAGACATGGGCTGTGCATTTTAAGGGGAATGTTTCATTCTTAAGAAATTGGCTTCACTGTACAGGATTTCTTTTATTAACGTAAACGGCTGATCATATTGACTCAGTATATCTTAGATCAGAAGAGTTAAACATTGGGGTCAAGAACTTGATCTCTGAAATGAGACAGTGAAGGGTAAAACCTGGTTGGAAAGCTGATCAGCTGACTTGTATCAGACAGCTGTCAGACAAGGGACACAATTGTTGAAAGTATTAAGTGTGTTATATAAAAATTGAATTGCTTAAGGTGGTGCCAGGAACATAGTAATTTACTACCAAGTAACTTACACTTTTCTCTTTTTTTTTTGTCTCCATGCCTCCCCCGTGTGTGTGTGTAGCATTGTCTTGTTTGAATTTGGGCTAGGTGCACAAGCATGATAGGATTAGATAAAACTTTCTTCTTAATCCCAAGAGACAAGTTAATGTATTAGGTACAGAAACAACTGCTCACGTGGTAAATGACAATTTAGATTGCAAAAGAAAAGAAACAGCATGGCTGTGGTAGAAGCTTTCTTGAGCCTATTAGAATATTTTCCTTAAGGTTATATACAGCAGAAATCTATTTTGTTTGCCCATTTATTACACCATATTAGAGTCTTTCTCAATGATTTCTCTTTAATGATGTACCTATGCAATGTCAGTTCCATAATCTGTAATGAGGAAGCAGCTCCTGAGGTTAGATATTCTGCTTTGTAAATGCCATTCTCAGTACATCTCTGCGCTATTGGTAGTAAACTCTTACCAGAGTCCCTTTGCGTAAACACCAAGCAATAGTAAAAAATAAATCTAACAGTGCTGGGCTAATGCAATGAGGCTATCTGCGTAAGCCTTTTGCTTTGCTTTATATATTGCACATTTAATATCTTTTTATTTGCTGTTACTGCATTGTAGTTCTCTTTTGGTTCATTTATCTACTTTTTAAGATTGAATTCTCTGGACATTCCATTTTTTATTGATAATTTCAAGATTATTTTCATCAAAATTGAGTCCTAATAGAGTTTGTTTTTCTCATTAATGATTACAGTCAGTCCCAATTATTGCTAATTTACTCTATGCAATGACTCTTCCATCAGACCTTTGTCTGTGTTCCCAATACCAACTCATAGTACTTCTTGGATGAGTAGTGTTTATTCTAGTCTCATATTTATTTCCTTGTCACTTCTTCCTTGGGATTTTTATTTAAAATGGCTTTACATTTTATATGAAGTGGATTAGATCACAAGATAACATTACATAATGCTATTGTTTATTGCTACCTGCATATGAAAATAAAAAGTTATAATTTCTGAAAGCTGAGATTAAAACACATCTTTGAATATATTGTACTTTACACAATGTGGTTTTATGAAAAAGGGTTTGCAAAAATGAAAAGACTGCACCCAAATATCTCCTTCCAGCAGCTGAAAGTAATTTTTCAACAGTATCACCTTCAGTGTGCAGTTGTCACAGCATATAATCCTGAATAAATTCTCCTATTAAACTCTCATAGCCAGGATCTATTGGCAAATTTTTTAACAATCCAATTTGTTGACAAATACATGGTTTGTTTATATATTGTTTACATATCCCATATATTTTAATGCCCTTCAAGATCATCTGTAGTACACTTATTTGATGTCATAAATTGTTAAAAAAATTAAGAGAGCTACTAATTCATATCAAAACTACATCCATTCTAAGAGGAAATATTAACCATCATTGAAAACAATCAAAACAAAACCAAGAAACTACACAAAAATACATTAAACCCCATTTTCCAATAACTAGATATCAGAAAACAAATAACAGTGTAGTTCAAAACAAGGTAAATGGAAACAGGAGACCTCATATGTAATAATTTACAGCTCTGATAATTTTCTGTCTGTAACACAAAGACAAGTACTCAAAGTGGAGCTCAGGAAATTGCCTGAGTCTACAGGCCAGAAGCAAGAAAAAGAAGAAGAAGAAAAAAAAGAAGAGGAGGAGGAGGAGGGAAGAAAAAGAAGAAGAAGAAGAAGGAGGAGAAGGAGAAGGAGAAGGAGAAGGAGAAGGAGAAGGAGAAGAAGAAGAAGAAGAAGAAGAAGAAGAAGAAGAAGAAGAAGAAGAAGAAGAAGAAGAAGAAGAAGAAGAAGAAGAAGACAACTGCACACAAACACACCGAAAATTCCATCAGCAAAAAATGTATCTTTGGAGTCCGTCAGAGTATTATTCAACCATGCACAATGAAAAGTCCTAAGACCACAGTGGGAGCAGGGGAATGCCCTGATTAATAGAAGTACCAGGTTTGGAGGTTTTTTTTTTTTTGTATTTTTTCCTTTTTTAAAATTTAAATTAGAAACAAACTTGTTTTACATGTCAATCCTAGTTCCCTCTCTCCCTTCCCTTCTCCCCTGCTCCCCACTGACCCCCTGTCCCACCCCCTTTCTGCTCCTCAGGGAAGGTGAGGCCTTCCATGCGGGATCTTCAAGGTCTGTCATATCATTTGGAGCAGGGCCTAGACCCTCCCCGTTGTGTCTAGGCTGAGAGAGTATCCCTCAGGCAGTAAAATAAAATCTTGTTATTTTTGTCTACTCTTGGGATTCTTTTTCCTACTGTTGTGTTACCATGTCCAGCCTCAGTGCCAGGACTTTTACCTTGTCTTATTTGTTTTGTTATGTTAGGTTGTTGTCTCTTGGAAGATTGGAGGAGGGAGTGGATCTAGTGGAGAAGAGAGGTGGGAGAGACTCTTGGGAGCAATGAGGGAGAGGAAATTGTGGTTAGGATGTATTGGGTGAGAGAAGAATATATTTTCAATTAAAAAATAAAGCTAAACTAAAAAATCTCAAGAATCATGGGCCACTCCATACAGAAGTACCTCTCCTAAGTAGTAAGCATTAACTAAACCTTGAATAAGTGTTATATTCATCCAACATAGCAAAGCTAAAGATCAAAGCTCCCAGGGGCAAAAGTGTTTCTTGATAACTAGGCAATGTCCCACTGAAAAGCTAAATAATTAGAATTCAAACCTATCTAACAATCACAAACTAAAATTAACAATGATAAGATTCTAATGGAAAATAGCATGTCCTATATAGAACAGTATACTCTGACAAAGGAGGAAAATAAACCAAAATCAATTGAGAATGTTTGTAGAAATTAGAGATACTGGACTAAAGGAGAAATATTCTCTATATGTTCAGGTATTTGAAGAATCTTCAGTGGAGGCCAGTTTTTAGTCACTGTTTGAGAGGTATGCCTCCCTAGAAGAAATATGTCACTGGTTGAAGGTTCTGAAAATTACTAGCCCTGCCCAACTTTCAGTAATTCTTTCTGCTTGTGTCTGTGGTTGAAGATGAGAACCTGCAGCTTACTGCTTCTGCCCCTCAGAGTGATTATGGGCTCCTCTTTGCAACTGCATGTCAACATTAATTTTCCCTTCCATTAGTTACTTGGGTCACATTGTTTTACTATATTTACAAAAAAGTAGTGAATACAGAAAGTATAGAGGATATGTGTTATATGCAATAAATTAGTATAACTATATCCTAAATTCTCTTGTTAGAATGTAAATGGATAGGCTACAAGAAAGAGCAAATGACATGAGATAGATTAAAAGATATTATAATTGAACTGAAAATATATTTAATTAAAATTTTAGTGGGCTAAATACAATAATGAAAAATATTCATGAGTTTGAAAACAAAGGAATACAATCTTCCTGAATTAAATAATACAGAAAATAATTATAAAATATAGAGAATTCATGAGTGTCAACACTACTTAAGCTTAGATAATGTAATATAGTCATTGTAGTTTTCACCAAGCAGAGGCAACATTTAAACAGATATGTTTTCACTAAAGTAGAGAGATAATTTTGAAGAAAGGATAATCACCCAAAAAAGGGTCTGAAAAAATACGCATTTACAAAAGATTTATATAGTACATAGTAATTAACAAGGTTAATACAATGAGTCATGGACTTAATGGTCTTATGTAGAGGATATACATAAATGGTGGGAATGGGAAAAGGGACTCTAACAGACAGTAGCAAGGCTGTATCAGTTGTTCTCAACATGCGGGCTGTGATCCCTTTGGGCATCAAATAGGGTTTGCCTAAGACCAATTTGAAAGGATAGATAATTACATTAAAATTCATAAAAGTAGCAAAATTACAGTTATGAAGTAGCAATGAGAATAATTTTATGGCTGGGGTAATTACAGCAGGAGCTGTATTAGAGGAATGCAGCATTAGGATGGTTAAGAACCACTGGATTACTGCACACCCTATCCTCAGCTCTCATGGGAATGCTTCAAGGTGTTTAACCGGCAGTCAAGCATGGGAACTAAGCTGTCAAAAAGGAGTTAAACATGTGGTAAGAAATAAAAATACAGATGTGCCTTGGTATGTGAATATCCTGATGGACAGACCATCCCCATTTAGTTAATCATCCTTGAAACTGCAATATTCTGTGCCTGTTGTTTCAAAATTGAGTCAGGCAAAATCAAACATGTAAAATTGACTAGTATACAGGAACCAATCTTAGTCCATGAGATATAGATACATAATCTTCAACAAAGGGTGAACAATATACCTTGGAAAGAAGAAGTATCTTCAAGAAATAATGCTGTGAAACCCATTATCAACATGCAAATCTTCACACTGTGCAATACTCCACTACAAATGTATTATGACCATAGCATAAGTCTTGGTACCCTGCAATTGCTGAAGGATAAAATAGTTCATGGTCTTCAGTTTATAGGAACAGGCAAGGTCTTTCTGTGTAGGACTTCTGTAATCAGTTAGTAAGGTCAACAGTTGACAAATCTGATATAAAATTAAAAATGTTCTATGCAGCAGAGGAATCTATATAGAGACAACCTATAGAATAAAATAAAGTCTTTTTGCAGTTGTACACCAGACAGAGGGTTAGCAATTAAAACAGAGTGTTAGTAGTTGACATATAACAAAAGATTTTAGAAAATTAAACTTGAGGAAAATAAAGAACCCAGTTTTTAAAAATGGCATAAGAAACTGAAGGAAATGTGTCAAACAAGAAAAACAGATGGCTGGTAGGTACTTTTTAAATTATTCAATATAATCAAAAGAGAAATGTCTATTAAAGTCACATCAAAATTCTCTTTCATCCCAATAAGAATAGGCATGATCAAGAATATAATAAGAAGTCATGCTGATATGGATGTGGGGAAACAGACCTATAAACTGTTGCAGGAAACATAAACGAGGGCAGCCTCTTGGAAATCAGTCTAGAGATATCTTAGAAACCGAGAAATAAGACACCCTTATGGCTCACTCTACCACTTCTGTGCTATAGCCAAAGAATTTCTCAATATTCTACTATCAAGATTCTTGACCATCCATGCTTACTCTTGCTCTGTTCTCCACAGCTTGGAAATGGAATGAAAGCAGATTCCCATCAACTGATAAATGGATAAGTAAATGTGAACAGATACATACTATAATACTACTCACCTGCAGAAAAATGAAATATGCCAGTTAATGTTGGGATTAAGAAAAATATACATGTATGTATGTATGTATGTATGTATGTATGTATGTATGTATGTATGTATATGGAGTGAAGTCACTCAGGCTTAGAAAGACAGACATTTCATGTTATCTTTTATATGTATTTTCTATCATTGATTCTTTTCTTCTGTGTATTTAATTTGGAGTATTTATAGAAGCCAGATAATTAAAAATAGGTAAAAATGAAGGGGATGGCATGAGGTATGGGTTGTAGGTTCTTGTATGGAGAGGGGTGGTGGATGAGGAAACTAAGAGTGGGGGAAGGCTAAACCCAAATTAAGGGTGTGTGAAAAGCTATATATAAACATACGTTCTTGCAACCAAAGTAAAAAAATATAATTACAGTGCAAGCCCAAGCCAAACCAGATCTTAGCAAGAGATCAGGAATTTGTTGTAAAAACCTGCGCATAGTAAAGAGTTTTGAGCAATTGTTAGCTGTTGGGGAAGAGACAGTTTTCTCTCTGAATGTAGGTTCTGGTAAGTTTACCATTCTCCGGCATAAGACCATATGTCTCATAATATTTGGGCAGTTCAAATTGGTCTTGATGGATTTTTTTTAAGATGCAGAGTTGGGTGAGTAGGAAAGTGGGGTGCATCTGAGAAGTAATTAATGTAATTAATGTGATCAAAATAAATGGTCTCAAACTCTGAAATATCTAGCAAAAATTTTAAATGATATTAGAAGAGATAATAAATACAGGTGACCTTAAAAACCGTTTGTATGTGTTGGGGAAGGTTTTTGGGTTAAAAGTTCAAGTGGGAATGGGCAGAAGGTGTAAGGGAGAGCAGGACAGGTAAGATTGTGTTTTACCTTACTAAGGATATATGAAGAAGCAGTATGACAATCTGATAGTTTCTAAGATAGCTTGAAAGTCATGGAGGATTTGTGTGCCACAGCTCTTTTCCACACACTCGCCCGCCCTATGGAATGGTCCCTCCATCCTCATAGACCTAAGCTTCATTACAGTGGAAAAGCCTTGGGAGATCATGGGGAGAAATACAGTTCGAAAGAGAGATCTCCTTTCTCATGATTTGGGAAATAACAGGAGTCAATAAGCCACTCAGCTCATACTTATTCATGAAGTATCTTTATACTCCTTGCACAACTCACTGAGCTCCCTTCCTAATATTGCTAGTTTGTCTGCTAAAGAAACATCTAACTTGACTCAAACTGTGTCTCTTTACTGCATTCTTTCATTCAAGGAGATGAGATACAAGAGACCCTTTTAACAGTGCTAAAAATTACATACGAAATCATAGGGGAAAACTATTATATCTCACGGGTTGGGAGAGGGCTAGCACAATGTCTCATACGCTAGATCTGACCATCCACCTGTGTTTCTGTGTGTTAAATTCAAAATTATTTTTACACATATTTAAATGATGAAAATATTAAAATATTTTTAAAACAAAAAGATGAAATGAGCTTTAAATTCAAGTAAACAATTCCTAGACTACAGACATGCCCTTTCATTTATATACACTTCCTAGTTGCTTTCCTAATACAACTACATGGCTAAGTTATTTTGAGCTTTGAAAGCAAAGTCTCAGCTATTTATCATCTATCCCTTAAACCTGAACAACGTGGTTGACTAGGCAAATATATGACAGCAAAAACGATATTTAAAAAAAACTGATAAAAATATGTTTCATCAAAATCTCAAACTCTGCCCTTAAAAAGATGTTACTGTGAGAATGTAAAGCAGTTCAGAAAATAAGGGATATGTGTAAATCAGTATCTGATAAGAAATTTATATGGAAACAACAAAGAACCTTTATTAACCATATTTCAAATACATATATATATATATATATATATATATATATATTTCATCAAAAGAAAAGTAGAAATGGAAAATAGGTACTTAAGGCATTGAACATGCTTAATTTACAGAAATTCATTCTAAATATAGAATGAGATGCCATTTCAGAAAGACAAACTTAAATGATTGATTGCTTATGTTAAGCAAAAGTGAAAACCTAATAGAAAAAGCAGAACTCACACATACTACTGATTGAAATATAAAATGTTCCAAACATTGTGGAAAATATTCTTGTACTAATTAAAGTTTAAAGGCCTCATGTTGCAGTCAGCAGTCTGTTTATATCATGTCTTCACAAGCAAGCAACGTGGCTAAATAGAAAGTCTTATAAAAATGCAAACTAAGTTCAGTATTTCTAAAATTGAGAATGAACTTTAACCGTAATCTTGTGAGCACATTTTGTCTATCATTTTGTCTCTCTCTCTCTCTCTCTCTCTCTCTCTCTCTCTCTCTCTCTCTCTCTCTCTCTCTCTCTCTCTCTCTCTGTGTGTGTGTGTGTGTGTGTGTGTGTGTGTGTGTGTGTGTAAAGCAAAGAGAACAAAGTTAAACCAAATTAAATGGAAACTGGGCACATTGCAGTGTGTTGAGAGGGAGTCGTTATGGGTTATGGTCTTCAGAACCCAAGTATACATACAGACTTTTAACATATTGTGAGATGGAATTTGGGGTTAACAAACAATCTCAGAATGCAGGACATTTCACATAATACATAAAGACATATTTTCTGTTTCATGTTAAAAGTTGAGTAAATTAATTCTTAGAAATACTTTATATTATTTTTCAATAACATGATGTTTTAGTTTTGTTTGACACTTAATAGGCATTTATGGAAAGAATTAGTGCTTCTGAATTTTCTTATAACTCTCATACTAATCTCAGAAAATCAAAAATCTCCTTGGGTACCAGAGCACAGTAATTTATTAATTGCCTGTAAACTTGCTTGGTAGATGATTTACAGATCTAGGCATTATTAATACTGTACAGAATATGTTTTCTTTAAGCAGTAGACTAAGGATCATAGTTACTCACAAGTGTGTTGAGGAAGCAGATATTTTCATTTAGCCTGCTTGGCTGGCATATGTCCCAAAAGTCAGATCCACCATTAGCCTCACTAGATGGAAAGTCCTAGTCTTTTAAGTGTCAGTATCATAAAGTAGTGCAAATGATCCTTACACATAATCCCATGCAACATCACACTTCAAGGTCTGCAGATGGCAATGCAGGAATAGCTCTTCACATTTAAGTACCCTCAATTGACCATAAGTTCTCTTGTATCTGCCCTCTGCTACTGATTTTATTACTCGAGAATCCTGTAAATAACTTTTATCTGTAGTCATATTTTTATGGGAAACTGGTCAAAATCAAGCATTAATTTACAAAACAGTAACAAATGTTCTGTGTCTCATCTGGGCAAAATTTGGAGAATATTTCTATAACCAAAATGTCCAACAAGTTTTATGGAATATGTAACTTAGTATAGTAAAGTCTTTGTAATATACACTGAAAATGAAAACATGCACAGTGAAGGCAGGGTATGTAGCTCTGTTAGTGAAGTGCTTCTCTGGAATACATGAAGTCCAGAGTACAATTCCCAGCACTGGGCAGACTGGATGTGGTGATACCATAGATTCAGCACCAGTATACAGAGTCAGGAAAACCAGAAAATCAGGACGTCGTAAATTATACGGTAAGTTCAAAGTCAGTCTGGAATACATGAAACCTGCCTAAACCAAAAATTAATCAGGAAAGAAAATAGAAAGGGAAGAAGGAAGCAAAGAAAGAAAATATGTATAATGAATTATTCTCCATAACTACTTATAAATTTATCAGAGGAAATTCTATAATCAAAACACACGGGAAATTGAGAGAGGGGAAGTGAAAAATATCACAAAGTCCCCATAATATTCAAATGACATAATAGAGGTAATAAGCTTGGATGTTTTAGTAAAAGTCATTAAATGCTTTGGTTGCAAGTTTATTTAGTACAAATACACCCTCTAGATGGATTTTGATCTCTGTCCTCATCTACTTATTAATAAAAAGTTGCACTGATGATGTCTAAATTATGCCAACTACAAGGGCTGTATTCAGAAAAGGGCACTTGGAAGTGAAGATCTGTTCCAGATGACTTTTGTCTTTTGTTTTTTCCTATCTCATTCATTTCACATTAACAGGGAAAACAAAGTCACCATTTAAGACCAAAGCTTTGAGCATCAGGGTCTAAAATAATGGGTAGTGGGGATTCTTGTTTGCAGTGATATTTTTGAAAACTTTGTAATACAGGTTCACTCTGAATCAAGCATGTGATTCTGTTTCCTTTAAATTGTGTGCAAAAAGAAAAGCATGGGTATCATTAGTAATGAGTTTTAATTGGCATTCTCACACTTCCTTTTTAATGAGCTATTACTGCATTGTGGTGTTTGAGTGCATCTGGGTGGCCACTATCATATATGACATACACTGCATGTGTGAAAACATATTTTCCTGAGCAGAAAGCTTATGATACCGCATCTGTCATACTATTTCCACCAAGTCACCCCAGAAAATGAGTGAGGGGTACATCTGAGAACATTTAACAGAAACTCTTGTACAGAACTGGTTAAAATACTTAAATGTTCTTTACTTGGGTGAGGTCAGGAGCAAAGACATGCTTTGCTGAGAGATATTTCTGTAATAAAATTTCACAGGGAAAGTGCCCAGTTGGACTGGGGGGGGGAGTGGTACTATATCACCCAGGGAGAGAAAGTTTTGGAATAAAACAGAATGTTTTAACAAGGAACTCCAGGCAGCATCATAGAGAGTTTGTATCATTTGACATCATGACGCAGGTGGCCACTCAGGATGAAAGGCAAACAACAATGTCAGCTACATCAGGTAATCCTCAGGCTGAATTCCCTTTGATGCTTCCAACCTAGAAAACCATATTTTATCCACAATAGCCTCCACTCACCAAAAATGCTATTAAAAGAAATGTAACACAAGAGTCTGCGTCTGTGAGTCAGACATGAGTGGAAACTTAGGAGGAGCAGAGGAGAAACAAGGGCTGGATTACTAGCTTTGTGTTCCTTCCATGCATTCCTGAGCAGGGTCTCTGATGCCACTCTGCAGAGCAAAAGTACACAGTCACACCTATTTAAGGCTCTGAGTTATTCTCTGTCATTGAGAGATGTCTTGAAAATAGAATTATTTTAAATTTTAACATGTATCCCTGTATTTGAAAAATTATAATTAAAAAAGGATTGGATGAAGCAATTCCTGAACAATGCAGATACACTGACTAAGCCAATTATTTAGTTCTGAGTGCTATTGTGATACCATTTCTTGGTAAATAAAGTTGAGAGGGATTGACACATACTAACTGGGCATTAATCTCTGATCTCTGTTCAAATGTGCAAACATTTGAACACTCACACACATGCGCATGTATGTCCTCACACATAAAAAATGCATATGCACACAAACAACACAAATGCAGAACAAACAAACATATAAACCGAAACTCTGACACTGCTAGAGGGAAAAAAAAAACATGAAAATATTTCAAGGCAGTGGTTTCTGAAAGGGACTGATGCCAGTCCCTCAGGAAATAATGGGAAGAGCTGTCAAGTGTAATTAAATGAATTTAAAATGCTTCTTTACAGCAAAAGGAAATCATTAATTGAATTAAGAGAAAATTTGTACCATCTAAGGAAACTGCTAGCTACAGATCTGCCATAAGATTTGTAACTGAAAATACAGGCACTCAAAAACTACATACAAAAAAAACAAGCAGCCAAATCAATACATGGCTAAAATATACAGACACTTCACAAAAAGATGAAATATAAATGCCCAATAAACATGAAAAGAATTGTTCAACATCACCAGCCATGAGGGAAGTACAAACTAAAAAGGGCTTTCAGATTAAATTTCAACACAGTCAGAATAGTCAATATTTAGGAAACAACAAATTACGTTAATGATGCAAAAAAAAAGCTATACTTAGACACAGCTAGAAGCAATGTAGATTACCCCAGCCTCTATGAAAATCAAAAGGACATTACTATAAAAACTAAAACTATATCTAATACATAACCCAGCTATATTACTCCTGGTATTTACCCAAAGGACTCACTATATAATGAACATACTTGTATGTGGATATTAATTATGCTGTTATGCATAAAGATTAAATTATAAACTCAAATAGATGCTTGTCAACATAGAATGGATAAAGAAAATATGGTACATATATACAGTGGAATTTTATTCAACCATGAAGCAGCATCTATCATTTGAAGAAAATGGATACAACTGAATATTATTAAACTTAGTAAATTAAACCAGAGTAAGAATGAAATATATTGTAGGTTACCTCTACCTGTAGATACTAGATTATTATAGGCACAAAACCCAATAGGTATCTATGGCATAAAAGTAGATGAAAAACTGTAAGTGAATAAAGAGGATTTTAAAAAGTGGGTGAGTGGGTGGGGAGAATGGTAGAGTAAATGTAGATATGGTGAGGAAATCTGGTCAAATTCCAATATATATATATATATATATATATATATATATATATATATATATATGAAAATGTCTTTATGCCAGGCAGCAGTGGTGGCTCATGCCTTTAATCTCTGCACTCAGGAGGCATAGACTGGTGGATCTTTATGACTTTGAATCCAGCATGGTCTACAGAACTAGTTTAGGACAGCTAAGGCTGTTACAGAGAGAAACGCTGTCTTGAAAAACCAAAAAGAAAAAAATAAAAAGAAAATGTCCTTATCTATAGACTTATGAATAAGTATAGACATAGTGAATAGACTCCAACTGAAAAAGACATATGAAGACTTAGAAACTTGGTGAGGCATAGTGACTTGCATCTCTAGTTCCAGCTAGCAACTTGGGAGATTAAGGCCAGGAAGAGATCTTGAGTCCAGGAGTTCAGAGCTATCCTGTGCAACATAGAGACCTCATCTTAAAAATTAAGCATGAAGGTTCTTGTCTATCACAGTTATTCTTATTTTAATATTAGCTATGAATAGTACATTTATAAGGTAATATTTAAGGTATCTCTAAGAGATATTCTGTTATCCTCGTAGGTTGAAATCTTATGATTCTTTATTCATTGGTGAGTTTATACATCAACATTTTATATAGAATGTGTGAGGAACTAGCTAGTATATATATATATATACTATACACTATATATATACTATATATATATATATACTAAACAAAGAACACTTAAAACTGTATTTCTTTGAATCTAAGATTTAAATTTTGTTTTTTAAATAAATAACTTAACTATCCTAGTGATATTCTAAACCATAGTGCAGTATTTTTCCATAAAGCTAAATAAAGGGTGTATCTTTTATAAAAAAAACTATGTGGCATTCTTAAGTTTAATATGCATAAGAATGTCCAAAGGCTCCCATAAACAGTATTTATTATGAAACTAATTACAGGGATGTTTAGTTGTGTTTGTCATCTGAGATCCGATTATGTAGAGTGGCCGTTTGTGGCTGACATAGAAGCGTTGGCCAAGTCTATATTTCCATATCCCAAAACTCTCTGCCATCACAGAATACTGAAGTCCATAGCGCTTTTCATCTCGCATGCTTGTCCATATTCTGGCACTTTAAAATAGATACACAGTACACTGTGTAACCATTCCAGGATTTGAGATAAAAGTCTATGAAAGTGGCTATAAATGTCAACACTGTATACCATCATCACCCTAAATTTGTGTCAGGAAGGGATATTACCAGTTTAAGGCTGTAATCAGTCATATCCTATCAAGTAATAGCATGACACATCCATTTACAGAGCTATTTTTCTCACTTAGAATGTTACATTATAAAAGTGACTGCATAGGTCGTGTAACCTGGATATACAACACTGACTTTGGCTGCTAGAAATTATTGTACATAGTGGTGGTCATTAGCATAAACATTGCATGAGTGCATTGGTTTTAATTTGTGTTCTTTTGCTACTTTTGGCAATATGCCCTTGCTAGAAAGAAGGCACATCTTTGGTGATTTTCTACTATTTTCTCCTGCAAATATCAGCTCTGGGATGTTTTCCTGTCAAGCAGACATAATTCTGGGCAGCTGTAATAGCAATTGAAGTTATATTACCATATTCAGACACCCACTGTCAGAAGGAAGGAAAGAAGGACCATGTATTGCATTTTCATCCATTGTTATGGAAAACTCAAGGTCAAGGTCCCACCCTGGAAACATTTTAAGAAGAGAAATAAATCAAGAAAGGATTTGAGATCCATTTGAGTCTATATCTATATTGGTAACTTAGTTTCTTAGTTTATAGAAAAGGGCACACACACACACACACACACACACACACACACACACACACAATTTTCTACTTCAGAATAAAATGATGCTCTATATGCTGCTTTATTCAATGTACTTTAACACTGTGCTTTATTGTTGTTTATTTTGGAAGACAGTTTACTCTTGGGAGTAGTAGTTTTCTTTCCTTCTTATTTGACACCACATCATTTCTAAATTACAATAGTTTATAATCTTCTTCAAGCTTTGTGGAAATGACACTTCTGTTGACTTCACTATTTTTCATTTCTTTCCACTGTTAAATATTAATATAGGATAGTCTCAACAAAACTGCCAAATATATTTTAAAAAATATATTCTCTAGCAAAAACTGGAGGACAATTAGTTTTTCTGGGCCTCAATTTCCCTGTGTATAAAATGAAAGCAATGACAGTGTTTCCATTACCTGGTTGTTCTGTGCTTTCAATGGCTGTATCATGTATAAAGACAGGAAACTGCCTCTGAGGCAGAAAAGAATGTTAGCCTTGTTGTTTTTCTTATAATCATTTGTGCCTATAAATGAGCTTGCTGTTAAAACAATGACAGATGATTATATTAATTTGGTCTTGTATCTATCACTGCATGATTTTTTAAAGATTCATTTTAATATGTATGTGTGTTTGTGTGGGGGGTGTGAGGTTTGTGCTTATATGCATATGTGAGTGTAGGTACTTGCAGACGCCAGATGAGGCCTCTGCAACCTCATCAACTGTAACCAAGTTACAAGCAACTGTAATCTATCTGATATGAGTGCTGGGAGCTGACTTGGGTCCTCTGTGAAAACAGTACACGCTCCATCACACTGACTCTTCCATTCTTGTACAGCTCTGTGTTGTGTGTATATAACCATTCTTCATTGTCTCTTTCAGACTTGGGGCCTAAAACTGAATTTAATAGATAATTGACTTTCTTCCTCAAACTTGCTATACTACATGTGCTTTAGTAATAAATAGTGCCTTCTGTTTGTTTGTTTTTGTTTATTTCCATCTCTAAAAGCAAGCTATCATGACTCCTCTTTCAGCCCAATCCCAATTAGAAGAAACTGATTAATTCTGCATTCAAAATATATCAACCATTTGGCCCATTCTAACCATCTCCATAGCCACACCTTAATGTTCTACCACTCCATCATCTCTTGAATATTTCCTGAGAAAATTTTCTGACTCTGTTGCACTTTTACTCATACAGATGAATCTGAATTAGCAGCCAGACTATTCATGTGTGAGAAAATTCTTCTCTCCTGTTCAACATTTCCACAGCTCTTATTTCATCAGAATAAAAGCAATTTTTATTATAGCTCGGAAGGTCCCTGCTACACTGGTCTACCTTGTTTAGTTTAAGATATGCCAAATCCTACTCTATACATCCACTTTACTTTGCAACAAGCAAAATCTCCTTAATATTAAAAAGCACAATAATAATGCAATTGGACTAAATCCCATTGGGACTCTACAAATGGTTGGATATGAATTTTTATCATACTGCTTTATTTCTCAATTTCTTTGAGGGTTTTCTTCAAATATTATCTTCTTAGTGGCATCTGTTTTAATAATTTCTCTTAAATTTGGTAATTCCTACTTCTTAGAATTTCCTATTTTCATTTATACTTTATTTTGCCCTAAAGTAATTACTACCTGATATCTGACTCTCTACTTGCACTGTTCTTTAGTCTTCCATTGGTTATGAACAAAATAAATTCAGAGTTGTTTTCCCTTTGTCACCCTTGGCTGAACTTCAACTGCATAGATAATGGACTAGTAAATAAATACAGCTCTAGAATGTATTGAGTACAAGAAACATAGATCATAGAAGAAAAAATCTTTTCTGAATGATAACAGAGGGAGAGAGAGAATTAGGCAATGTAGAATTAGAGAGTGCTCTCTGTAGTTAGAGTGACAGTTAATTGTCAGTTCTTACAGAGAAAGAAAGAAATAGCATCAAATCATTTATATTGCTAAAAGATTGTTTGAGTTTTTATAGCCAAAAGCATCTCAGAGTGTATTAAATAAACAAGAGATGGGTAATAGGAATAAAATCTGAGAAGGAAGCAGAGACTGATGTAAAAAGCAGAATGCCCTTTTATAGAGAAAAGGAACCTCTGTCTATAGAAGTTATTGAAGGTGAGGCTCAGGAGAAGTGGTATAATAGTCTAAAAGCATAAAAGTATCACACAAAAGACAACACACACACACACACACACACACACACACACACACACACACAGAGGAGTGAGAGATAATCAAGATTTAACATGTCATATTTTTAACTATGATTATTTTCTTTATCCAATTTAAGCATACATTTTATGAAGAGAGAAACTTCTTATATACCATATGTGCTAAATGAAAAGATATATAGTTACATAATACTATACTTTATTTTGTGGGTTGAATTTCCTTAAAACATAATCCACAGCCATTCAGACATATATGAGTTTTCATCTTTGCAAAACTATTGACTTAATACCACTTTGAAATTTAACATTTGGTTACGTTTCTTATGTTGTCAAATCTACTGTGCCTTTGACCAATACTTTCTGTTACTCAGAAAGATTAGTTGAAACTTGCCATTGCCTTGTTTCAACATCTGAAATTACGCACTTCCTCCCAGGCATAGAAATTCATATTGATTGCATAGACACAACTTTTTTGCTTGGCTACTTCTGTATCACATAATGAAACTGTCAACTGTTAAACTGACAGTTACATAAAGATTGGTACAACTTAAATTTCATGACTCCTATCATTCATGTATCTGTTGATGACTTAAAGAATCAGCTGGGTACACCATAGTGATATTGTTATACTTATAAAGTTATACCACATCTCAGTTTTGATGTAAAGGATGTTTTCACCACAAAGAACACATTCTTTTGGCCACCTATTTTGTGTGTTTTTTAAAATAACTTTCTTCCTTTACCAGGTTGATTATCTTATTATGTTTAAGCTCAATATTGGCACATAAAATTGATTATGGAATTTTATAGATGCCAGTATAATAAATTAAAGACATGGTAGAAGCATTCCATATAATTCAAAGGAATGATGACCTGCCACTAAAGGCAAAGCACAACGGATTCCCATGAGAATAGATAGTGGAGAATTGCTTTCCCTCCATAAGGAAAGAGAACACAGGTTTGAAAAGGAAACTGACAAAAAAGAAGGTCTTTAGAGCAGGGCCTGGAACACTGGTGTCCCAAGAAAGGAAACAATAATGGCTTCTGCATTCGAGAAGAAACATGTAAGATCACTGTCCTTTCCCAGCATCCAAATCGGTGTCGGCTGGGCAATCATTCTCTCTGAAGTCTTGCAGGATGTCAATCTACATGTCACTGTCTGCCACTTTAGAGAACAGTCTACAGTAGAAGCTTCACAGCTATGGCTTAATCGTTACTAATGTATTTTTTTTCTTGAATACTAAAAATACCAGAAAAAACAAGAGAACCCCCGTGTATTCACCCTAAAATCTGACCTAACTAAGATGCTTGAAAATTTGCATAAGAAAAGACTGAACAACAGGCACTCATGGGTGAGTGATTGAATAGTTTAAAGTCTAATTCACAGTATCTGCTCTTCTAATAATCATTTTAATTTATCAGCTCAATTAAAACATATAAATCAGCTGAAGAAACAAGGATAGGAGTTGAAAATACATTATTAATTTACTGTCAGATGTGTTGCACAATGGGTATTTCTTTATCAGTGGTCACAAAATCCAAAGTGTTGAACACTGTGAAACTTTTATGCTTCACTGGAGAGTTTCAGGAGACACACATTTTATAATATAAGGGTGAAATATAGGACCTAAATATGTTCTAAATGTTTTATTTTGTTCCCATAGGTTGTAGACTAAAGCTTATCTTCAGTGAAGCATCTTGGGAATATTATTTTATAAATAAATTTAAATATTTACATAATTTAATTGTATCTATTAATGCTTATATCCATTATTTAAGAGTAAATATTTGTTGGAAGAAGTAATAGATGTATTAGTGATTAAGCTAATCAATAAACTTGTAAATGTATCCTTTAGGTAAGTCTTTCACAAAATAAAATATTAATGGAGATTGCTTAGTGGAACAGAAGTGGGCTGTTTCCTATGTCATTGAGAATTGTGTTCATACCATCATTCAAAGGTCTGTAGTTGTGTTCTTGTGCAAGGTACTGCCAATATTTATTTTTTTTCATTTGGTTATCTACCATATGAATATCATGGCAGAAAATTAGTTTAAAAGCCTATTTTTTTTATCTATTATTGTTGTGAGCCACTCCTCTAATTAAATACACATGCCAATGGCAAGAACCATGGTTATGTTATAGAGAAAAACTAGTTTTTAAAAATACAATTTACTTTGGGAAAACAACTCAAAATCCTCTCAAATTTATAAACAGCAATGTAAACCTATATCCAAGGCAGTCTTGTCAATATTTTATATAGTAAATAGATCCCATCATGCTTATGAATTGGTGGCATACCTTTGCTCTATTTTGTAGGTATACACATAAGATGAAACACACCAATAAAGGCAGATTGTCTCATATGCCAAAGCTAGGGCTGTGACCTTATGGGCACATTCATTCACTGTTCCACACACTGAAGCCTAAGTATACCATGCTTGACTCAGGAAGCAGTCGGTCCCCTCAGAACATTTCAATCAGTGCTGATCAATAAGAATAGAAACATTACTTGTCATTGTTCAAGGGTTTCAATTTGTAATGACTATTTAATAGACAGGAGCATGATGATGGAGCCACCTTTGCCCAATCCTGTCTCATTTTTCTTTTTAACCTCCTGGAATCTTTACATCGATTACCATCACCTCTGAGTTGTTCCCAGAACTTGAATCACAGAACTAGAGACAGGATGTCTATTATCACTAATTTAAGTTTTATTTCAAAAGTTTATTGAGTTTTCTATCTGAAAAGTGATTGTTTTATAAATTATGAATTACTAATAAAAAACTTATTTTAATCATTTATGCCACTATGTTGATCATATATATATATATATATATATATATATGATTAATCTTTTCAAATTATATTTTTGATGCAATATTTTATTATTTCGCATCACACATATACACACACGTGGAGGCACAGCACACACATTTCCTCTTAAATACAACAGGAATTACTGAAACTTAGTAATCAAGAATTACACATTCCTTTGCTTGAAATAAGCAAATAAAAATCACCTTTTAGACTGTTGATTAAACACTAGAAGACACTAGTAGAGTCCTTAATAAAGATCATGTCTTACTATTGAATTAAATGTCTTCTATTTAGGGGTTTGGAGTAGTTTCTCCTTGCAGCATTAACAATTTGGAGATAACTTAGGGATGGCATTGCTTATTGTCATTTTCCATTATTGATCCTTTACAAAGAGGACTGCAAAAATTCTAACAGTAAGATAGTAAACATATACAACATGGCTATCCTATCCTTATTTTAAAAGTATATCAAATAAGTACTACAGTATGCACTTTTGAAACAGATGGCCTCATTAAAGAACACTAGTCAGGAAAAAAAAAAAATCAATTAGCCCAAATTCTGCATTACAGTCACTTCATGGTGCAGTTCACTTCAGTGAATGCTAAGAAGGTGCAGTAAGTAGAAGGACACTGAATAATATCTTAGAAATTTTAATATCACTTACAATACTTAAATACATATCTAAATTAGCAATTCGGCATGTAGTTAATATGTATGAATATAATTAAATAGTTGTAAATGTTAAAGTCTAAGTCTTTCTTACAGATCAGTTTTCTCATTTGAGGAGAGTGATAGGATGTATTAATTCCATTAGGAAATAAAGGATACTGTCTTTAAAATTAATTCTTAGGACAAGTAGACATGTATCTTTATACCTGAATGAAGTGTTATATCTGTTGTCATGTTAATCAAACTAAACCAAATAGAACTTCGAAGAAACGTAATGACACAGTAACTTAATAATAAAACAATTTTAGTTCATTTAACATTGCTATTTACTTTTAAAAATAAAAGGCTTCTCCTAGAATTTAAATATTCCACATTCTCTATTTTGAAGTCTTTAAAAAACGTAAGAAAAAAAAAAACTGTATAGACATTTGGTTCAGATTCTCCACAGTTTAAACCACCACCAAGCAAGTTGGCTGCATATGTAGGAACGTACAATACAAAGGATGCAGTTCTAAACACACTTAAGTATGAAATCTGTGACACACCTCCCCCAGCCCCAGGCACAGAGAGCAATGAATTCTATCCTTTCTTAAAACGTTAATCCACACTCGCTTTGGAGCATTTGTCCTGGGAAATTAAGGCAAACCTCTCAGGCACTGGGCCTAGTACTCAGACATGCTTTGGCCCCAAAGCTAATAGTTTACGGAGTCAATCTGAAATCGGATTTATCAAGATCTACTTCCCTTTGAAAATTTTGCGCCTGAGGTTTTGGTTGTTGAGTAATGGAGAGAGGGAGTCGGAGTCTCCCAAATAGAACTTTTGCTTATGAAGCCCACAGATGCCAAGGTAAGGAAGTCCAGGGCCTTCTGGAATGTCCTCCTGCTGGGCCTGCACATGGCATTCCGCTCAACCTATGAAACACCGGCTTGTTTAACAGCAGCAGACAGTGAGAACAGGGGGTCCCTACACTGTGAACGCTTTCGTTTAATGAAGTTAGTAAACTAATCATACTTCCATGACTCTTCCTGACAGCTTGCTTTCCCAACTGGAAGAGCCAAGCTTCTCCAGATTCAACCACCTACAGGGCAGAGACCTGATTCTCCACACTCTTGTGGCAAAATGCAGGCTGCCACTATGCCACTGAGGTCCAGCAAACCCGATACTGTGTCTGAATAATGTTCCAATATGCGTGGGATTAAGAATAAATCTTTTAAAATGAAAAGTAAAGCAGGAAATTCATATAACATACTACCCTTTGGGGTAAAGCCCATTCAAAGGGAAAGCATTTTGACTCTATTTTAAAGGACTGCTGGGGAATTATACATGTTTTCAGAACGGCATCTTGTAAAAAGTATAAACCCATCATAAAGCTTGTAAAAGCAAAGCTCGTTGTCAAAATCTAAAATATATTTGAAACAAACCTCCTGAACCTTTTCAGAAAAGCAGCTGTAGCCAGCCTCCTGGCTCTGGTATGAGAAGTAAGAGTTAAAACACCCCATTGAAACTATATTCACCATCCAGGGAGGGTCCAATAGAGAATCTTTGTGTAAAAGATTCTTTTAAAGGAAAAAAAAGGAGAAAGAAATATGCTTTAAATCATATTAGCTAATGCACTGGGAATTTTTATAAAAACGAAAATGAATAGTCTGCGGAGTAAAGGCTTACGAAATTTTAGAGTGAAAGCCACAGAACACTGGGGCATCATATTTTGACAACAAGTACACTACACACTGCAATCCTTATTCCCATTAGAAATGGATGGTTTCAAGTTTGTGAAAGTATAAAAATGGATGTAGTCTACAGCGTTCTGTATCCATATCTAGGAATGCAGAAATAAAAATACATGTTATATCGAGATACAAGTTCAATTTGGTGACTCAGGGATGTTCTACCATGTGGTCCTCAACTCAGGTTTTGTTCTGCAAATTTATCTTTGTGTTATTCTCCAGATTGCCATGCTAATTTTGATTTTAAAAATTCAACAAATCTATTCAATTAATCAATTATGCAGATAAAATCATAGTTGAAGAAATGAAATATCCATTGCATTTTGAGCTCAGACATATTCAAAAGCTTGAAGACTCATTCCATTCAACTAATTCCATTATGGAAGGCAGACATTGCTGCTCCTTTAAATGTACATGAAATTATTTTACTAAAAATTCTGAAGTAAAATGTGTTTAGTATATTATTATTTGAAATAGGAGAGGGATGCATTATTATTTTTAAAATTCCAGCTATTTTTAGAGGAAACTGTGCACTTTTTTGAGACATTCCTCTGATGGCCTATTCATTAGATGCAAAGTTGGCAGTACAGTGTCAAATAGGAAAGCAATTGAGTCTGTGGTTCCTTGTCCATTTGCTTTTTTACTTGGGGAGGTGGCTGATCTGACAGGTAATGGTGTTTCATATATGTGAAAGGAATCCTCAGCTCCATATGATAACATCCTTAAAAAGCATGTACTTGCTGAAAAGTGTTCAATTGATACATAAAACCTTGAAAGCATAAAGGTTGCTATGATCTATTTAGGTTAATAGTGCAGCTGGATAGCTTCAAATGGACTGACTTTCAGTTATCCTCTTTAATACATAATGTGTCCTTTAGAGCTGTAGGGAAAATGCATCATTTCCTGCATTCTGTGGGAACCTGGGCTTCCTGAGAGGCCAATTCAGATTAGAATCATAAATCTTTCTCCGGAGTACAGAGCCTGCTAAGAATTACTTTCTCATTCAATCAAGCCCAATACATGTTTTCCTCCAAATAACATCGAAGAAGAAGAGAAACACTATTATCAATCTTGGATACTTTTGATTTCTGTGTTCTTAATTTTCACACACATTTTAAAATCAACATATTAAAAGTAGAATAGAGCAAGTTATCTTGCAATACTGTATTATCATAATTCTTTTCTACAAATACAGTTAATAATTTCTCCTCACATAAAATCATCCATCTAAGTAGTCCATCTTACTCAATCAAAATGTACCCAGTTTAAGTATTTGCTACAGACAGGTTGATTAATAATTTAAGCACCCAGAGACTATGGATGCACTACATTGCTCTAATCTGGGAAAGGGGATAGTAAAAGGTGTTGGGAATTTTTCATGGTTTACACACTCTTCAAAAAAATGAAGGTTTTAAGAATGGCATCCTGCCTCACTGATCAGTTAAGTCACAATAGGCTCTGGAGTAGAACATGTGGAAGGTTCATGACCATTTGCACACCTATTTTAGAAATGTAAGTGAAACCATTTTAGAACTTCTGAGTCTGCACCCTTATGGACAGCCTGAATTTTGCCTGTGCTTCCTTTTGATTTCCTAGCCTGTTCTAGTATCCACTGGCTGTCACTTGCCCTAAGAGTTCCAGTTCAGACAACTTCTACCCGCCATATGAGTTTTTGTCCTGAGCTATGAATGTTAGATAACTCATGGCTTCAATTCCACAGTCATACGATCATTTTAACAGAGGACGGGGGTGGGGACTTGCTGAAATCACTTTTTAGAGTGAGTTTTCAGCAAACTTCACAGCCTTTAGTATACCATTCATAAAATTTTGTTGAATGAAACATTCTAAACACGTAAAATGTGAAAACGTTAAATGTACAAAATGATTATTTCATCATATCACCTAACAACTAGGAAAAATCTGAAGATTTTAACATGTTCCTGAGAAAATTCGACATTGGATAAAACCTCGGAAGTGATTACATTTATTATCGAGTTAAGAATTTGCATTTTGAAAATCATTTTCACTTATTTTTTTTCTCATTTGAGTCTCATGCATCTAATAGTGACAAGAATTATTATACCAATATTTTTCATATTTTATACATGAAAGACTCTATTAGTGTTACAATAAACCCATCCTTTCCCATTGTAGAGAGTACAATCCTCCAGAGGAAAATCATGAGAATGCTTAATGTTAGCAAAGAGCACCAGGCAGGTACACATTCTCCCTTTACCTCTGCTGGTATCTTGAACTCAGGCTGTCAGTGATTCTTGAAGGACAAATGTCTCTAGGAGTGCCTAGAAATTATCTTGCTCCTTGGGAAATTTCTGATAGCAGACTCAATACTACAAAGTTTATTTTGACTCACATAAAGCAGATATAAAAGAAAATGTATAGTTCGGAGATACAATTTTAACTAAATCGCTTACTATTTGACGTTGAAAAAGGCATAACTTCTCCAGCCTTTAGTTTACTGTTAGTAAACTGAAGACTCTGTGGATATTAACGTCCCTATGACAAGGTGGCAAGAGAACTAGAAGTAAAATGTAAATGTGAAGTTCCTGATGTACACGAGGCTGAAACGTGGTAGCATGAAATCTGATTGACATGTATGAAGAAGGAGGCTGAAATTATCATTCATTTGACCTTCCTAGCTTTAAGAGTCTTAAAATACTATATGTTCTTATTGGCCTGTATTATTTTTAAATTATCTTAGTCTATCTCTCACTAACTATTACTGTAAGTGGTTGTTTAGTGTTTAAAAATGCAGAAAATGTTGTCAGATGGAGACACCAGACATTTAAATAGCTACATAAAAAGGATGGCAATAGCAATTATATAGATTTTAACCACCAGATGAGCAACTTCATGTCACAATTTAGATTTCTGTCAAACATGCATATCTATTCTCTAATTCATAGAACACTGGTTTTCTAACTAGCATATCCTATATGATCTTATGTTCTTTATTCAATGAAAACTCAGACTTTATTACAAATTCTTACTTAGATAAAGAGTTTGGTGATTCTATTGAAATAAATTGATCTTATTTTTTCATCCCCTAAATTTGACTGTGTATTGTACAGAAATAATTAATTCCACCAGCAAACACCTTAGTATCTGCAATAGTCATAAGCTACTATGTAATACTCAAAGAAAATGAGTTATTAGAATTCCTGACTGATAAAGATGAATTTCTTCTCAAAGTTTTAAGAGGAAAATAAACTTCAAAACATGTCCTTAGCTTTCAATGGAATGCAATCATATCATCTCAGCGGACTGTGACTGCTGAGGTGGGAGTACTGAATTCTAGGACAGTCTGGACCCAATTATGAAAACTTGTCTCAAAAAACATGAAAAATAGAAGGAATATACACTTGAAAAGATTCATAGGAAGGAGTTATTAGCTGAGATATAGATGGACACAATACACAGAACATAATGAAGTTGATTTATTTTTGTGGATTCTGTATTTGGAAATTTTTCTGACTAAAATTTATTTATGACCCCAAAAGTCAATAACTCATATGGCTTCTACTTGCTGATATGTGCCACACACATTTGGAGCTGCCATCAAGGAAGGCAAATTCTACTTCTTTCAAGTCTCCAGAGTAGCTACCTCTTTAGTGAGACAATACTTACATTTTGTGCAAGTTTAGTGGTTTCATTGTACAACATGGCTCAGAAGTTCACAGCTGAAGTGTCAGATACTGATCTTAAATGCAAAACAAAAACAAAAACAAATATGCCTTTAGAGGAAAGATGTGTGTTAGACACACCACTGTTTGGGGGGATTAAAGGGAGGATGGAGCAAGGTTAAGTTACATTTAGTTGGCAGTAGGTTTCTGATCTGTTACTGCAAAGCAGGGTGACTGCAGATTGCAAGAATCTACTTCATGTTTCAAAAGAAGGAGAGGACTTTTGGATGTTTTCATCATGGAGAAATAGTCTATGTTTTGGGAAATCAGATATGTTTAACTTGATTTAAGCAACATGGACCAATGTCAAAGTATCACACAGTACATACAGTACACCAAGTATTTGTGTTCAGTGTAATGATAAAATTTAACATAAATTTTATTTGGGGTTCCTTTTTTTTGGTAGTGATTTTTAACATGAGTGACAGTGTAGTTTCCCATTTAGGAATCATCTTTTTATTATAAATGGTGTATTAAGCAGTAACCCACAGGAACTATCCATATACCTATTGGCATGAAATCTCAACAATATGGCTGCCGAAAAAAGACCATGTCAATGGGACTAGCAGAAATTTCACATGTACATCAGCCCTAAATGAAAAGCTTCAGGTAATTAATGGCTGTTGAGAGAGAGAGAACTGGTTGTCTAACTACAAGAATAACACCCTAATTAGTTATACATATATATTCAAAAACACTAAAATACTCAGCATTTATTTATTCGTGTGTGTGTGTGTGTGTGTGTGTGTGTGTGTGTGTGTGTGTGTGTGTTTGTGTTTAACAATAATGGTTAGAGAAAAAAGGCTTTGAATTTGACAGAGAATGTGTATCATGAGATTGGCTACAGGTAGGGGTGATGATATTGAATACATATGTGAAAAACAATACATTTAATTTAACAAAAATATGACCAATGTCTGGATGAACTTCACCATATTATGTATGAGAATTGTTTTATATAAAGTAATTACTATAAACAATGGTAACAAACTTTCTGTTAAAACTAAGTCTTTTAAAGCTCCACATAGTTGTTGTTATAGTTTTCAGTCGCATAGTAAATGGTTGTATCTTTTTGCACTGATGAAAAACTTTCTTCTAAGTTATAGCTATAAATAGTGGGAATTTTTGATGGGAATGAACAAGAAGAAGATGCATATGGGACTGCTAGTAGAATGTCTCATCTAAATAGGAAGAGCAATAGATGAACCTTAGCTAACAGGAAAGTACCTTGAGTTAAATGTGAGTCCTTCTAGGGCTCTGTCACTTTTCCAAAACTCATTTGAACCTTGGTTTGGTATTTATAAGATTGGTATCTTCATTTTACAAGTAAACAGAGAGGCTTCAAAAGATAAAGCAATAACTTTAAAAGAGCATGGGTAGAGTTGGAGGAGTTGAAATAAAGAACAAAATCTTTTGGCTCACAGTATTTACAAACACTAAGAAATTACTTGGAAATTTATCCAACCATGAAACCAACTATTTTTGATCTATAAATGACTAACTGGATAAATAAAATACCCACTTCTTTTACTGAATGCATAGCCAGATCATAAGGACTATGATTTTATAAGGAATAATAAAGTCAGAATTTATTTCAAGCTAGAGACATGGATGTTTTAGAACTTAGAGGTTTTATAGTGACCATCAGAGAACATTAATTCTATAAAATACCTCCCAGATTTGCATGTTTACTTAAAAACCTCTTTGTGAGTCCAAGTTATAAAAAGTAAGTTTGTTCATTCCCTAAAGGACATTCCAACTTCCAAGTATCCAATGGTTACCTTTACACATCAAGCATTTTGAATAACATGAACTTGGACAAAGAGCAAAGCAATAAATACATATTGATCTGATAAGCAATCCATGACACATTAGCCAGAATGGTTCTAAGGTATTTGATGTGTGACTCTCACATACAACTAGACACATTATAAAGATTAATTTTCTTAACATTGTGTTCTGTACAATTGCAAGCCTGGAACGGTCTGTGGCTTCCTGTTACTTTTAAAATGTTATGTATTTAATTTATGGTCCCAAGTACAGATTCCAGGCTCTACAGCATGTTAGGCAAGCACTCTTGTACATTTTTCTCATTTATTTTAGCAGCTACTAATGGAAATTCCTTGTTATTTTCAATCAGGAACATTGAGAGATACTGTTTTATTTGTAAAAGAGAGTCTTAGATTAAAGATCATTATATTTCATGTGGTCTATAAAAATAGCTGCAGATGTGAGGTATATTAGCTAAACCAAATGACTTATTAAATATTTTTACTTACATTTTACTAAAGTCACATAGTTTTATTTCTAAAGGTAGTATATGAAATTGTTAATACTAAGTACAACAAGGCTCACTCAACAGCCTTAACTTTCCTTTTATTATTTCTCACAGTGATCTTTTTTTCTGGGTATTTATTTTGGCTGCTCCTTCATTTTTCCTTCCTAGTCTCTCCCTATCTCCCTCTCTTTCTGTTCTTTCCTTTCAACATGGTGCAGTCAATTATTAGCTATCAAGATAAATGTAGGAACATGGAAGAGGATAAAACAGAATACAGTTTGTTTTTACTGTGTTACCAGCAGACTGGAAGAGTAGATCATAAATTCAGAGATCTCACGCATTTTCTAAATAAGGGTATTAATGAACACTGAAAACAAGCTGAAGCTAAGCTCGCACACAGCTCTTGAACCCCAGCTTTGTAGCATTCTCCATTAAAATATCAAAAAGACATTTTCCATGAAATTCATTTAAGAATATAGCCATGTTTTGTGCCTGAAACAAATAGATCTTTCTCTAGAAATCTGTAGAATGCCACATGCTGCTGTACTTTCTAGCTATGCTCCTTATTCTTTACATTTTAAGTAATGACCACATGGAGACATCAAAGGTAGAAAAATGAGTTAATACAACTTTTCACTATTATTGGATTTAAATTTGTCCTGAAGAAAAGAAAGAAAAGACAGGGTTGTTTTCCACTTCAGTACTCAGACAAAACATACAACAATGTGAACAAATAAGGTATAAGAATAAGAGATACGTATACTATATATTTTGGGTGTGTAACAAGCTCAAAATATAGAGAAATGATAATACTCATTCCATATTACCTTTTATAGTTAACAAATTTGGGGAAATCTCACTACTTACTATACTGAAATATTATAGTGCATGAGATTTTTCTACCTTTCAAGTAACATATAAATTTTGTGAAAAACAAGTAAACTTTTACATAGAAAGAAAAATGTTCAGAAATTGCATTTGAGAGTTGACAAAAAATCTTAAAGCAATGTTAAGCCATTATAATTTGGTCATCATTATATATAGTTTTATTCACTTAACCTAACAGACATGCTCTTAGCAAGAACAGTAGACATGTTTTGTTCCACAGAATTTGTTACCAATGTACATAATTTAACATATTATTTTATGTCTTCTTGAGGAACTAAGACAGACAGGATGATCACATTGACTAGAGATCCATAGATATTCGTTGCAAGAACAGGTGGACCAGCAGCTGCCCTGAAATGAGTAGGCACAGGGAAAAGTCCTGTCAACTGAAAGATGGAGAGGGTTTTCTGAGGATAAGATATTAGGTAAACCTATAACCTAATCCTGTACGAGTCAAAAATAACTGGCACTGATAATTATGGGTAATATTCCCATTTGCAACAATAATAATAGTATTTCAATTACTGACCACTTACTACTGACAGCAGCACAATGCTTGAATCCAATAAATCAATGAATTTCCTCGTGATAGCACCATCAGTGAGTCATGCCCCCATAATCTAGCCTACACCCTAGAAAATGTCTGTGACTTTAAATCATACACTTGGTCTGATGACTCCAAAGTGGGGAGTGTATTCTTAGAATCAATGTTATACATCAGTGGCGCAGAGGCAGGCCAGATGACAGGGAATAATGAAACCACACAGTAAATGAAGACTGCTGCCACAGCAAAGCTTCAGGACATCGTGACAGCAGTTTGGTTGCCATTCAATGATAAGTAGGATCACTCCAAACTGGAACCAACATGCCACACCTAGGTGGTCTCTAACCATCCTTTCTCTGCTTCATCATTATAATGATGTCACTATATCATTAACTGTAAAAGATTGGCTGTTGCCATAAAGTGTTGATGCATTTTGTATCTGAAAACTTGGCCGAAGTGCATGAAAGCAGAAATAAATGCGATCCTCATTTCACTTCATTTTTCATCCTCCCCTTCATTATCATGACCATAAAATATATTGCCTGAAACCCTAGCAGCTGGACCTCACCTTGAGCAGTGGAATTCCCACCTTCTCTGTGAAATAAAACCCTTCTTGCAGGTCCTTATTTAGTCCCTTAGAAGCCATTCTCTAATGGTGACAAGCTCCTGAGCCAGTCAGTGACTGTAAGTCTGTCTATCTCACTCTTTGTGCCTCCTAAGATCTCCTATTCCTTGTCACTAGCCGAAGCTTTTAGAATGTAGCATAGCATATAAAGATCATATGTAACAATCTGTCAGAGTGGACAAGATTAAAAAAAATAAACTCTGATGACAGGTAATGCTGGAGAGGATGTGGAGAAAGAGGAACAATCCTCCATTGCCAGTGGGGGTGCAAACTTGTACAGTCACTTCAGAAATCAGTATGGCGGTTTCTCAGAAAATTGGGAATCAGTCTACCTCAAGACCCAGCAATTCCACTTTTGGGCAAATACCCAAAGGATGCACACTCACACTATAGGGGCACTTGCTCAAATATGTTCATAGTAGAATTATTCATAATAACCAGAATCGGAAATCAACCTAGATGCCCCTCAACTGAAGAATGGATAAGAAAAATGTGATACATTAACACAGTGGTGTCCCGCGCGCGCTCTGTATTTCTCGCCAGCAAGAAATCATACACGGGACACTCGGATCCTTCTGCAGGAAAGCTTTAATGCGTCTTGAGAGGAGAGCATAAGTTTACCAGAGCGGAGACCCTGAGCCAAGAATCCCGTCCCCTAACAAAGGCTGGCAGCCGCCGCCTGGGACGTGTCACCCTATGATTGGCTGTAGCTCATCAGGCCATATGACGCCACGGAATAGGCAGAGATCAAGGAATGGAAAATTACCCAGCGCCTGCGCAATAATCTTGTTTACATTTGGTGCCTGCCGGATGCAGGCGCCATCTTGTAATGGAGAATGCAGGGACGGCTCCCTACATATCCCCCTTTTTTTATTAATTAATGAAAAGGCTTTATATTATTACAAGCAAATAGGTCACCCATATGTTGAGGGATAGAGGTAGAGGTTGTACCTTCCCAAAATCAAACATTAAGACTGTGTACGGGAGTCGCGACTAGGCTGTTAGCTTGACCCGAAGCACTCTCGACCTGTCCTCTGCCGTTTTTCTGGGAAAGGGAGTCTCAGGGCAGGTAACCCTTATGCAGGTCAACGTACCTCCCAGAGAAGCCTGTATAATAGGCAACTCTGTGCGATGCCTTTGCTCAGCATCCCTCATTGGGCTGCCCAGACCAGACACTCTACCCTGTGCAATGAGCCTAGGCTCCAGGTGTGTAAGAGCTGTCTGGCCAGCGGCCTATTGCTTAAGCATAGTTAGCCAAATATCAGTGGAAGCCCCTTGTTTCAAAGCTACAAGCGCTTGGGTGATAACCACCTTGTTTCTCTTAGTTTGAGCCCTGAGCCTACAGACCAGCCAGAGAAGCAACATCAATCCGCAGCAAACGGCTGCACCAAACAATCCCACCTCCACCCATTCCTTAAAATAGGAGACAGCTGAAGCAATCCATGATGACAGTCCCTCCGTCAAGGACAGGAGTTAATCTGGATAATAGCGGCTCTCAACTCCCGGGGAGAGGGTGGAGTTCCGACTTTTGAGGGTCCAAAGGGGCTCTTCGGGTGAGTCTTTCCGGGATCCACAGGGGATTCTCTTCATCCTGTGGAAAAACACATATCGCTCCCCTGGATCTTATGAGAATAGGATCCGGGCCTCTCCAAAGACCAGTTAAGACATCTTTCCATTTTACCATCTCCTTAGACCTTTCAGGTTCTGAGGTATGACGCTTGGCCGCTGTATGGCCCTGAGCGTCGGTGTTTAGAAAATTAAGGGTAAAGAGTGCCATGGATATTGCAACTCTTGGCACCGAGGGTAAGGATGCTCCCATTCCCTCCTTTTGTTTGATTAAATAAGACTTAAGTGTGCGATGGGCACGTTCCACAATGCCTTGTATAAGGTAGGCCAGTTAGATGGGTAATTTCCATCTGTCTGTAGAAGTGCTGGAACTTTTGAGAGGTATAAGCCGGCCCATTATCTGTTTTTAAGAAGCACACAGGTGGCTAGGTAAAGTCTTATTTCTGTAATACAGCTGAACTTCCTTAAACAGTAGCTTAACTTCTTTCTGAGGCAGGTTTTTTTTTTTTTTTGTGACTTTGGAGCCTGTCCTTGAATTTGATCTGCCAGACCAGGCAGGCCTTGAATTCATAAAGATCCATCTGTCTCTTACTCCCGAGTGCTGGGATTAAAGGCGTATGCCGCCAACGCCCAAAACTTAAAGGCATGTGTCACCAACACCCTGAGCTTAAAGGTGTGTGCTACCAACATAATAGATTAGCATCTTTTATAAAACAAGAACTTTACATTGTCAGGCTTTGCTTAAGAATAATTCTAAATTGAAGCTCTTTAAGTAAAAACATTAATAAAATTAAACATTTGAAAACTGGTTTTAAAAAGAAATTTAAATTCCCTTAAGGTCTTTCTGTAATATATAGAAGCATTAACATTTTAAATCTTAACTGAAAAACTTGTTTCTAAGATGGTACTTCTAATTTCCATGCGGTCACCTTTAGTTAAGATGGCGGTCTAAGTATCCTTTTTTTAACTTTAGCAAAATGGCTACCGTCAGTCATGTGACCAGCTACAAAATGGCCGTACCAGGAAATAGAACATTTTAAAACAAGCATACATAAATTACTTGAGCGAATAACATGCGCGGCCTTTTCCCCTGTCAAAGACTGGGAAAGCCATCTGCAATTTTCTCCGCTCCTCTAATGGTAAAAAGGAGTCGGTACCAAATAATGGGGGTGCTGATGGAAGTACACCCGCTGGATTAACAGGTCTCTTAAATTTACCGGGGTGTGACCGGTTATTCCCTATTTTCTCTCCCTCCTTCTCTGTCTCTCCCTCATCCAGCTGAGCTGTTCCTTCCAAAACCCCATCTCTTGAGCTTTTAGAGTCATTAGAGCTATCAAGATTTAAAGCTTTAAACTTGTTTACAGAATCATCTAACAAATTATTCACTCCCTTGTCAGTAGACATTCCAGGAGGTCCTTTTTTCTTATTTGTTGCTGTTTCTCTTAACAAATTATTCACTCCCTTGTCACTAGACATCCCGGGAGGTCCTTTTTTCTTATACGTTGCAGTTTCTCTTCTTACATACACTCCCATGTCACTAGACATTCCGGGAGGTCCTTTTTTCTTATATTTTATTGTTAGGCGCGCCCCATCTCTCACCACATTCGGTTTCTGATATGTAATTCTGGACTTCTTTAAGATTGCTACAATAGTGAGAAAAGTAACCTCCCACAATAGCAACATTCCTAAGCCAAAGTCCAGAAAAAACATACCTCTCCGAATTTACCACCCTGCAGTTCTGAATCCGCCTCGTTAGAGGGGTCTCCGCGGTGCTGGAGATGTTCACATGTTCCCACCATATGTCCCGCGCGCGCTCTGTATTTCTCGCCAGCAAGAAATCATACACGGGACACTCGGATCCTTCTGCAGGAAAGCTTTAATGCGTCTTGAGAGGAGAGCATAAGTTTACCAGAGCGGAGACCCTGAGCCAAGAATCCCGTCCCCTAATAAAGGCTGGCAGCCGCCGCCTGGGACGTGTCACCCTATGATTGGCTGTAGCTCATCAGGCCATATGACGCCACGGAATAGGCAGAGATCAAGGAATGGAAAATTACCCAGCGCCTGCGCAATAATCTTGTTTACATTTGGTGCCTGCCGGATGCAGGCGCCATCTTGTAATGGAGAATGCAGGGACGGCTCCCTACACAGTGGAGTACCACTTAGTGGTGAAAACCAATCTTATCTCAAAATGTACAGGCAAACGGACAGATCTAGAAAAAGCTATCCTGAGTGAGGTAACCCAGACCCAGAAAGACAAATACAATATGTACTCACTCATAAGTGGATAATAGACATACAGAAAAGCACAACCAGCCTAGAGGCCACAACCCCAGAGAACCTAGGTAACAAAGAAGACCCTAGGAAGACCCTAAGAGAGAAATACATGGATCTGCCTAGGAAAGGGAAAAAGACAAGATGTCCCAAGTAACTTGGGAATGTGGGGGGGGGGGATTAGGAGGAAGGGTGGAAGAGGAGAAGGGAGAAGGGATGGGAAGTGAGGAAAGTATACAACTCGATAAAAAATAAAATTAGAAAAAAGTACACATGCCTCCTGGCCAAATGTTTCGAATGTCTCAGTCAGTGGAGGGTGACAGTCAAGCATATGCAACTCAGATGCATATCCTTGTGACACCGGTAATACAAATGCTCCAAATTACTACTATATAGCAATCTCTATGCTTATATTCCATGAATTCTCTGTGCCTCTGCTTTTGTTTGTAAACTGTGCGAAATAAACCTTCTTTATGATATTGCCTTGAGGAATACATAACACCGTGAAAGGCACTTAATACTGAGTCTAGCATATGATAAATTAAATAGTTGAGAGATTTTTTTTTATTATTGGGTCTGGTAGACTCACAAAAGTCTTCCTCTAATTACAACACAATGTTTACAACAGTAGGAAACTATACCAACATCCCATAAGCCCATGTTATTTCTAAAAATTCTAGTGCCCATGGGTTTCTCCTATAACACCTTATGAGTGGAACAGCCTTACTTTGACCTCACCTTGGCTTTCTTTCTTTTTTCTTCTTTTGTAATGTGTGCATAAGTAAAGCGGTATCATTTACCACAACATGGGAAGGCTAAAAAAAAAACCCTTGTAAAATTATTTAATAGCACTTTGTGAAAATAATGGAGTTTATAAAAGCTAATCATAAATTTCACCTTTCTCAAAGAACATTGTAAACTTCTAATACACTGGATGATTTACTGATACAGCTAAAGTGTTAAAAGTATTGAGAGATTTTTTATGAAAAATCAGCCATTAGGCTTTCTCTTTTAATGCATCATAGAATGGTGTGATCATCCACAGTGAAGAAAGTACGTTCAATTTCTTATTTTTAAAGACAATAATTATATAATACAAACAGAAAAAAGACAGCCCACACATATGACGAAATAAGAAAGGAAAAAAGGCAATTTTAAAGTTAGAAACAAGCTTTCTCTGTAAATAGTTATTTGGTGAACTTGGTTGAAAATTAATGTGAAAGTGACTATCACAGAGAACTTCAAGCTAATTAAAATTAGCAGTGGAACATGGGTGCAGCATAATGGGACCAACATGTTCTAAAAGAAACTGCTATCCAATTAGTTTATTTGCTATTCTGTTGTTGAACTTGAATCAGAATCATCTGAGAATGTGCAGACAATCTAGGATAGTTTAATCATCATTCCCAGTCCCTATTTGTTCCCAAATGTTTATATTGTCAGGTTTTTATTTGTTTACTTGTTTGTTTAATTTATATGTTACAACCAAGTTCAGGTAAAGCTCATGGTCTATGTGGAGAAATCCTGTTTCAAAATAAAAGAACAACAAAACAGAAAATTGAAACAAAAACAAACAAACACTGATGGGCAATTGAGACTCAATTTCCCATATTACCCTATGAATATGATCAGCTAACCAGTTGCATTTCCCTAGCAGGCTCTCTTTAATCCATCTCCTCCAACATGAACGTCCTTTCTTTCTTTGTTCTTCAGCTTTCCCTTTCTAGAGGCTAGCCCTGACTTGTTAAGTGCCAGTCAGAAGGTGCCAAAGCATTTCATTCCTAATGAGGATAGGAGACCAGACTAAATAAATCAAGTTTCTCCCTGTCTGCCTGAGAGAGAGTAACATCTAAATTAGCTACAGTGTAAAATAACCAGGGATAATTAATTATATGCCTTGAGACAACATTCATTCACTTCCAAGTCAAATATGCAGATATCATTTTAACATAGCCTACAAAGAAAATTACAAGGATGCTTAGCAACTTGAATTTCTTGAAGTTTCTATTATGATTTAATATGTTTATTATAATACAGTGCTTGAGAAAGTAACTATTTTACTTACGGATTTTATTTTGTTCTCTTTCACCTTTCATTACTTTTTTATCTTATTGAATTTCTTTTTGTTTTAAAAAGCATCTAATTTTTCTCCTAGTACATTACATGTGTGCTGCATAATATCTTATAGTCTCTAAGGAGAAAACAGACCCATAGAGATTGTAGGAAGCATTAGACATACTTTCACTCAAAACCAAGTTCACTCATATTTAAAATGAGATACTATTTCATAACTTTTCTATAGATCATTGACTTCTCTAAATCATATTCATGTCATTGTGAAATAGATAAATCTCTGTTTCTAAAGAAAAATGTGTAAAAACACACAAAGTGGATATCAAAACACTAATTTGCATTTGATGAATAATCCAATTTTCATTGTTTTAGTTTGCCCCTTCTTATTTTTGAGTTAATTTCTTTCCATTGATTGTCTTTTCATATAACCATTTATTTGAACCCAAAACAGTAATGATAAAAAATCATAAAGATAAAAAGAAGTTAAATATAAATACAAAGAAAGTATTCAAGTTATGCATAATGATTAATATGCTATTTAAAAATACTATATTGTTGGTGTTCTAAGAATATTAAGGTTTTATTTATAAGCATTTGGAAGCACAAAATGTAAATACTTTCAATTAATACTAAGTTCACAAAGAGAACATATACTATAGTTTAAGATGAATTCTCAATTTAATTTTGATATTCCTAAAATATAAAACAGAAAGAATATTTATAAGAGAATCTATAGCAATGGAAATTTCATCTGCTTCAGAATACATAATAATATTTAAACTAACACTGAAAGTGAGAATGATTTTACTAAGGAGTATAGTAGAGATAAGCGTCTTGAAGAAGAAAGTGTAATGTAGCTGACCAAGTCCCTGTGAACTGGTAGGGTTTAACTTGAATTGGTGTTGGGATTCCTGTGTGTTTAGGGCATTGAGGATGGACATAGAGGATTACTCTCAGACTTTGAAACACTACAAGATTCCTCTACTGGAGGTTGGATTGCTTGGGAGAAACAACCCCTTTATTCCTTCTATTTTCTCTCTAGGAGAATGGGATTGTCTTACCATATGCCTGTCTCAGTGTGGTATTTAGAAGGAAAATAATTGATTTACTGAAGACAAGATTTAGAGATAAAGATAATTTGCCTAAAATCTCAGCTGTACATGACCTAGATCATAAGCTACTTGGCTCTTTTGGTTGATATTATGTAGAATAATACTTAGGACATAGGGCTGGTACAGGAATGAGTTATCTGCTGACATCATTTGCAAATGGTATATTTAAGAATTTGGGGGACAAAAAATTAAAAAATGAATTTTGAGGGCATAAAGCAAACTTTATGCTAAATAATATTTCCTTAATTTATATCTAAATGTAACTTAAAATATAACTTTATTTTGTTATACTGTTTGCCAGTATTATTAGATTAGGTAATGTCTTATCAAGTTAGTTAGACTTTAACCTAATGACAGATGTCCTTTTAACATGGTGTGTCAATTAGTACACACTAGGAAGAAGGGCCACCAAAGAATGAAACTACAATTCTTGTTCTAGAAGTCAAGAAACCCTACGGAGTGCCAGGAACCAGTTAGAAAGAGGCAGTGAAAGCTCATTCAGAGGTTTCAGATGAAGCTTGGATTGCTTATACTTTGATTTTAAGTTTCTAGGCTCCAAAATATTTTGAAGTTGTGTAGTAATTCCTCAGTGTCCTGTGGAAATTAGTACTGTGTGTTATTTCAATTCATTGATATATTCTATATGCTGTTAGAGCAGACATTGTCATGGGTATTGTAAAGAGTTAGAACTCTCTTCCATAATTATATGAACCAGATGGGTGTAAATTTGAAAGTCATTTCTCAGGTTAGGTATAATGATTGATCCATTCCAATATAAAACTAAAACTGTGATTTTTGCATGACACATATTCAAAGTGTTATCATTTATCATATATTTAATAAAGTAAACAGATCACATAACATCATTAGGGATTTTTTGGTTCTATAATGAATGTGCATGTTTATCTGTATGTTTTGGTTCCTGTGTGTTTGATAGTTAAAAACAGTGTATTTTTCTAGTGGATTATTTGAAAACAAAATGACTCCCAAAGAACAATAAATACAATACTCTGGAGTTATGAGTGGGCCATTGCCTGATACATGCCACAACTTTTTATTTATATAATTACTTTTATGAAGAATTTACCATTTTATTATAAGGAAATTAATGTTGTAAAAGACCTATTTATTTACAAAGCACTTGTGTATATAACATATACAAGCCTCATGGCCATTGCGAGGCTGCCGTGGGGAACCAAAAAGAAGAATAATCAACAAGAAAATACACATAGTTTTAAAACACACTTAAAATAATAACATCTACGCATAGCATATCCATGGGGAAGAGCAATGGAGAGTGTATTATCAGTTAAGGCTCAGAGATCAACATTCTGTAGATACCTTTTCATTGAAAAATGAGGTATTAAATGGTAGTCAACACATAAAAAATAAAGCCAAGAAGTTAGTATTTTGATAAAACAGAATATTCTATGGGTACAAAGACACTGTAGCCATGCATCACAGTTTTAAATGTGCCCAAAAAAGATGGTACATGAGTGTTAAAGTTATTCTAAAACTGTAAAAAAATGAAATAGCCTTTAGAAGTATTTCAAATTTCACAAAGAAGGTCCTTGTACTCTCTTTAGGGCCATGTCTGAAAGCAAACACTGGAGCCTGCTTGCCTTGCTTGCCATTTCTCCTTCCAGCAGTAAAGTATGCTGAAAATTAAATGCCACAGAATAGAAGCTCACCAGCACACCAGTGTATTTTATTGGAATATAACTGTACAGAAGAAATATACAGAGAATGAGGCCAGCGGGACACCTTAGCAGCTGCAAGGCATTGGGCAATAGTAAGAAAGCCTCAAAGGCAAAGGGATGCTGTGGATGGCTAATGCTTCAGCCTGGAAACAGTGGGAAGCCTCGGCCTTTCATGAAGGACCCTGCAATGGCACAGGTGGAGATTGTGACAGTGTGTGATGGAAAAAGGCAAAGGAAGAAGAAATATCATGTCCTGCCAATGGGGCCTACAGCCGTAAGCTGAAGAACAATGCCTACTTATTTATCTGTTCTTTTCAGAGCTGTAAATCAGTCATAAACACAGTAAAATCTTTTGCACAGCAAAGAAAAATCAACTGACAAAAGTAAAGCTCAGTTATGTACTGGAAAAAAATTACATAGGTAAATTGCATATGTGACCAATTATCAATGTCTAAAATATACAAATATCTGTTATAACTTTTAAAAAGAACATCCAATTTAAAGAGGCAAAGCATTTGAATAATATATATCACTGAATATATAAAAGTATGCAAGATATAGGAAACTTTATATTAAAATTACATTGAGCTTTTACTTCATAAGTATTATGATGGCTATTATCAAACAGACAGATAAGAGTTTTAATTAGTGTGCAAAGAAAAGGGAATCCTAAATGCACTGTTGGTAAGTATAGCAATTATGGGAAATCTCATAGAGTGTCCTAATTTTTTTTTTTCAAGGCAGGGTTTCTCTGTGTAGCTTTGGAGCCTATCCTGGCACTCACTCTGTAGACCAGGTTGGCCTCGAACTCAGAGAGATCTGCCTGCCTCTGCCTCCAGAGTGCTAGGATTAAAGGCGTGTGTTACCAACACCCAGCTTGAGTGTCCTAAATTTAAAAAAAAAAAAGGGTTATTGCATGTACCTGAGCATGTTAGAATATTATTTGACCTTAATTATAGAAGATCTGAGCAATTGCCTCAATACATATGAACCTCCAGACATTAAATCATACAAAATAATCACATAAGAAAATACTAACTTATCTCACTCTCACTCTTATATGGACCGGAGATAAATAAGAAAATATTGCCTGACATGGTTGAGCTTGGTAGAAACTAAAATGGTTGAAGTGGTTGAAGTTTAAAATATCAACACTGTACCTTGAATTGATTTAAAAATTAGAGCTCACTCAAGGGAATCACTGAGAAAATGTTAGAAGAAAGACCTGAGGGAATTGTGTAAGATTTGAGTAACAATAGGGTTGATAAAGATGAAGGATAAGATAAAGGAGAAAGTCTGAGAGCAATAAGAAGGTGAAGAGAACCTGGGGAGATCTGGCATAGGCTGGGTTGGGATTTAAACAATACATCTCTAAGTAAATTTACTCATAGAATATATGACTACAACTTCCCCATATACCCATGATTTACCTTTCATATTGCACAACCACAAAAATGAACAAGGCAAATTGTAGATGGAAGATTTCTGTCCCACCTGGTCCCACTGCCCTTCAGTCACAAATGAACACACCGAGTCTTATATTAATAATAAGCTGTTAGGTCAATGGTGTAGGCTTAGCTTATTGGCTAGCTTTCTCTTTATTATTTTATTATTATTATTATTATTATTATTATTATTATTATTATTATTATTTATGGTTTTTCGAGACAGGGTTTCTCTGTATTGTTTTGGAGCCTGCCCTGGATCTCGCTGGCTTCGAACTCACAGAGATCCACCTGCCTCTGCCTCCTGAGTGCTGGGATTAAAGGCCACCAATGCCCATCTCTCTCTTAATTATTAACCCACTTCTACTAATCTATATATCTCTACCTGTTCTTAGTTTACCAAAGATTGCCTAGCCACCTTCCTGGTGGCTATATGGCATCTCCTTTGCAACTCCTCTCTGCCTTCCTCTTCCTAACACTCTCCTAGTTTGGTAGCACCATGTACAATTCCTGCCCGGCTACTGGCCAATCAGCATTTATTCATCAACCATTAAGAGAAACAAATATTCACAGCACAAAGAAGAACATCCCCTATCAGCAAAGAACTTGGTATCAACATAGTGAAATATATCAGATTATAAGAAAATAGAGACATTTAAATTCCAAGAAATTTTCCATATGTGCTTCTCATTGTTATTGCTCACATAAAATTGCTTGCGATTTATGTCAGGTAAAGAATAATTAATATTCACCGCAATCAGTCCGGGATTCCTTGTTAATCTCCAGAAGTCTCTCCCTTTACTGTCACACTTACCATACCCCTAACCCCTGACCCAACACAAATGCTAACACAGACTTTTTTTTTTTTTTTTTTTGCATTGGGGCTCCTTGGGAGAGTTTTAATTAAATTAATGGCAGGACTTCAACTTTTCAGATGTATTATTAATTATATACTGTGCGGTTATATGAAATATAATAGACTGTATCATACCTGCTAATTAAATGAATTTCATAGTGGATTATATAATTAACATATAATTATATGCAGTTATATATATGTGTGTAAACCTTTTTGGACACTATGTTAAAAGATAAATGTTTATGTGGCATAGGGATGTTTTTCAGCAAAAGAGCACCCATTTGCCATTCACAAGGATGCAAGTTCAACTTGCAGCATTGCAAAAATAAATACAAATTTATATAATTTTGAAATAAAAAATTGAACATATCTTTACGTATGTATGTGGGTATATATATATTTCTACTTATTAGCCTTTATGATGTTTACTTTGTATTTCCATATATGGATCCTATAAATGTGTTTTTTCTTCTCTATGAAACATTTGAAAATAATTTTCACACCTAGTGACAGTTGCAACTTCTGAATGCCTCATTTAAGGACTAAGTCATACTTTTTGTTACATGATCACAACTTTTATTAGTTGTGTAGTAAATATTTAGAAGGCTCATAAGATATATTAAATATACCTTTCAACTAATACTCTACAGAGATGTATTTTCTACCATGCCATTGTCATTCAATAGATTCTTGAATTTAAATATATTTTAGTGTTGATGTTAATGTTACTCTTCCTATTTCTTTTCTCCTTTTTATTGATCATTATCATTAAATAATATGTAATTTTCTTATGTTAATTGAATTGGGACCAAGATGGATTCCTTCAGACTTTTGTACCCTGGCCTTGTATTCTTTAGTCATCGAATGCTTTCTGGCTTTCCCTGCTTCAGGTGTGGAACCAACCACTTCACTGAGAGCTCCTGATTGCTTTTGGTTGGGAGTTTTAGGAACACTTGGTCACCATTCAGGAATGGGTCTGAACAAGTGGTCCCCATACAGGAAACAGGTACAGGAGTTGGGCAAAATCATTATTATATGTTGACATGGATGATTACAAGTCCATGTAATAAGAGTAATACAAGTCGACACGGTACAAGTGGTGAGAAGTGCATTATGTTACAAAGGTCATCTTCATCACTGACTAGATGCTGAGTCTAAGAGAAAGAAAAGAAGCAAATGTGCCTCTAGTTCTATGACTAAACAACTACAAGCATAGAATCTTCGAAGCACAGGGTGGGGGTGATCTGTGTTGCAGGTTTGTGATAGTTTGAATAAGAATGGTTCCCTATGTTCATGTATTTGAATGCTTAGTCGTCAGGGAGTAGCACTATTTCAAAAGAATTTAGAGATGTGGCCTTGTTTGAGGAAATATGTGACTGGGGGATGGGCATTGAGGTTTCAAAAGTCCATGCCAGGCCAAATGTCTCATTCTTTCTGATGCCTGTGGGTCAGGCTGCTGAACCCCCTCAGCTGCTTCTCCAGCACTTATATCTGCCTGGGTGTCTTCTTGCTCCCCACCATAATGGTAACAGACTAAACCTTGCAACTGTAATCAAGCCCCAATTAAATGCTTTCTCTTATAAAAGTTGCCTTGATCATGGAGTCTCTTCACAAGGTTGTTATGTCCAGAATGCTTTTCACGACATTGGAAGTACTTCAAATGTGGTGACATAATAAACGAAGTGAAGCTACCCACATTCAGCTGCATTCAGTATCACGCATGTCTAGCTCCCCACTGAGATCACTGACTAGTAACTTCAATATTTTTTATATTCCTGAGTAAGAAAAGCACCATTTGAGACTAGTGAGATGGCTCACTGCATAAAGGCACCTGCAGTGAAGCCAGCAATCTTAATTCTGTTTCTGGATTTCCCACGGAAGATGGAGAGAACTGACTTCTGTAGTCTTTCTTCTGTAGTCTTTCTTCTGTAGTCTTTCTTTATTTGCAGTGTGCACACATTCACACACATTGTACACAAATATATTTTCATAAAGAAAAAATAGGAAAAACATCATTGGATTATGAAAAGGGCTTTTCCATCCACAGCATCCGTAGTTTCTCTCTAAGGTAATATGATGATAGATCTCTGAACTATGAAGATTCAGATCAGTTACCGTGTGGTAACTATTTATACTTCTCAAGAATGTCTCTCTTCCTAGTGTGTGTGTGTGTGTGTGTGTGTGTGTGTGTGTGTGTGTGTGTGTGTGTGTGTGTGTGTGTAATTTTAAGGCAAGGTTATAGAGTATATCTGTATACATAAGCCAAAAGAATGGTCAATGGTCTAAGACAAAGCAACATTTTCAGAACTTCAACATTCCATCTTTAAAAGAATTATAACTTTGGTTTGGAGGAAAATCTGTGATCTGGGTGTAAATAGTTTGTATCTTTTTATGTTATAAATCCCATTCTTCAAAGGATATCTCAAGAGCTCCCACATCTAAATGTCTTATATGTATTGTATCCATCTTAAGCAGTTGAGGGTCTGATTTTGCCCTAGAGGTAAGGTATCACTAGATGTTGGGGAAAGAATAAAGAGATAAAATACCCCATCTAATAATTTACAGTTACTAACAGTGAAAACTCTTCTCTCCTGATTGTTAATGTAATCCTATAACTCCTGTTGGGACCAGATGGATCATTTGCACCGCTCTTTTAACCAGTGTTTCACCTCTCCATTTGTCAATGCATAAATCTTTTTCTATTGCTTGGAATAACTAACTGACATCTGGCAATGAGGAATGACTAAGTTGGGGTCAGAGAAAAGTAAAGTTAGTTTGAAGTAAACCATTTAGAAGAACTAAATCCTATAAATGTTTTTCTAAGTTATTTTACTAAAATATTATATTAAATAAAAAGATATTATGTGTATGCACAAAAATGAATAAATAAAGTTATGTGCCCACATATACCTAAAATATTTTAAAATTTTTAAAACATTTTTATTTAAGTGTTTTTCATATAATATGTTTTCATTTCTTTTCCCCTCATCCAATTCTTTTCAGGCCCTACCTACTTCCTTACCAACTACACTCCTTGTTTTTTGAGTTTTCTTTTTTTTTCTCTAGATTTTTTTTCATTTCAAATTAGAAACAATCTTATTTTACATACCAATCCCAGTTTCCTCTCCCTCCCATCCTCTCATGCCCCCCACCATCCCACCCATCCCATCCCCTCTCTGCTCCCCAGGGAGGGTTAGGTCTTCCAGGGGGGAATCATCAAAGTCTGTAACATATTTTTGGACAGAGCCTAGGCCCTCCCCCATGTGTCTAGACTGAGGGAGTATCCCTCTATGGGAAATGGGCTCTCAAAGTCCATTCATATACTAGGGATAAATACTGTCCCAGTGCCAGAGGTCCCATAGACTGCCCAGGCCTCCTATTCTATCTCTCTATGTGTGTCTCTCTTTGTTTCCTCTTTTCTTTCTTTCTTTCTTTCTTTCTTTCTTTCTTTCTTTCTTTCTTTCTTTCTTTATCTCTATCACACACACACACACACACACACACACACACACACACACACATACAAATAAGTTAATGATCAATAATGAGCTTGCCATATTAAGGTAAGATGGGAAAATTTAACAATATTGAGAAAAATAAAAATGAACAAAAAGTTCAATTTTTCCCTATTGTGTAGTATATTGAAAAATATCCAAATGGGTGTGTGTGTATGTGTGTGAAAAAGGGATTGTTAAGTGGAATATGTTATTTTTTAACCAAATGTATTTTGCATCTGTATGCTACTTGGGTTATTTTTCTAAAATAAATATAAAATATTCTCTCTTCTGTTGGAATTTGGTCTAGCAAAATATATGTTTATATATGGTCCTAGCCAGTTCTGGAATTCAGCATTTCTCAAAGAATGCAATGAAACATTAATTATCATTGTTCTTGGCAAGCATCTGTGGAAATTTGGAAATGGTTTGCAGTATGAGAAATATATGGAAACACATTTACTCCTCAAATATTTCATATTTCTTTTGAAAAGAAATGTTCCTATAACTATGACATGTTTTTCCTGTACAATTTATTATTCCTGAATCAGAGATCTATATAACCTGTGACTGTAGTATAATTCATGATTTTCTTACTCTTAGGCTGTATATACCATAATTAATTTTACCCATGTATGTTCCATTAAATGTCAAACTAAACTAAATATGTCAGTTCACAAGGAGACGTTCTGTACCCTGAGATATTAGCAATAATAGAATACCTCATTATTTTATTACAGAGAACATATTCCTGTAATGCTATTTAATTTGTACTTTTTCATCCAAACATATTAAAAAATCTTCTGAAATGAACATGATATATCAATGTACTAACTTCTCTATAAGGCAAATTAACAAAAATTCCATTCTTTAAAAATAAAAAAAGCATTTGCTTAATATTGTCACATTTACTTGATTATATTGTATACTTTATCTTTACAGGCATGTGATAGTTTAATGAGAATGAACTCAGTAATCAGATTGATTATTGTTTAAATCAAAGTTGTGCATCTTACTGATTTTGCTACCTTAGAAATATTAATATCACTGAATTATGCTTCCTATCTTATTAATGAGATTCATATCACCTACTTTTATTGCTGAGATATTATTGCAGCATACCTAATGCCTAATATTCCTTCATACATCTTAACTGCCTTCCTCATATATCATTTTCAGTGTTTACGTATGATACATTAATTTGGTGGCTGTGATTGAAACATTTATCACTATCCATGAGTTGTTACACAAATCACTTTCTTTAAAGAAAGAATGACATTGTATTGGAAAACTTTTTTAAATTCGAAGAAAAATTCTCACAGATTCTGATTCAAGTGTACTTGAGTAGTTTTGTCTTTTTTTTTCCTTAATTTTTAATCTGGAAATTTCTAAATCAAAGAAAAGTCAGTTTGACAGGAAACTATCAAATGTTTGATTATAGACCTCACTTGCATGTTTCAGGTACAATATCATGGTTCTGTTTTTCTAGCTTCTTAGATTCAAGGCTGGACCCAGACCAGCAATTCTCCATCTAATGTTCCTGCTAGTAGTTCCATAAAAAATCAATGTGAATTTTGTCCTTGGTGAGCTTCAGTCAAGAGGGCCCAGAGCTTCTGAGGATGAACATGCTAATCGCATCAACAAATAATTATTGGGATGAAATTTCACTGAGCGAGAAGAGTGGTGATGTCAGTGGAGCCTTTGTGTAAATATGGTATTCAAGTGTGGAAAATTCATGCCAAGAATTTAATAGGAATCCGTTCCAAAGAAGAGTTAGCAGGTAAAAGTTGAACTAATGGACAGTGCTGGGGTAAATTCTAATGTAATTTAAATACCCAGTTTGACAAATGTAGATATGCCTCTAATTTAGTTTATACTAAGCAGTCCTCTGTACAGCAGAACAATTATTTACAAAGTAAATTGTGGAACTGTTCTAGCCTCTATATATAACCTATAGATGATTGAAAGTATATGGCAGGATGCACCTAAATTATATTTGACTACCAAACTATTAAATTCAAGAGACTTGAGCACTGACAGACATGAAGACATATAAGAATCTGTTCTAGGATAGAAAATAATCAAATTGGGAATAAAAGTAGAAAGTATCTGAGACATCTTAAAGTTCTATGTGACGGGTGTGTGTGTGTGTGTGTGTGTGTGTGTGTGTGTGTGTGTGTGTGTGTGTGGTGGGAAGGAACAAGGAACTAAATATGAAAGTGTTGTATACAGGACAACTTGTTTTAGGAAAAAATACATTTACTTTTGTAGTTTATATACAATATCTGAATTTTGTAGATTTTTTTTCTTGAATAGAGGCAGTGAAGTACAAGGGACAAAATTTTTTAATAGTAATACTTTGGTATAACACAGAAGAAGATTTGCCAAAAGCTTGACAATTTATCTAGAGCATTTGAAGCTATAGAAGAAACCTGATACCATTCTGAGAGCAGTAAGCACATGGGTGAATGTGAGGACCACAGTGCTCAGAAAGATCCCATAGTTCTAAATAAAGTAAAATGAGCTTCTCCAAATTTGGAAAAGTGGCTCTGAAAAGCTAATTAACAGGGGGGTTGCCACCATATTTTTAGTGAATGTTGGGCAATGTTTATAGTCTTAAAACCAAGATGCCTGTCCTTTTCTCAGGACTGTACTTAAGAAAGTGGAATTTCAATTTTGAATCATAAATAACTGGAAACTGTCTTTGAGGGGGTGGAGGTTAGGCATAGGTTACAATGATGCTGGTATTACTATGATGGTGATTATTCTTGTGATCACATATTTCACAGACACTAACTATGTAACCTCCATAAGTGTAGTCTTAGATATAATGAGTCTTGTCTAAATTCCCCAGTTTCTGAGTAAGTATTTGCAGTATGTTGGGCATGGAATTATTATTTATTTATTATTTAGCAGTTTAAATCCATGGCTTGTAGATGTCAGTCCAGACTCCGTCAGTGAACTATATCAGTATCCTTCATCATATTTTCAAAGAATATTGAACCATAGAGGCAAATAGGTAATTATTATCAGATACATATATAGCAGAAATCCATCGCCATACAAAAAAAGTAAGTGAAGCCTATATCAAATGATGTCATGTAACAATCATTTTAAAGTTAATTAAGTTGATTAAAATAAACATGAGCTTGGCCCAACACAGAATATCATAGTCAAATACTCAATGGAATTAAAGACTGTTTTAATCATTATGACCAAATATTGAGATAACAACTTGAGGGAAGTGAAGAACTATTTTAGCTGAAGTTTATCATTGTATGGTGGATGTGATGAAATAAAGTAAATCGCATCAGTGGTCAGGAAGCATAGAAAGGTTATCTATGATCATATTCTTTATCCTTTTATTCTCTGAATCCAAAGCCCCAGCCTGTGCAATGGTACCGCTCAAGCTTAGTACAAGTCTTAATGCATGGTTAAACCTCTCTGAAAATGCCCTAAACACCCATGAACATCATCTACTGGAATCATAAGCATCTATCATTCTGGTACAGTGAGTGATCGATATTCCCAATTCTAAATCTACCTCTTAAAATTTACAGCAATGTTATAAAAATCCAAGTTAAAAAATCTCTCTGAGACAAATACATACCGGGGATCCCCTGTGAAAATTTAAAAACCAAATTATGTAATTATAGGATATAATGGCACAGATTAATTATTTCCACTCTCTTGCAAGGAATAGTGGTATTGACAGCAAGTGTGGAACCAACACAGGGAAAACACTAAATCCTAGAATTCAAGGCACAAGCTGACTTGCTCTGCATTCTGAAGGGCTTCCCAGCCTCCCTCCTACAACCTTGAACTTTGAGATTTGTGTTCTCTCTCTCTCTCTCTCTCTCTCTCTCTCTCTCTCTCTCTCTCTCTCTCTCCCTTCCCTCCCTCCCTCCCTCCCTCCTCCCTCCCTCCCTCCCTCCCTCTCTCTCTCTCTCTCTCTCTCTCTCTCTCTCTCTCTCTCTCTTTCTGGCCTGGCTCTATTGACTGCTTTTCTCAACATATTGAAGCTATTCCTTACTCCCAACATCGTCAACATCCTGGACATTCCATTGCCCTGTGATTTTGTGCGTCTTCTTAGAGGCTGCAGTTACAAACTGATATGCCTGTGTAGCCCAATGCTTGATCCCTTAGCTTTTCTTTGGGAAAAGGTGAGAAACTTTTCTGACTCTACCACTGCAACTTATGGGAGGGTGTGTAGCCCATTCCAGAGCAGCCCTCAACATGTTTTTTATATTACCTAATGCAAAATGTTTGGTTTCATCTTACTGGCATTAATTATACATATTTCATTAACTTTTTACTGCTACTTCAGTTTAAGATATCTATTGTGAGGCCCAAATTCAGTTCAACACCGAAATAAATCATTAAAGATTGCAGATTTGAATTTGAATTGCAATTCTTTAGGATTTTAAAGGATTGAAGGGAAACGAATGACTGTGACTTGGAAGTTTAGGATCCGTGTTTTCAACTGGATAAAACAAACGTGTGGACTTGGTACAAGCTATAATAGAGACTAGGAAAGAAACACAAATACTAAATCACAGAGATATGGAAAGGAAGAGTTATAGAATGAGTCTAGAAATCTAAATAACAGTTGTCTAAAGAGAACAGAAAAATAATTTGAAAAAGAGGATCATGAATTTTGTCATATATAGGTTCCACAATCTGAACTATGCAATGTTATTTCCATGCAATACCACAAAGATAAATTCACAGAATTTGTACATTGAAACAATGCAAGGATTTACACATCAATCAGCAAACAATTACAGCACACTATATACTTGGAAAGATGTAAAGAGAATTAGACACATGGTGTGTCATCAAAAACAAAAATAAACACCTTTAATCTCAAGAATAGAGAAAAAGCAGAATGATCAGGAATTCCAAGTGGTCCTGGATTATGATGCAAAGCACTTTCCAAATTAAAAACAGCAAACAAGAAAACAGATGGGTACCATAGTCAATATTTAAGAAAATGAAAAACTGAAAATTCCTTTATGCACCTTATGCCCAAGCAATTAATACCAATATTGCCAATCACCTGCAAAGCCTAAGTTTTTAAGTCTATATACAACAATGAAGTCCATGGTCTAAATGTCATAAAATTCCAAGCTCAATTGTTATGGTTTAAAAATACTGTATCTTTTCCAAAATTCATATTGGTATTTAATTGCCAATGTGACAGATTGGTAAGTGGTAAGCCTTTCAAAGGCATAAGGGTCATGGAAAATCCATCTTCATAAAGAGATTAAATGTTTCTATTACAGTTGGTTTCTTATTGTCTAGTGACTGATTTAATTTTTGTTGCTTTGTTGTGTTCTCATATGCCTTTCTACACCATAAGGGCCTCAGTGTCTGTACCCACTGAATGGTAAACCTTTCAGTTTCCAGAACTATGAACCCAAATTTTCTCGTCTCATTCATTTTTCTGTAAAAGAAAACAAAGGTGACTTAACTTTTATATTTGGTGTTGCACTTTGCTTTGGTTTTCCACAGCTACTTTTAATTCAGAGATGCTCCTCACTGAACTATTAGACTCAAATTGTGTGTGTGTGTGTGTGTGTGTGTGTGTGTGTGTGTGTGTGTGTGTTTTGTGTGCACAAGAGAGAGGTTTTACTCATCAAGTTTTGTTTGCTTGTCTCCCACTAGCTCATTTTAAAAATATTTCTTAAAAAAGCTTCTATGCATTTTTATATTATGTGTATTAAAGATGAAAAACACAAGAAGGCAAGAATGAAGACACCCACTCACTAGCAGCACTGCTTGATATGACCTTCTAAGTCCTCCTACTTGTTCTTACGAGTTAACTTTGTCCTCCCTTTGGACTTCTATCCACCTTGCATAGATGGTTTTTCTGCAATCTCAGCAGATGTTGTTTCTGCTGAGATTACTTCCCTTACTTGTTTTCTGCTTGTTCTTAAACTAAGAATGGAGCTCTATGTTCTTATGAATCTTTGACTAATTCTGATTATCTGTAAAACTATTGTCAGAGTTGGTGTTCAGTGGATTTTTACTGAATGATTTCTGTTGAGAAACTTTATCAACAGACACTAATAGGCCAAAATAATATGTACTAAAGCATGTTATTGTTTATGTACCATGTATCATCTTTCTCCTCTCTCTCTCTCTCTCCCTATCTATCTATCTCTTTGTCTCTCTCTCTCTCTCTCTCTCTCTCTCTCTCTCTCTCTCTCTCTCTCTCTCTCTCTCTCTCTCTCTCTCACACACACACACACACACACACACACTCACAAACCTGTCTCCTATGTCAAGTATCAGCAAAAATAAAATGATCTACTGGGATTAAAATCCAGATTGGCATCATTAAGGAAGAAAATAATACTCAAATAAAGATAAAATATTTATTCTGATTACTTCAAAAGAAACATTAGATTTCAATGATTAGGGTATTCTGAATGAATTTCTAAATAATCCTGGGACCTTCCATACCAGAATTCATATTTCACTTCCCTAACTGCTCTGCAAACTTCTGTCAAGAAAAGTGATTGAAAGCATGCCCAGTTTAGAAATACAGCTCAGAGCAGCAACTGTCACCCTACAGATATACACATAAAATAATTGAACTGCCATTGCCCATACAGATGAGAAACCTCATTGTGTTCCTTCTATGCTCTTTGACCTAGCCTAGTCAGGGAATCAAAGAACTAAATCAACAGGGGACCAAATGCGTATTATATTCTCTGAACAGATATGTCCTGTGTCACATTAAAGTGATGTCAGAGCCATCAAAATATCATGCTGACTCTCAAATATATATATATATATATATATATATATAGTTTTTATATAGTTTGTATATATATATATATAGTTTCATTTGAAATTAAAATTTCCCTTTTTCTAAAATTCAAAGCATATTAAATAAACAATTTCTTATATAATTTAATGGTGTAAAAAGAGCGTTGTACTTGTCTGACAGATTTCCTTTATGATTTTGCAGTTCCATTAACACTACATTTGTAACTATTATGAATAAATATAACATCGATTTCTATTTTCATTGCTGCAATGGAGGGTTGATGTTTCCCAGCCATGTAAAGATATTTAGGGTTTTGTGGCTTAAATGCCTAAGCGAGCAGAATTAGAACCTTATATCATGTTTGTCCCATATCATCAAAGCAATCAATAGAAAGTCTCCCTCTCTTTCATAAAATCAAGGTAGAAATAACCCCCATGAGAGTGCAGACTATTTTTCAGGTTTATATTAGCGGCCAATCTCAGTTTACACAAAACCATTCCAAATTGTGAAGCACTGTTTCTATTCCTTTTGCCTTGGTTTTGAAATAATCTACAGATAAGTCTGTCTAGTATTCAATGTTTGTTATCAATAATGTGTGAATTTATCTCAGAAGCAAGACATAAAAGAGTTGTATCCTGGTATGTCTAAGCTTGTCCAAGAAGTTCAAGCGCATACACCATGAGACAAGTATTACCAGTGCTCTTTGTGAAAAGGTCTGGATGTGAGTAACAACTGTCCTTCATGTGGATATTTTGGATTGGTTATTCATAATTTTGTAATACTTCTTTAAGGATGCCAACAATACTCACCCTTTCTGCAGTTCCTGTCTATAATTCATTAAGGGCCAAGAGAGATGGAGTATAAGGAACAGAGGTGTTTTTCAAGAGGATTACCTGCAACTGAACTGTTCTGGAAGAGTCTGCTGATCTATGTAGTCATAAGACAAAGTCAAAAGAATGCTTAGCACAAAAGCCATCAATGAGAAAAATTTAAGTCATGACCTCTAATAATATTACTAATTGTTCAGTATTCAGATATAGAAGTCTTCATATTATACACTATTATTGACTGGAGTGTACTGACATCATGGTGATAAAGTAATATTTTAGTATAAGAAATGAAGACGGCCAGGCGTTGGTGGCACATGCCTTTAATCCAGCACGCGGGAGGCAGAGACAAAGGCAGGCGGATCTCTGTGAGTTCGAGGCCAGCCTGGTCTCCAGAGAGATGCCAGAATAGGCTCCAAAGCTACATAGAGAAACCCTGTCTCAAAACTGCCCCCAAGAAAAAATAAAGAAAGAACCATTATAACACAATGTTATCATAGTAAATGGATATCCTTGTTAAAAAATTAAAACCAAATTTGTTTCCAATAAGTATTGGTTCATATAAAACTGTTTAAAAAGTCTTTTCTTCCTCTTAAAAACATGGGATTTATAAAACTGTGTGGTCCATGTAATAGTTTTATCTCACACTGTATTATCACAACATAGTTGAAGACATGATGTTATATGCCAGTCTATATGATTAAAATGTAGATATATAACCAAAAATATAAAATATAATGTCACTATTAATTTTCCTTCAGATTTCCTTAAAATGTACATTCCTGAAAATATAGCTGTATTGACATATTCCTGTTAGATATTAGAATATTTATTAAGACACAACTTTCCCATTATTTTTTCTGAATTAATGCTCATGGGTCAACAATGAAACATAAAATTACTACTGAAAAATGCCAAGTATTATGAGATATCAGAATATTCATGTTTCCAAATGAAAAACTGTATCATTCCTCAGACACAGCTTCAGCACCACACTACTGAATTACTGAGAAAAGTGAAAGGTGAGAGGGCCTCTATTTTTATTTCCCTTGAATAGAAGATATTTTATACTTATTAAATGAAATGGGTAAAAATGTGCAAAATCATGAGTAGATTAAATAAAACAGGAGTGAAAATAGATGTTGTCCTAATCTAATGATTTGAAAATTCCTTTATTCAAATTCATTACACACAGAAAATAGGAATTGTAATAGAAAATCTAAACATCTAGTAGCGCGCTATTTGACATTCTTTGAAATCGCAACCTCATACATTCTTAGAAGCTTTGCTATCACTCTGGTATTGCTATTGTATTTAACAGGAATCCTTTATAGATTTTAGCCTGTAGCGGGAATCTTAGTCTCAGTAGAATCAGAATTCTTGGCTTGCAATTGCTTTAACCATCATCAGCTCAGGTTGCAGCATTTGTAGCAATTAGACAAAGACACTCCTTTCAAGGCTGTGAGTGAGATTACCAGCTCTGCCAACTGTGCATTTTCTTTCACAACTTCATTGATTGCAAAGCACCTTCAGAGAATGAACCCAGGTTTAAAGTCAGCCCTCCATTGCACTAAAGGATAACTTCATCTTCTTTTTTTGCAACAGAGAAGTGTTACTTTATTTACTGACCCAACAATAAGTGGCCAAGGCTTCAGGCTCATAATTGTCCTTGCTGATCTCTTTAGTTTATCTCTCGTGAGGAAATAAATTGAAATATTCAAGAATTGTAGGAAATGTTTAGATAGATAGTTGAAATATATATCCTATTGCTCATGTGTTTGAAATCCAACCCTTGTAATGAAAGACACTTTATATTTTTTTTTTACTTATTGTATTCTAGTATAGAGATGGCACACCTATTTAAAATGAAAAATGTGCATGGTATTTTGTTTAAAACATATAGAGGGAATCTAAAAATGAGATGACAGATTTCTTGGTTCTTAAAATAGATAACTGTATTTGTCCCAGAGACTTGTAATGGTGATTAGACTTACATGGCTTATATATGCATATCTGTGTGTATCTGCCTCATGTGAGTGTGGTACAATAATGTCTATCACATACAAAAACACAAGTGATATGTGTTACTAATGGTGGTACATAACTTAGCAGTAGCAGATTTTTAATAAAATCTAAACAATAGCAATTCTTATGGTTGGAATATATAACACCACTGGTTTATTTCAGGATTGCTAAAATACATGAAAAATCAGCAGTACACAGCAAAATTTAGTTGAATGCGTGAATCAGGGGGAAGTGCCCATTGATTTTCAATTATCTGACATTTAGCTACAGGATGTTAACAGTGACTGGCTGATTTGGTGATTAGTGTATGATATAAAAATTCCCACTAGAGACATTGAGTCAATTGGGTGTTCAGTGAAATAGCTAATCACCTTTTCCTTATTATCCCTGAGGGAAAGTGGGAAGAAAGCAAACAGAGGAAACATGAATACTTATAGTGTCTGATGAATTTTTAAATTTATTTTTGATTTTGATGTTTATATTGGATTAGACTGCTTTTAAGCAACAGACTGACTACACTATATTAGAAACTAAAAGATTTATAAAATGTACTTCAAAGACTAGATAATTTAAAGGAAAATTACATTTTTGTTGAAAATGAATTTAAAATGTTTCTTATATGTATCTTTAATTTTCAAGAAGCCTATATATAGTTATTTCTAAATTTCAGGGTTTTTGTCAGAATTTACTCTATAATACTCATGCAGTTTTATTAAATCAGCTTGTCAATCTTTATACTAGACATGCCCATACAGATAATAAATTATAATATTAACTGGATGGAATTACTTTTTAAAACTTATTTCTTTAGATTATCCTAAAGTTTAAAAAGAAATACCTAGCAGGACACAACATTTGCATGAGAGTGTGGGTTGTGGAGAGGCTAGAGGAAGAGTAAGGGTAAACAGGATCAAACACAGCACATAAAATTTTCAAAGAATTAATAAAATATTCTATAAACAAATCCTCATAAATATATTTATACATTTAGATATATAAATAATATAATATATACATTTATACATTATACAGATAATATATACATTTTATGCATATAAAAGATTCCATACCAGTTCATTGCAAATTGGATAGCTTATATATTCATCCACCATGAGACAAAGCACATTATTTTATGTTTCTTATTCAGTAGTAATGAAACTGCCTAAGAACTTTGAGTATATTTGATTCTAGATATACATCAATAGCTGAGTACTATTTAGCATATACTTACATTTCAAAAATAACAATTGTTATATTATGTTTATTTACAAATATTAATTGCTTTAACCACACATTCTGCAAATGAAACTGTCAGTGAGCCAAGTGTTATAGTTACTGAAAGGTTTTCAAGATTTGCTTGGAAAATCTTTTTCCATGTAATGAAAAAACAAAAGAAAACAACAACAACAAAATAAAAACCTCCCCAAATTACTCTGTAAGGCCGCGTCACTATTTCTGTACAGTGACTGCCCAGGAAAGTCATACAAATGTGTTATTTCAGCCATCTGACCTGCTTTCATCCCCCAACAAGAAGCTGGCGAGAGTAGCCCCTGCTCTGGCCCCACTGGGCTTAGATGACAAACCCTTGACCCTTTGGCCTGAATGTGCTCAGTTGTCAGTTTTGCCTACTGCAGCTGTTGGATATCCCAGAGGATCAGATGGCCAGAATAGGTCTGCATAGAACTATTAGCATCTCAATACAGCCTCTCAGTTCCCTTTATTACTAGGTCACTCAAATTAATTAATTTTTAATTTTGTGCTACCTCAACTATAATAAATCAAGTCAGCCAGAAGACAGGAAAGCACCTGAAATCTGAGACTGTCTATGGTCTAAGTCACAATGGCTCCACCTTTGCAATCTGTCACTTGGAAGATCAGAAAAAAAGGCAAATTGTGCTGTGCAGAGATTATTGAAAAATACTTGTTTGATGAATGATGCTCCTTACAGAAGACCCCCGAGATAAGGAGTGCTGATAAATGTCTTGGGTATGTGTAGGTCTATAAACAACAAATAGATTCAGAGAGCTTGGAAAAAATTCTTCTTCGAGTTTCTGCATACTTCATATGAGACGAGGGTGTTATTGTCATGTAGTTACAGATTATACAAATAATGACTTCAGTTTAAAATTGTCAGCACCAGCAGTAACTTCATCATCCCCCTACACTGTAAATTACTCACATTACTATTACTGTTACTATTGTCATCATAATTTTGCTTGTTTGGCTACACTTTCTTTGATACAGCATTGTCTGCTAAGCATAATGTTTTGGAATAATCATCTGAATTTAAACAACTGGTGTTCTGAAATATGGAACACAATAGAATCATTTGTAAAACACCATTCTGAGTTCCTTTACCTTTGATGTACTTGCTTGGGATAGTATCAAGAATGACACTGGAGTCAGTAGAAGGTTACTGATCATGACAATACTTTCTGAGTGGGTACTGATGATTTTGATTATCCATATTTTAATGTGTACAATTATGGCAGATGGAATTCTTTTTTCCCTGTGATGTCTGAAAAGTTCAAAGACTAAATACTTTTAATCATTCTTGGATACAGTATAACTTCTTACATCATATTTTTGAGGAGAGAAATGTGGTCACACTTAAGATATATGTATAGCATGCTGAGTATGACTTCCTAAAAAAATTTAAAGTAAACCTAGCTGTGAGACTGAATACAATTGCTTTCTGTTTCTGAGACAAATAAAGGGTAGATTCATGGCTGCCAAATAACTATCAAGAAAGTTTCCCAGTTAAATATAATCAACTTCTCTGGTGTAATTTATTACATAAATCTTCACAAGTAGTTCTTTAACTATTTACAGTTATTATAGAAGTACTTTCATTCAAAGATTTAAAGTGAAAGTAAGACATTTGTTGGAGTTATCAATGCCATGAAGAAAGGTACATTGATACCATGTTACCCATAATGCCATGAAATTTGCCAGAGGATACTACTTCTAAAAGTGTAGATTAGTTGTAAGGATACTGCCTTGGGTGACACCCATCTGTATATTAACATGCACTAACATGAAATGCTTCTCTTATTTGAGAATTTTTTTTTTCTTTTTGGTTTATCGAGACAGGGTTTCTCTGTGGCTTTGGAGGCTGTCCTGGAACTAGCTCTTGTAGACCAGGCTGGTCTTGAACTCACAGAGATCTGCCTGCCTCTGCCTCCCGAGTGCTGGGATTAAAGGCATGGGAGAATTATTTAATCTAGAGATAAATTTCTCAGGCTATAGGTTTTGTTAAAAACAATTTACCTTCTTGATTCTGTGGTGTACTCAACCATGACATTGACTGAGGCTAGAAGACATAAGACCTCGGAGACAGCTTACTTTTGAACTCCAAAATGACAAATGCATGGCAGGAAATTTAATTTACTAGGACACAGAAAAAAATGTCTTAGCTTCTCAGTCTTTTATTGTTCTTATGGAGACCCTCTTGGTTCTTGGCAGAACATGTTGAACCAACTGACAAACTGAACAGAAACTGGATTCATGCTTCCATCTGGCAACTCCATGGAAGTCAATTTCATCCTTTAACATATGTGTTCTTCTGGTTGGAGAAGGTATCCACTGCACCAATGTATAAGAAATATCAAATATTTAAATAATGTACCATTGTCATTGCTATTCATTCAGTTATATTAGCAAGAAAAAATCTTTCTTTTACTTATTTTTGCCTTTATAATAAAAATTCATACAATGTATTGTGAACATTGTCACCCTTCCCATAAAACTGCTCAAAGATAAAGGACTTTTTCTCCTACCTATCCAATTTTGTTTCCTCTTTGTTTTTAACCCATGAAGTAAAATTTGTACTGTCCATATATTCTGAGATATGGGTAATTATATAGCAATTGGGATTTTCTTCTCATGGAGCTTTAATATAAATATTAAATCTTTTTACAATATCATACTGAAAAGTCAAATATTAGTAATGATTTAGACCAATATTTCAAAGTCACTGATGCCTGAAAACAACTGTCTTATGAAACAATGGTAACATTAAATTTAATGTAAACTCTAATATAAAGAGTTTCTCTTTTCTATCAATATTAAGATTTTATATAATTATGGTGTTAAAGAAATTCCTTTTCTGCTTTTTCACGGTTATAGAACATCATTATTATTACACAAGTTATATTTTATTGATCTTTATTTTCACTTGAAAAGGTTATTACTTTCTTTTGTCCTAAAATGCATTACTTATTGAATTCATAGGTCATATTGATTGCATTTGGTATATTTGGGCAGTAGAACTCAGTACTCTAACTATGGAAAATTTTCAATTTAGATTCCTGCTGTCAATCTGACGCCTTCCTCCTATGTTCTGCCTGCCAACATTCTGCACCTTAATTGAGGCCTCAAAACAACATGTATTTCTTTTTGCCTTCATAAAACATAAGACAAGTCTTGATCAGCTAATTATGGTAATTATTTTTGATTGAAATCATGGCTGAAGTTCCTCTGGGTGGCCTCACATTAAACATTGGAAATCGTCACTATAAAAACATGGAGGGCTTTATTAAACTTTCAAGGATTAACAGGACATTGACAACTTGGCATAAATGATATTTTTAAATGTTTGTGTATTGACTTTAAATCATTTATCATCTTGCCTCAGTCTGGCCATGTGGCTCTTGAACTCCACTGTTCTTGGATGGAACAGAAACTGCTGCATGGAGAGATACTGCTGAGGAGCTGTCCACCACAGAGTTACTCCAGAGCTGCAAACAGTCTTATAGTCCAACGTCAATGTGACAGTCAGTTCAGGAATTCTGCTTTATTTCCTCTTACCTGGAGGCATCTATTGGTTATAGGAATACAGAAATAAGTCACCTGCGGTCCTACATTCACGCTTTGAAGAAATGATCTAGTCACTGAAGATTTTAGATGAGATGAGGATCAAACTTATTATTTTAATCCTCAGAAATCCTAAGCAAGCCTAGTGTCACTTTTGTATGAAGGAAAATGTAATTCAGAGTATATGGAAGAGTTTACTTTTTGCCTTTCTAGCAAATAAATGCTATTTTCATTTATTTATCTTCCAATCATATTTCCCTTAGAGGGAAGAGGACTACATCCTAGTCTAAGTTAGAAATTGTTAAGTCTTCCTGGTGCTAACAGTAACTGAGAATCTATGGAGTTTTTTACTCTCCTCTTTGCAGTCTGTAAACCAGCAGCTATTCAGTCCTGGAGGAAAACCAATCATGGTGTGGAGTTCTTAGGGTATGGCTCAGCAGGGAGACAGAAGCAAAGAGACCTGTCAACAACAGTAACAATGGAAGGATTTTAGAATGCTTTGATCTTATGAATAGATTTAGTACTAAAAGCAAGGCCTGCTGTCCCCGCATTAACAACAGGGCAAAAAGAGCAGACAACCTCATTTATAGACTCTAGTTCAATGCCAAAGGCAGAAAAGTAGGAGGACAATGCAACCTTGAGGAGGGTGCAGTTAATTTGACAGCACAATCTTTGATTTTATTTCTCCAAAATACTGCCAGCAAGGAAGGCCTTCTGTTTTCCCCATTTTGAATTTTTGTTTTATATAGTTCATCTCACATATAGACCCAAAGAATAATATATGATGAATACTCCTGGGCAGAGTTTATTCTATTCCAAAATTCCAATATTTTTGTAATCTTATGTGTGACTACATTGATGTATGATAAATATTTGTCTTTTCCTTTCCTTTTTTTGCTGTTTTGGGGATAGGAGCATTCTCTGGAGACAGGTGTTCTACCACTGAGCTTCATCCTCAGCCAATGATCAACATTTATACCTGGAAAGTCCATGATCTTCATTAGTAAACAAATTATAAATACTTTATTACTCCTATCTCAATCATGTTTGGATATAAACTATATTCCATTCTTTTACACCTTTAAAGGCAGCACAGTAGATTCAGGCACTGGAAAAGGCAGATGATGGGCATTCTAATTTTGATAGCAAATGACTTCAATGGGCAGCAAAGTTTACTTTCAGTTAAATTTGTTCTAGACTGGAGTATGGATTAAAGAAGGAGGGATGGAGGGAGAGATCTTTTGTAATTATTCTTTAATTAAAACAACTCAAAACTTGTGCCTTTATTTTCCTTTTCTCAAGCTGGAGAGAGCAGATTAAATAACATGATGATATTCACTATCTTCCATTATTTCATCTGGATCACATCTGGAATTGAGTTCTGTGCACAGTTACAGTTATCAAAAATATCTTTCCCCACCACTACTGACAATTTGCCACTTTCCAATAAGTTGAAAATATCACAGTTAGTTGGTATTTGTCAAAATACCTGACATGAACAATGTAAAGGTAGGGAACATTTGTTTAAGCTCAGGATTCCAAAGGTTTCTCTTAGTGTTTGTCTGGTTTGAGTGTTGTGGATCTGAGGGAAGCTGAACTGCTATTGGGGAAAATGCACTGAAGCCATGCAGCTCACCTCATATGGACAGGAAGAAAAGAGAAAGGGGCAGGAAGGGAAAGGCCACACCCTTCAAAAGCACAGACACACTGATGTAGTTCCTGCAACCAGTGCCCTCCTCATTCTTCTACCTCACACTCTGAACCCCATCAGTAGACTCACCCCCTGGCAATGTCAGAGTTCCCATAATCAAACCAAAGCTCACTGGTTACTAAGTCTACCACCCGGGGAGCAGACTCAGCACCATAACCATTTGATAGTAACACTTCATATTTGACAGGTGGCAATTACCAAAAGACCTCATTATTTTCTTTTAATATGAAACTTAAACAAAATATACTATTTGTTTCATTACAGTTATTTGAAGCACATGATATCTTGCTTTCATTTTTAACATGAATTTATTTTGTTCCCCATTTATAAGCTTGGCTATCCCATTAAACAATCATGTGATGCCTCCATGCCTGGCCACCTAGCAGGTGCCAGGCCTTTTATTCTCCCAGGGTCAAAGCTTTCCTGTCTTTAAATCTCTCTAAAAATAGGTCTTCTTTACCCAACTTCTAAATACTTTATTTTTATATCTTAAACACATAATGCTTAATGAAATATGTCTTATGAACTTATTCTCTAAAATCATATTAAGATGTGTTGTTGCTGAGGTTTGGGTCTTGAAAACTGAAATAGAGCACTTTGGAATGAACTAATGGGTCATTCTATGTGTGAAATACTTGTTGAAGATGTGCTGTATTTGTTTATGCTGTGGAACAATTGCTTAATGATGGAAAGATGTGTTGTATGCTTTCATATTGAATTTATTTACTCTATGAAGCTGTGTTACTTCACCTGCCTAAAATATCCAATTGGTTTAATAAAAAGCTAAACATCCAATAGCTAGGCAGGAGATAGGGTAGTTGGGTCTAGCAGGCACAGAGAATTCATAGAAGGAGAAATCTGAGAAGAGATCAAGGAGAAGGAGGAGAGGATGCCAGGCCAGCCACTCAGCCATGCAGCCAGACATAGAATAAGAAGGAAAAAAAAATCCATTCAGAAATAGAGAAAGGTAAAAGCTAAGAGGAAAAAAAGTAGATGGGATAGTTTAAGAAAAGTTTACTAGAAAAGTCAAGCTAACTCGGGGCAGTCATAAGAAAGAATAAGTTTCATGTGTGATAATTTGGGAGTTGGATGTTGACCCCCAAAAGGGCCAAAGAGTAAAAACAAAAAGAAAACAAACAAACAAAAACCAACTACAATTCTAACCCTTTGTGTTCTTTTTCACTGAGACATGAAAAGTCTCCTTTCTCCTAGAAAGAGTTTCAGTTGGCAGTAGTTCTGCCCTCTAGTAGAGGAATGTAATTAAATTATAATCTTGAAAAGAAGAGGAAGAAGAAGAACAGAAGAGTGTACACAGTGAAGACTCTGAACATGTCAGCTTTCAATGAGTCCCAACCTGCAACACTTTTGCATGACCATTCCTTGTCAAAACTAAACTAAAATACAGTTTTATTTTTATCTTTAGATCCCCATTGCTGCCTTGCAAATTTTTGAAAACACTGATTATTTTATTCTTATTCTCTTGAACCTTGAAAATAATATGTAAATGATACTTTTATTGTCTTATAGGACAACCTGTACATATAATCAAGGAAATACAACATCTAAACCTCACACAAAACTGTAGTTACTTGATTAGGGTTGAGGCCTGCTGGACTTTCCACCATTGATGTTAGCATGTCTACAAATAACCAATAAAGACCGAAGGGGTTGTGATTATGTGTGTAAGAACATACAGGCACGTAGACACTGTGAAAAAAAAAAAGTGGGGAAGATATATAAGCTTGTTAACCTGGGTTTAAATACAATAAATTTTCTGCATAGATCAGCTTTACCACATATAAAAGTTGAGTATGTAAAAATTAGTTTCTTTAAAATTATCCACTTATCTCTTAGGAAAGACTAAATCTCTAGACTATATAGATCCCTGTTTCAGATATGTCTTTTTTCTCTGTGTGTATGTTTGTGTGTGTGTGTGTGTGTGTGTGTGTGTGTGTGTGTGTGTGTGTGTGAACAGTTTAAATGCCTGTGTTCTTAGTTATCTATAACACTAATATGACTCCATTCATGCCATATCATTATATATCTGTTCAATTTTTTTACTTACTTTTTTTCTCTGAGAGTTTCATATATGTATATGATGAATTTAATCTTTTTTTGCCCCTATTAACTTATTTGCCTTTCTCCTCCACTCAAAACCTTCATCTTCCAAATTTGTTACTTCCTTACTTTATGTTTTATTTTCTTGTGTGTGACTTGCTGAGTTTTATTAAAGACACTAGCATGATCTTGGGCAACATTACTGGTGCCTCTAGCACTGAATAAAATGAAGGTCCCTGTCACAGACACCATCTTCTGACAATAGACGTTTATGGAGGAGTGAGCACACACAAAGGCCCCCGTTTGATGGAATGACAGGCTCAAGTTTGTTCACACTATAGACAAGTAACCAATGAATTTATAAGGGTTAGTGCATGTCCTGAAGAAATATTTTTGTTATACATGTCCCCATTCTTTGGCTCTTACAATCTCTCCATATCCTCCATGATTTGATCTTCCAGTAGATTTTCAGTATTTTGAGAATCTGAGATGTTCCTCACAAGCATTGTATCATGCACAATATGACAATTAATTCCCAGACTCATCATCACATAAAGTTTTTTACCTTGTCAATGTTTTGCCCCATGATTTTGCACATAAATTTTTCATTAAAAAATATAACATTGTTTTGCTTCTCACCATTTCTTCCCTAACATGATGAATGACAAATATGTTATACATGCTAACCTGTGTTTGTAGATAATACATATTTCTGAAGCCTGTAGATGAAAACCAGTAAGTTTACTTATGCTAACTTTATCAGCAGGCTTTCAGATTCCTATTTTCTACATTTGTCTTAAAAGCATTCCAGCCAAGTGTTCACTTCAATATTCCTTCTTTTCTAGTACTGTATACCACCAAATAAACATTGTCATATATATACACTCTTTCCCTGAATGTCAACCAACAACTGAAACTATTCTTAGCAAAAACATCATTGTTTTTATTATTTAAGTAACTCTCAGTGGATGTTTTATCTGGGGAATATGTCTAAGAGAACAGTCATTTCTAACTAAGAATAGCAAAGTCAAAGTCACAGCAAATCCACTTTGCAATGCTATCACACATGCCAAACATAATATTGAACTACGAACAAAATGACTGTGCTATGCAGAATACACTATAATTAACCTTGTAAATTCACTTTGCTTACAGCCTAAGCATGTTCGTTCTTTGTGAAAGAAGTCACAGTGCTGAAAGCAAATGTGAAATTTGCTAAATAAATTTTTGGAAGCTTAAGTCATTTGACCTTTTCAGTTTCAACAAGAGTTAGTCATTCTTGGACACGGGACATTAAAAATAAACTGCCCCAAATAATAGCCATCATGTTCTGGGATATCCCCACTATAAATTACTGTAGTAAATTTTCCTGAAGAGTTAAAATAAATAAATAAAAATAACATTAAGCTTCTTGAAATCATAGAGATCTAGCTATGAATCAATTTTTTCCCTACACTTAAAAGATTCTCAGCTTATTCCTGAAGGGCACTAGACACTCAAACAACTTTGACCTAAATTCCAGGGTTTAAATCAGTGTCATGACTTACAAGTTCTTCCCTTAATATACTCAACAGTGACTTAACAATCATTTCTTAGTGATGTATATGTTCCTAACTACCACTTAATATTTACTCAAGAAACACATAGAAAAGAAATTATGACTGATAAATGAGGAATCAGAGACCTGGAATTGATCCCTGGAGCTTATATCTTTAATATCTAGGCAATGCTGCCTCTAAAGCTAAAGTCATTTTCAGAATTGCCTAAAGAGGCTATGACTTATTTCTCAATAATCAGAAATAATTCACTTAAAATTGATTGAACATTAGTAGCCACAATGTGTTTCTGAACGTGGAAACTTCTATTTATTGATGCAAATAAAAGTACTCAGAAATAATATTCAAAATATTGTAAGTATGAATAACTTGCTATTTATAATAACCACATTACAGACCTCACAGAACACATATTAAAATAGACAGTCTCCTGAGTATAATGAGGGGTTCTCTCTTACAATTTTGAAACAAGCCTATTATGTAATATCCATACACTTTCTTTTGTCTCTGCTTCATTTTAATCTTGCTTGATGTCTTAACTACTAGATGCTCTCACCTACACATGTGCACATTATGAAATACACACACACACACACACACACACACACACACACACACACACACACACTTCCCAATATACTTACAGTCATGTACAGTAGAATAAATGAGTGATTAAATGGGATTCTCAGATATTATGCACAAAATTCAAGTTTATTGATATTTATAAAATAATAATTATCTGATATTGAACATAAATGGATAGTCTTTTATGTTACTTCCAATAACCATAGAAAAGTAGCTCTGAATGTATGAAGAACTCAGAATTGTATGACTTGCAGTGTTTTAAAACAAGCAACCCTGAAACATGGTAGACAGACCATCAAAAACAACTACCAAACCAAGTGATTTGATTTTGAAACATTATTCAACCATGGATCAGTTGAAGCCTTAAATATGTTTAAGAATTGAAGACCTCTCAATTTTGACTTATAGAAATAGTTTACTTTATAAGACAAATTGTAAACTGTTTAGTTAAATTTATTTTAGTTTGGTGTTAGAGAGTAAATCCTTGGCTGGTTTGATTTCTGGAAAATCTAGGGGAAAAGATGCTTTTAGACAGCTGTCTTTCCCCTATTAGAGAATTCATTCTTGATATGACACAAGTCAATCCTCATTAAACACTGTCTATGTACCAACATGTGTTGCACACCTTGTATTCATGTCAGTTTTGACCCCATAAACAATGAAGCAGACAAAATTTCAGTGTTCTTCTCCAACTTATGTGTGAGTAAATTAATCCAAAAGAATAAGTTATTTATACACTTATATATAACATCATACTATGTTAGAAAGGTTTTAGAGTTACGGCAAAATGCAAGTTCTTTGATTTGCTCAACAGAGACTGACTAAAGCATTGGTATGATTCATCTTTGTTTTCTGTGATGAACACATTAGATACTGTCTCATATATTAATCATGTTGTTAAGTGGACCAGCTTTAATTTAAGCATGTACTAGTTATTCAAGTTCACAATAATGAATAATTTTACTTTTCTTTGTCCCCTTGGCAATCACATGGTGCATTTGGTTTTCTCAGACATAGAAGACTCTATGACACATTGTCTTAAAAACAGAACAGCAACAATTACAAAGAAAATACGTTTCACAATGTTCTTAGTATCAGGAGATGGTACCCCCACCCTCATCCCTTTTTCAAAAATGAAGGCAAAGGAAATCCTTTACCTCAGCAACCATTAGTTCCTCTGTTCAGACTTTTTATTTAAAAAAGGATGAACTCCTGTGAGGCAAACTAAGTTTTCAGTTATTTAGTAGAATCTGCTTAATCTGCTTTCCTGTTATTTCCAGACATCTACCTTGCAGGTCTCCAAAGTTTATATTTATGTTTAAGAAGAATGGCTCTTGTAGCAAGTAATTTGTCTCTGTTATGAGGTTAGATTGTGAATATATTTGGTGGAAAATAATTTCTATGGGAAGGAACTGTGTTATGTTTCTGAAATAACTAAGATGTTGATGGAATCTTGTTAGAACATCCTGTTCCAGCATGTGTTTCCATGAAAACTATTACTCACAGTTCAAATTGGCTTTTATTTTCTTTTAGGTAGTCATATAAATACATTAATAAGTAATAGTGCATTGATTTAAAAACTCCTTAAATATTCATGAAAGATATTCTCCCATTGTATATAGATACAGAAATATATTCTAAAAATGTATCATGGAATACAAAGCACTAGCCTCTTATCAGAATCAGTGCAATCTGTAACAATAAATGATTGTGTTTTGATCTTTAAAAGCATTCATATTTAGAATCACATTTACTAATCATATGTTTGTATCGCTTTTAATAGTTTCCTTTGGACTCTTACAAAAATAGTCTAGGTAAAGAAATACAAAAAATGATCTATAGAGTTATAACATTTTAATGAATTAATGTAAACAACATAGCAAGACATAAATTCTGGACACCATTACTCTACTCTAAGGAATCTTTAGATCACCTTGTATTCTGTTTGAATACATACTTAGTCCTGCAAACAAGTGCAATCCAATGAACCCTGCTGGGTAAGTCTTGACTTTATTACTGGAGAATGCACAGAAAGTATCTTTTCCCACCAGATCTGACAATTCATGTGAAATTGTGACCTGCCCATAGAGTTTACAGCATAGCCTTGGCCACTAGCCAGCAAGAGGGATGCTTAAATGTCTGGATGGCAACTTCCAGTGTTCATCTGCTTTACCTTCTGTGCTTAATAAAGAGTGAGTCAATGAATGTTTTCATTTCCTTTTCATCACTAATAACTGTCAGCTTTATGAAGGGCAGAGTCAGCTTCTTCTTCCATGCATCTCCTCACTGAAGCACCAACTCGTCCATTACACCACCCACCATCATACCCACATTCATATTTGAAGCAGTGTTTTTCTCAGCATGAAAGCATAACCATAAGGCGTGTAGTCCCTGGGAATCACATCCTGTTTTGAATGTTGACATTTAAGAGTTTTACCATTATAACAAAACTTGTCAGTAATCCACCTTCAACTTCTGGAAAGCTGAGAAGTTTGGGACTGTTTTCAAAGAAACACAAAAGTTTGTGATGTATGGTATTTCAAATAAAAACATCTAGATGTGATCCTATTAGGAAATATCATCAATGATAACTTGGAGAAGTATGTGTATGTTGAGCTACACTGATAAACCCAAAAACCTGCCAAGAATTAAAAGTATGTACTATCTTAACCGATTTTGGAAGCTATGTGCATTAGGTTAGCAGGGTTTGAATGGTGCCTCATCCAAAAACTAAAACAAAGCAATAGAAGAATGGAAAAATTAGCATATTAATATATGAAGTTCAGCATGATATTTTAGTATAGATTTCAGTAATCTGAAAGTAAAGTAAGAATTTAAAGTATGGTTATAACAACACATTTAATTACTTAATATGTATACATACTAAATACATAGTGATAAGTGTATATATGTATAGGCTATTTTGAATATGTAAACCTAAAGCATAAAATTATAAATATACTATGTTACATATGTATATTACATGCCTATTTACATGTATACACATTTGTGTATCTATATCTATATAAAACTGCATGTGACTGTTCTTGCATAAAAAAAGAGTATTTATGAGCTTAAAAACTAACAGAGTCTGTAACAGATATGTCAGCCATCTCCAGCACCCATTCCCAATCTGCCACTTGGAGATCTGTCAAGCTCATAATGAGGCATATTGTGCAGGCATAAACACTGGGCACATAGCAAGTGTCTTACTGAATGCTGGTTCTCCACTCACCATCATCTCCCATCAATCATGTCCTCAGCAACAGCAGGGGCAATGGAAATAGAAGCAGAGGTAATTAGAGGCGTGACTCAGTTCCACATGCCCAGAAACTAAAAGCCAGACTATACCCTGTGAAAATCTTTTTGTGTTGTTGTCTTACCTAATTACATATTGAAGAAAGAGGTTAGTGTTGATGAATGTGAAACTCTGATCTCCTTAACTAACCATTAGCAGTGTATTTTTGTTTCTCAACTCTTCGCCAAATTAGCTTGTATTCATTTTGGTGGCAAGAACATGAACATTTTCACATTATGGTGACTTGGAACAACATTATTAAGTAAAAATTCATTTATTAAAAGAATGAAAGTGTTGGGTTTCAGAGCCACACCTAAATTTTCACTGTGACATGACACAAATTAGTAAGTCCTTTTAGTCCTGCTCAGACAAAATATGGTTATGATGTTTACTTTACGAGGCTTTTTGTTGAGGATCAATGACATTTTATATTAATGATTAGGGATATTTAAATGTATTTATACTTTTCATATTTAAGACAAGGTTCCTCAAAATGGGATAGACTATTATAACATATATTTTAAAAGTTGAAGAATAAAGGGAATATATAAAGTGAAAAGATGTATGTAGTAATCTGGTGTACTGCCGAGCTCATTGTTCTCTTTTGCTGTATCCAATTATATATCTTTCCTTAAATCCAAATATGAAAATGTTACAGCATCAATTTAGTATTAGCATATTGTGAGGGCATATATATATTCTACATATATTCAGCTACATGTAAGTACATAAAGTTCTGTTTGTGAATCCAGTGACCATTCCCTCATTGATGGAACCAATCCAGTTGCCCAAGGAACAACCAATCTTGGCACTGGAATCAGGGCTGAAGAAAATCAGTTTCTCAAAAAAAAGAAAGAAAGGAAGGAAGAAAGAAAGAAAGAAAGAAGAAAGAAAGAAAGAAAAGGAAGGAAGGAAAGAAAAGAATGGGCTGGAAATCACTAACAGCAGAGATTAAGAAGCATGCTTGAAGTAAGTCCAGCTCTCAGCTTCTCATCTCTTATGACACAGATGGGAGGGCCTCAGGTGCCTCCATTTCCTTGGCTTGTAGAACAGGATGGTGGAGGTGATATGGTCAAACACAGGTGTTCTGTTCAGTTTCAATTCAGGTATTTACCAACTGTGACTTTAGACATTTGTTCACTTTTTCCAACTTCCTGTTTCTAATCCTTTGAAATGGGAGAATACTAGCATGCACCCCATAGAATATGAGAAGCCTAAATGAAGTTCCAGCCTGTTCCATAACGATAACAAAAAAGACAAAGATATGAACCTTTGCTTTTTTAACAAAAAGCTGTTATTGACGTGCTGCTTTTAATTTTAAAAGACCAGTTCTAGAATTAGAATTTGGTGAGCTTTAATACAGAGATGATTACTACATAAACATTGTCATTCAATATATCTTAGAATATCATTCCATCTGACTGCCACATTTGTAGCATATTGCAATCAAAGGGGAACCGAGACATCTGAACTGTGTCTGTAACACACACTCCCTCCAAGTACTTCCTGTTTAACAGATTTCCCTGCTCTGTTTCTAGTCTCATCACTTCACTACCAAAGTAGGAGCCCTCATCATCAATCCTTTGTGTAGTTCCTGGGAAACAGGTTCCCAATGCTTAGAAGCAGCTTCACTTGAATAATCCTGAAATTTTTATATTTCTTTGAATATTCTTAAGTTTTTCTCTTTATGCTTAGGCATCACTGTTGACTCAATGAAGCATGTTATGTCTGTCTCTAAGAAAGTCAAGAACAAATGATGCTGAAACATTATTCTAAAATGGGTTAGCTTTGGTTTCAATTTAGACTTTTACCTTTTAATCTCACGTTGAATTTCTGGAACAAGATTCACATAGGCCATGCTTTCTGTGACTTGATTCAACATTTAGGTGTCTGCTCCCATCATACTGATGGGAATTCTTCACTTTGTGTTAGGATGCTGTGAGATGTCAATAACTCTTTACCTTAGTACTAAGAAATGAAAATGCTTTTAGGCACTGCTAAATGTCCTGGAGTGGGGGAGGTGATTAAATCAGTTGATTAAGCCCTTATGGGTCAACTTAACACTTTTATGGGTGGTCCACTAAAATAATCCATAATAGCATTTGGCTTGGTGTTATTTCCCTAAAATCTGAGGGCTTCTCTGGGGGTAGAGCATTTCTCTATTTTGTTTAATGATGCATTTCTAGGAATATTTGGTATAGAATTTAGTGTAAATTTTGTTGGGAGATAAAAGGCAATGTTGAAATATTTTATGCTGTAACAATGGTACTGTTTAGCAGCAAATCTTCAGGAAACTTTAGACAGCATTCAAAGTTGCTGTACTACTGTTCGTAGGAACAGAATTCTTATATCTGTTAACATAAATTCATTCACACCAACTCTATCATGCACAGAGACTGAGAATAAGAAATATACTCTCAGCCGGGCGTTGGTGGTGCACGCCTTTAATCCCAGCACTCGGGATGCAGAGACAGGTGGATCTCTGTGAGTTCGAGGCCAGCCTGGTCTCCAGAGCGAGTGCCAGGATAGGCTCCAAAGCTACCTTTCGAGAAACCCTATCTCGAAAAACCAAAAAAAAAGAAAAAAAGAAATGTACTCTCTTTGCACTACCTAAATTAATCACATCAGTATTCTACACAACTTTGATACACCATGATAGATCATTTGAAGATTCTATTGTAAATATGGTTGTATGAGAATACATCAAAAAGTTGTCTAGCACGTATACATTCCTTTGCAGTAGCTATCAAAGAAGAGAAATATTCTTTCCCATCCTGTTAAATACTCTAATTTGCTTCTGGATTTCACATTTTTCTGTCCTTATTCATTAGTCTGAACATTCTTTATTTAAACTTTCCCATTTGTGGTATTTCAACACAGAATATCTTTTTGCATTGTATTTCTTTCTTCTTCTTCTTCTTCTTCTTCTTCTTCTTCTTCTTCTTCTTCTTCTTCTTCTTCTTCTTCTTCTTCTTTCTTCTTCTTTTGTATGTGTGTGTGTAGTATATCATGTGATGCATGTATACACGTGTTTTCACATGCAAATTTGGAAGAGGAGAACATTGGTTATTGTGATAGCTTGAAAAAGAATGCTCTCCATAGGCTAACAGACTTGAATATTTAGTTATTAGGAATGGCACTACTGGAGACAGAAAGAAAGGTCTGGCCTTGTTAGAGGAAGTGTCACTGGAGTGTAGTCTTTGACATTTGAAAAGCCCATTCCAAGCCCGGAGTCTCCCTCTCTCCCTTTTGCTTTTAGACCAGGATGTAGAACTTTAAGCAATCATGCCTGTCTGAATGCTGCTCTCCTTGTCATCATCCTCCCTGCCATAATGATAATAATGGACTACTCTGAAACTCTAAGGAACCTGGAATTAAATTCTTTCTTTTTATAACAGTCTCCATGGTTATGGTTTGTCTTCACAGCAATAGAACACTGAATAAGACTTCCTTTCTTCTTTATCCTTTTGAGACAGTCTCTCAAGCTTGATCCTCCTGCCTTCAACCCAATAGCACTAGGGTTACCAGTTTATTAGACTACACCACACTTTATAGGTTGATGCTAGGATTTGATCCAGTTCTTCATGTTTTCATAATAAGCACTCTTATCCACCGAACCATCTCCATAGTCCTTGACTGTTTTAAGATACAAAAGGTCTGTATCTTATCATGTGGTGGTTTTGAGTTCCATAATGACTCTCCTTTGGGACCCCAGGAGTTCTCCCCCCTGATATGTCTGATTAGAAACTGAATATGTGATTGTGTTTCTGAAGAAAGATCAACAGTTCTACAATGCAGTGTTGGCAATAGGAATATGATGAAATTTTACTTTTTAGTGATATGTTCCTAATCATGCATCCTTCACTGAATACAGAGTTACCTGAAAACAGGATGTTTTGTCTACTTCCTAGAAGTTGAGACACCACAGCAGAAGAGCATGGGTACTGCATTTCTCAGCACCTTTTACTTTCCAAGTGGCTCTTATTTGAAAATCACTGTCATCAAATATTATCGAAAGTTATCCTTCTCTTCACAATTGCTCTCTATTAATGTCAGTGCCAGCTGCCACAGCTGTAAGGTTAACTCTCATTAGCTCTTACAAGTTCTACTCTGGAACTAATGAGGGATTGTCAAAACTCTAAACACAGGCAGAATTGTGGGGGAGAAACCACAGGGGACAAGGTGGAAAGCATACAGTGAACATGGGTGGACAAAAGCAGCCTTTGTGAAACACTTACAAACACAATTAACAGAATCCAAGAACCTGAAAGGGAAAAAAAAAAAGGACAACACTCTCCATTTACTTTGCATGTTGTTTGATTTCCCTTACTTTGGAAAAGGTTGATTTATAATATTAATACAAATTTTGAGGGCTTGAGAGATGGCTCAGCTGTTAAAGGTTAGGCTCACAACCAAAAATATAATATTAATACAGCGAAATATACATTTTAACCTATGTTTATAATTGTTACATGAGTTTTCACAAGAGCTTACAGTGTATTTTTATGATATAAAATATGGGATATTTGGTAATATATGAATAACTGAAAATACAAGTAAAATCCATATGTCCTTTATAAATATCAAGAAAGACATACATTTAATAAAACATATTTAGAAAAATGGCATCCGCAAACTAAAAACAAGGAAGGCTACTTATGTAAAGTAGATTAAGCTAAAGTAAAGAAATTTCAACACTTTACACAATGTTTAGTTAGGTCTAATGGTAAATTACTATGGAACTTCCATGGGCTATTAGATAAAGCTTTGTACATCAAGATGTGTATTTTTTAAATATTCAGTACAACCCTTATTCAGAATCTCAATAAAGATTGGTATGTCATTTTTCTTGGAAAGATCTAAGCACTTTACAGATGTGTATCTATCTGGCAAATATCCAGATAGTGTTTTATAAAATAATACTATAATGGAAACAATTTATTTCAAGTATGGTAGAAGTACTTTCCGTTGTAAACTGAAGTGATTTTTTCATCATATACTTTTTCCACAGAGAATACTGTTCCTGCATGCTTGGTTCATGACTCACAATGGTTTCTCAAGAAAACAAATTTTTCAATATTCAAATTACTCCTACATCCCAAAGATCACATATTTGCTAATCAAGATTTGCTTAAATTTCTATTTGTACCTTTAAGTCCTGGATCAGAAAAGACATCTGAATGCCCTGAGAACTTTGTTTATTGATAATAGTAACCATAGTAGTAGTGCTGATAATAATTGAATATGACAGTTACAAAACAGGAGCTTGGCTTTCTCAAAGATGTATTACCCAGACATTCCATAAGCGATATCTATGTTTTATGTTAGACCTCAGGAAAAAACACTTAAATAAGGACCTTTAGAATTTCTTCTAGGTTGGAATAAAGAAGAGATGTCTTACAATTTTTTATATTTGAGTTGATAATTTTGCATATTTAAAGCTAATTCATACATAGTAAAAAATCTATATTTTCCCCCAAAGACAAGTCTTACTTAGTTGGAATTGTGTGTTAGAATGTGTTTGGTCTCAGTTCTGGAGAGGTGGCTCAGTGAATAAAAATGATTGCTGTCAAGCCTGATGACCTGATCTCTGTTCCTGGAACCCATGTGATGGTAGGAGAGAGGCGATTTCTGCAATTTGTTCCCTGACCTCCACAGGCACACCATTGCATACTCATGCACTCCTGTGCGCGCACGTGCACACACACACACACACACACACACACAGAGAGAGATTAAAGAAATAGATGAAAACATTTTTAAAAGCAGTGCTTAATGTTCCTAACATTTGTAGAACTGTTAGTGAATTTTAAGATTATTCATAGTCTTCATTGTTAATCCCTGAGTCAGTATAGAGTATTTGAATAGCTGGAAGGAGATTCATCTTCCCAAGTATATCCACGATTGTGTACTTCCTACATATGTTTGCAATTAAATTATCTCTGACTGCTTTAAAAGTATGATTTGTAGTCTATAAAGAAGAAAGAACTCACAGATCTCCCTAATATCTTAAACATGAACCTCTATGGTTCACATTTATACTGTTTGTCTTTAGCCAGATTAAAAGAGAGAACCATGATACCATAAAAAACCTGGAATCAAAAACACACTTTTCTTTTTATCTGAAAAACGTTTACTTACTGTCTAGGTAGTTTAGAGATATAATTTGATGGCCTATTTTCAGTAATATCACATAGTAATTCAGTAAGATCACATGGCACATCCTGCAACTTTCAGCTTCTCCTCTATCTCTACGATATTTAAGGAATTCTCACTGCATTTTTACAATACCCAAAATAAGGCAAGCCATTCCTTCACAGTAAGTCAACCCATTCAACTTACATCTCCTTTCCTTCTTGATTTCTGAGTTTCATGATTCTTTCAAAACAAGAACATTATATCCAATCCACCCTTTAACGTTAAATGTTAGGGCCTTAGCATACTATGAAAGTAGGATTAGTGTTTGTCAAGATTAAATATCTTACACATTATAGAATACTTTAAATTGCCTTGTTGCACTTCACTTTTTTCTTAAACTACATTGTCTTACATCAGTTCAAATTTCTGTTTCTGAATGGGCAACAGAAAAACTCTACCTATAAATCTATGAAATAGTTGGAACAATTCCTTGAGAAGGCTCATGCTATATAAAAGGACAGCAGGTCAAACAGCAGATGGGATAATCTCAAATTAATTGATGTTTACAAGAAGAAAGACAAATTGCCAAATCATATGAAGATGGTGAGGAGACACATTGGGGGGGGGCAGGAAGATTTAGGGATTTAGATATGATTTAGATACATTATAGACATGCACGCAACTTTCAATGAATAAATTAAAATATTCTTAAACGGTAACAGCAGAAAGAAATTATCTAGGATTAAGTTTTACAGAGCTAAAAAAGACCTCCTCCTCCCTTCCTTCTCCTTTCCTCTGAACTGAACTCAGTACTTTTGATTCCAGCAGTAGCCAAGCACTCTACTGCAAAGCTGCACCCCTGGGCAAAAGTCAAATCTCTTCAGAAAGGAAAAACACGTTGTTTGACAGAAGGTGAAGAATGAAGGGATCATATAAACAAGTAAATAAATTCATTGATAATATTTTTCTTGTCCAGATGACTAAAAGCTAACAAAAATGCCAATGTGGGGCAGTTATCTTATTCAAGTCATGACAATGAAGAGGAAAGCTAACACATTTCATAGGTACTGATGGGAGACAATAATGGTGCATATCTTTAATATAATGCTGGATATGATATAGTGGGATGAGCAAGATCTTCAATGGCCATCTCATGGTCTTTCCATTTGTAGATAAAGAATTCAGAAGATCAAACTGTTTTGTCAAAAAAATTAGCCAGTAACATTTTTCACACACTTGCTAGTGACAACAACCTTTTGCTAGCTAGAGCAATTAAATATAAGCTGATCCTCAAAGTCTGGCTCACTGAAGTTTGAGCTTCAAGTTAATGTTCCAATAACTTGTTATAAAAAATCTGTACAAAGGCATATGATCCTAAATAAATCAAGTTATAATTATTAACAACCTATCATAACACATCTGTCTAATTTGTTCTCTGAAAACTTATATTACTAGTTACTAGCAACATAGATAATGTACTGACTTGAGGTTATGGCTACTTAAAAAAGTAGGGAGCTATCATCTAAGCATGAGAAAAATCTGAATAATCCAAAGTAAAACCTTGAGTAATAAATATCATAATTCTCATGATAAAAGGAATAGAGGAGGAATCAGTGCTGGAATGGGAACTGGGCAAACAAAAAGGACAAAACTTCCATATGTTAATAGTTTTCAAAAGATGCTAATGCTTCACTATATACAGGCAGAGATTTAGCACTGATTAAATTTTTGTAAAAATAAAATACTTGTCAAAACAAAGAAATTTGAAAGTATCATGATCTCTTCATATTATCTATCTGTTACTCTTTAATGATGGTTTAGATGAGTCTATATTTTGCTGTTTAAACATGTATGCGGCCTAATAGACAAAGTGTTTATTTCAATCTATACAAAAGTTATGCTTTCATTTGCACAGCTTAGTGAAGAGCCTAGAAAATTCAAGGTAAGTAATATGAACTAAGTTCTCTTCAGGACTCACATGCTAAGACTGTGGAGTTGACAGAAACTACGTAGTTATTTCTGTCCTATCACTCTTCAGTTGAGGATCACTCAGTAAGTCTCTGTGAGATTCTGGGAACACAGTTTTGAAAAGATATTCATAGTCTTTCTCCTCAAGGATATTCCCCTCTGGGAATTATGGGAAGGCATTTTTCTTAATTTATTCAAGTATCAAAGTATTTTGAAGTTCTAGACAGTGTCTATGGCTGTGTGCACAGATTCAAACAGCACTAAAAATATTCCAGTGAAGTCTTTGCTTTTGTGTTTCCTCTAATCAGCAAAACGAATCCTTAAATCACCCTGTACTTGAAACCTGACAGCTGCTCTAAGAGTTTCTGAGCTGGCACAGGAAATAGTGGAGAGGGAAAGCTGGAGTCTTAAGTCATCAGTAAAGAAAACGATTTTGAGAAGCCATCAACTAGTCTAGCTGTCTTGGAATATTATATCAAACACACTTTTCTATTAAGTTTCTAATGGAGTAAAGTTAGCATTTCACAACTAGTGTGCAGATAAAGCACAGAGCAACAGATTCCTCAGTGACATTAATAAGGTATTTGGTACACTAAGTCTAAACAAATTTTGTATGAGCAAGATTGTTTACAGTAACCTCCTGCTATCTGCTGCAAATGCAATTAATTGATCATATAAAAATGCACTAGCATTTTCATTTATTTTTTTCCAAATGAAATTAAAGTACATAATACAATTAATTACCAGGGATTAAAAGAGGCCAGGGGAAGCCCATGGCATTTGCTTGGAATCAATGCAAAATCCCCAACACCTCCAATTTTTAAAAGAAAAAGAAATAAACTGGTGAAGATTTCTGCTGATATGTAAGCAACAACAAAATGATGAAAGAAAACAGATGATACGGTTTTACAAAATTATATGATCAATTTGGTATTCAAATTCATTCACTTTTATACTTTTATTTAATCATTTATTATTATTATTTTGTAGTGCTGGGGACAAAACCAAAGCCTTGTTCATAGTAGGATAGCATCCTAGCACTGAGGTAGTAATCTGTCCTGGATCTAGAATGTAGCCAGATAAAATTTAAATGGAAAGAATACAATGATTTCCTCTTTTGTTAAATATGAGCCATGTCTGATTCAAACAGAGGAGATATGCTAGAGGAAATTCTAGAAAGCAAAAATGATGCATGACTTTTTCCCTTCCTTACTCATCCTCATCTTTCTCATCTGTTTATGCAGAGGCTAGTCCTTCATAAGGACATGTAATTGCCACATGGATTGTAATAAATGCTCTTGGTCCTCTAGACTATGTGTTTTCTGTTTTCTCACTTTTTTGGCAAGCAACTATGGAAAGGCTCTTAGTGACAATATTTGTCTCCTATCTTAGTCTCTGCCTCTGAATAATTGAAGTATAAAGATACACCAGTTCCTCAATTTTTATGACTTCATCTCTTGGGCTCAGGATACAATACAAAACAAGAAAGCGCTTTTCTAATGAGAGGTGGAAAGGGAGTTGATCCAGAGTAGGGGGAGATAGGGAGGAACTGAGAGGAGTAGAGAGAGGGAAAACTATAATCAGGATATAAATCAGGATATAAATATGAGAAAAGAATCTATTTTTAAAAAAGGAAAAAATAAAGGAAGATCAGCTACATAATATGGCATCTTGTGGAAGAGAGGCTTACTATCTTGTTAACTTTTCTCCTGCACCAAAACCCATTTCCACAGTAGCACCAATAGCTCATTTTTCCAGAGTACTTTGTTAACTGATTAACTTTTTATTGGCTCTTTAATTTTTGAGGCAGGATCTCATACCATAACCCAACCTCACCTGAAGCTCACAGCATAGCTCTGGCTGTCCTCATATTCATGGCAATTAACCTGCCTTGAGCTGCCGAGGACTGGGATTATAGATGTAAACCCTGCATTTAACTATAATTTATGTCTTTAATAAATTAGTTGAACCTTCATTTTCTTTCACAGGCAGACGGAATCATTTTTAAAAACAAACATATATTTTAAATTAAGGGTTTGTCATGTATACGTGTCTCAGTGTCTTCTGTCTGTCTGTCTGTCTCTCTCTTCTCTCTCTCTGTCTGTCTGTCTCTCTGTCTCTGTCTCTGTCTCTGTCTCTCTCTCTCTTTCTGTGTGTGTGTGTGTGTGTGTGTGTGTGTGTGTGTACACATGTGCGTGTACATGCCACATATGCATCCAGAAGAGGCAGTTGGATGCCCTGGTGCTGTAGTTACAAGTTGTTATAAGATGCCCAACATGGGTACTAGGAACAAAACTCTGCAAGAGCTGCAAGCACTCTTGCTATTGTACCATCATTATGGCCCAACATTTTTTGAAGTATAAAACAAATTAATTCATCCATGATGATATATATCTTTTGATTTTTATTCTAATCTTCAACCCGAAACTAAGCACATGTTAAGGACTCCATGGTCAAATGATACTGCCTAGTAATTTTAAATAAGAGTAAAAGTAGATTATTGTAAAATATAAATTATGTACATTAAAGTTCCAAACTTATAATTTTGCCTCTGGAGAATGCTAATTTTGTTTCATTTCATTGTTTGAAAACTGATAGATGTGTTTGTTGAAATTAAAATTTTTTAGCAGTGTAATTGTCCTATCAAGTAGAAATTGTCACATTTTCATCATTCAGATCACTAAACCTTAAGTGTCCTAATTATCTATTTAGATTTGGAAAATAATTGGCATATTAGATTAATTATGTTAGGAAATGGCATAGAAATGAAATTTGAATCTTCCTAAAGGCCTCTTTGTGACAGGAATTCATGGAAAACCAATCTTATGTGTCATTTGTATGTTTGAAGAATTTCAGTATAATGATGTACTAGCAATTGGGAACTCATGTCTTCTGGAATATGTAAGAGTCATAGGGACAACCCCTCCTCATATTCCTATTCGAAAAAATTTTAAACATAATAACAATGAGTCTAAAACCAACACAAAGGCAATCTCATAATCAATTAGCATTTTTATGTTTAATTTTGAAATTCATTGTATTACTGTCTTTCTCTACTATGCTGGCAAAACTCATTGAACACAGGACAGGAGATTTATGGGTCTGTCTTCCAGTACATTTATTAATTTATGCATCTGTCATTCTGAGGAGACTGTGCTCCTGAAAGGTAAATACAATGACCATTCATCTGCATTTCTCCCTTGTCTTACATATTATTATTTTGCACTATAGATTGTGAGGAACACTTACTAAATTGCATTTCACAGACTATTTTGCAAGTGTAAGATTCTTGATAATCTGCAAATTTAGATGTTCTTAGTTGCCACCTGGACATAGCTTACAGAACCCAATAATTATCTTTTACTTACAAATCATTATTAAAATTCTGAATACAATGTAGATGTCAGAAATAAACAGATGCATATAAGGCATATAATAGATTATTGATTACAACAATAGAAGCTAGAGGGATGGCTTAGTGGTTAAGAGAACTAGCTGCTCTTCCAAAATGCTAGTTTCAATTTCCAGTACCTCCATGCTGGCATACAATTTCCTATAACTCCAGTTCCATAGGATCTGTCATTTTATGGAATCGGGCATACATATGGTGTATAGACATATAACAGGTGAAACACCCTAGTTACTAAATAATAATAATATTTTAAAAATAAAATAAGCAATGTTCTTACTGTTAACTAAAATCAGTGTACACTTCCTAAGTTATTATGAGATATAATTGTAGTAGGTCATTGGAATTTCTTAGGAGAGTAGCACAGTGCCTAGAATGAATGCAGAAAAATTCTTTAAATTTTAATATTATCCTAGAAATTAAGTAAATATCTCATAAGTAGTATAAACTGGACAGTTTTTCAATTCTTTTGGAGGTACCCCTTTATGATTTTATTTTATGTTAATTTTTACAAATCCCATATACCACAAATATCCTATTGACAAAGTAGAATTCAAATGGAATATAAAGATTTTTCTCCAATACTGAATCTCAATAAAATGTAACTATATTTTTTTTAATTTAAAACCATTTTAATGATGCCATACTTGTGGCATTTTCTGAACAACACAGAAAAATATGATGCTACAGTATACAATTTGTTCTTATTTAATATAATCGAGTACAAATACTTGTCTGTATAAATGAGTGCACACATGGATGTAGGTACCCTTGCCTGTGCGCAGACATGTGGAAGCCAGAGGTCAACATTGTATATCATCTTCTACCGCTTTCCACTGTTTTTTGTTTGTCACTTGGTTGGTGGATGGGTGGGTGGGTGGATTGGTTGGCTGTTTGTTACTTTCCTTCTTTCTTTCTTTCTTTCTTTCTTTCTTTCTTTCTTTCTTTCCTTCCTTCCTTCCTTCCTTCTTTTTTTCATTCTTTCTCTCTTTTGGAAACAAGATTCTTTCACAGAATACAGAACTTGCTGCTTTGACTAGACCTGCTGAGCTGCAAGCCCTCAGATCTAAGGGCTGCCTTTCTTCCCTGTACCAGCACTGGGGTTACACTTGACCACTGCATATGACTTTTATCTGAATGCCAGAGATCTAACTCAGGCTTTCGTGTTTGCACAGAAAGCACCTAGCCCACTCTACCACCCCGCCAGTCCTTTAATGTGCTTTTGGAAACCATGCCTATAGTCAAAGGAAAGAGGCTGTATTCTATTGACATTTTTGGTTGTTGTTTTTTCAAGACAGGGTTTCTGTGTAGCTTTGGAGCCTATCCTGGCACTCCCTCTAGAGACCACGCTGGCCTCGACCTCAGAGAGATCCGCCTGCCTCTGCCTCCCAAGTGCTGGGATTAAAGGCTTGTGTCAACAACGCCCGGCTGACATTTTTTTTTTCTTTTAAAGAGCAAGCCACATAGAGAGTATAGCACTCCCTTCATATGTGCTTCTGAACCGTGATTATTGAATGTGCATCAGCGGAATAATAGACCCTTTTTTCTTGACAGAGTCTAACAGCAAATAGAAGTGTGAAAATGAAAACAAAGCCACAAGACTATGTACTAATAGCCACCTATATACTTGTACACTTATAACATAATTGATACTTCGAGCATGATCAAGTATAAAAAACCATTCCTAACTGTAAATAAAAATTTTAATTAATGGGCTTTTAATCTTACATGTTTGATATGTATACTTTTATATGAAAAATATATTTTAAGTGGTTTTTACATCAAATACACAAACTTAAAAAAAATAAAACTCAAGCTGATGGCAAAATTCAGATTCCCTAATAATATTTAAATTATAAAACACACATTACATACAACTCAGGAGAAATACATGTAATGCTTTGAGTCATAGAAAAACAAAAGAATGAGGAAAGATAATTTTCTTATGTTTCTGGTTGTGAGCCGAGCCTTTAATGGCTGAGCCATGTCTCTACCCTGATAATTTCTTATAATTTAGGATTTTCTTTTAAAACTGTTTTAGTTGATTTTTTTCATTCAGTAGATATTGATCATGCTTTTCCTCCACCAAATGCACCCAGATTCTCCCTGACTCCCTTCCCACAGAACTTCTTGCCTCCCCACCCCCCACCCCCGACACACACACCAAAAACAATTTCACCACAATAAGCAAATATGAACACATCAGTTTTGGACTTTTAAATAAAATGATTTTTAGAGCATTTAAACATCCACTCAGTATACAACTATCACTGAAGAACAGGCAATACTTTATAAATATCAAGAACATATTGCTGTGATCGGTGGACCCAAATATAATCACCACAATATCTAATTCTGTTATAGCTAGATTAACTGAGTATCAAAGGCATTCCCACCTTCCCTGTCAAGAAAGGCAGATGTATTTCACTTCCGTTGCTGCAGTTACACTACCATCAGTAATGAGCTAGCAAGCAAATCTCAAACCTGGGAGATGGCACAGCCTGTAAAGGTGCCTATTATCAAGCCTGATAACCTGAGCTTGATACCCAGGATCCAAATGCTAAAAGGACAACCCATTTCCTCAAGCTGTTCTAATACCTTTACAAAATGCACCATTGTATGTGGGCATCCTTCCAAGTAACTAACTAAATTAAAATACAATGAAAAAATAGCACAGATGACACCTCTACAGGGTGCAGTCCAGCACCCCAGAGTTACACCCATTAATATTTCACAACAGATCACGAATCAACACATCAAATAGGATAATTTTAGCACATAAATAGAGTCGTGATTCTGGGCTGTGTTGTGCTGCCAAGTGAGATCAGATCAGGTTAATTCATTTTCATTACTTCCTAATAAACTCACAGGAGACAAATTCAAGTGTAAAGAAAAAGAGAAGGTTCTTACCTTGGCATATGAAACCTCGTTCTTCGTAGCCAGCGTTGCAGGTGCACTTGCCAATGGGGACAAGCCATTCTCCCTCGGTACTGCAGTACATCCTGGGAGGATCCTCCTCCTTGGAATTATTGACACAAGAGCCCCTAACCTCCACCAAGGACTGGGAGTCCATAGGCACTGTGTCTGGAAACATAGCCAGATTCTTCACTGTAAACGGGCACTTTTTGAAGTACACTCTCACAGACACCAAGGCAACGCAAGCACCAACGTCTTGAAAAGCCAAATAAAACCCCTTTTTGTTGACCGGTCCCACTTCTCTTATCTCAGTGTTGAGTTTCAGAATGCGGTCCCCAAGGTCCATCTGAGTAAAACTTTCATCAGCGGCAATGGTGTCAATCTTTGTAAATTGATGCTCTCGGAATTTCACGCCGTGGTCATCATCAGATTCCATGTAGTACAGGTTAAAGGTCTCCTTGCAAGTCCCCAAAACCAATGGAATGCTGTTGCAGTCCCGCAGTGTGAACTTGAGCTCCACGTAGATTTTCTGAGCCGAGTTTCTGGGGACCCAGTTGGTCCTCAGCCAATTATTTTGGCTGTGATCCATGACATTGCACACCTGGTAAGTCCTGATGGGTGTGTAATGTTCATCAACACCGCTGATCTCTTCCCACTGAAGCCATCAAAGCAAAGAGAGAGAGACAGAATTAGTGAGGTAAGGGTAATGATGGCACACACAGGGCAAAAGTGCCAAGGGACATTAACTCACAAAAAACAAATCCACCATAAATAAGAAGAGGCTTTGATGCTATGTATGTCAGAGATCTGTGGATCAACTTCTAACCTTCTAGTGTATGGTTATTGGCAAGATTTCATGAATTCAATGCCTCAAAGCAGTTTATTTGCCTTGCACTGCAAGTTTTTAGACATTCAGGAAAAGGCCACTGGGCTAGGCAGTCTGCAAAGCCAACAATTGCAGGATTGAAAACCTGGAAAGAATGGTGAACAGTGATGCACAAGGAGTTGCTACAATTCTGTGTTTTCTCTGTCTGTTTTAAAAGGAAATGAAAACTCACAGTGCCTAAAATTAGTTTTTTTTTTCTCCCAACTTGACCAAGATTGAAGTAAATGCAGTATACAGCAAAATTCATAGAGTCCAAGTGATAACATCACCATGCAACTTGACACACAATAATTTTAAAGAATCTCAGTCATTTCAGTGGATCCATGTTGGGAAAATGCCAGGTTCTCCAAGATAAACATTCAGTTATTATATGTGAAAAAGGAACAGCCATAGAGTGAACATTCACTTTATACTGCCCTAGGTTCCATATTGGACTTTTAAATGGCCAGGAAAAAAGTTAATGTGCTGTTACTATGTTAGTTAAATTTATATTAATATAGCTTCAACCAATGTAAAAGAAGATTTTTGAAAGTTTTAAGTTGAAAACAGTAAAGAACTACATTTTGTGATCATTAGAATAAATCTTGAAAAATTCAATTTAATGCCACTTGTTTATATTACTCAGGTCGCTAAACTAACAGTCTTTCCAACTGTTTTTGTTGTTTATGAATTTTCTTTATTTCATGTACAATCTTTCTAAGACCTTTCAGAAACACTAGACTTTTACTGAGTTGCTTTTCAATACAAAGTCTTCCATGGTTCTCCGGTGCCTATGTAAAAACAAACAAACAAACAAACAAAAAACTTTTTAACTCTTCAATCAGGAATTTAATTTCTTCAAAAATAATCCCAACCTACAGGCTAATTTTTAAAGATTTCAAATAAAGAATAGAAAATTTCTTTCCAATAGGAATTATTTTTTTTTTTTGTTTTCAAGAGCCACCTGAGATCTTCTGGCCTTTATCCCCCTGCTTATAATATAATAACATTGGAATATGTTTTTCTTCCTCTTTGATATTAATATCTCTATTGTTCTTAGAAAATGTCACCCTTTAGACACCATGTTTATTTGTAAGTTTAATTCATCAAATGTTCTTGGATGAATTTAGAATTTTTTCTAAAATTAAATTGATAAATTTTGATTTATTCATATTTGAAACACTCTAATAAAGACTATTAGGGGATGAGTTAAACATCACTTTTCCTGTAGTATATGCAGATTCCATTTATGAGCATGAACCCATAAGAAATCATTACTTAGGCTAGGTATATGGTGCAGTGGTGGTATCTTGTCAATAATATGCAAAGTCCCATATTTGATTTGCAGCATGAAAAAATGTTAGAGAATTTTTAAATTTTTGAGATTAATCATTGCGGTATACATTATTGTTGTATTCTTAAATTTCTCTCCAAGAAGACTGAAGGAGATAAAGGGAGATAAAAGGAAAAAGTCACAAAGTATCCTTATCTTCAAATGATATGACAGTATTAATAGGTGACTCTAAAAAATCTGCCAGAAACTCCTACATTGATAAACAGTTTCAACACAACAGCGGACAAAAAATGAACTCACAAAAATCAGTAGCCTTTCAATACACAAATGACAAACTGATTCAGAAAGAAATCTGGGAAACAGCACTTTTCACAGTAATCTGTAATAATACAAAATATCTTTGGGTAACTCTAGCTAAGCAAGTGAAAACATGCTATTGGCCCAAAAACAGACAGGTTGATTAGTGGAGTCAAATTAAACACTCAGACATGAATACACACACTGATGGACACCGGATTTTTTTTTCAAGAAGCCAGAAACACATACCAGAAAAAAGACAGCTTCCCCAGCAAATGGTGCTGGTCAAATTGGATAGTTACATATAGAAGAATATAAATAGGTTCATACTTATCACCCTGCACAAAACTCAATTCCAAATAGATAATTCCAATTCCCAAGGACCTCAACATAAAACCAGATGCATTGAACCCGATAGAAGAGAAGTTGGGAAATATCCTTGAACTCATTGGCACAGGAAAAGACTTCTTGAACAGAAAACAAATAGTATAGACACTGAGATTTAAAAAATTAATGAGTAAGACCTCAAAAATCTGTAAAACTTCTGTATGGTAAAGGACACTGTCATTTGGACAAAGTGGCCAGCTAGAGAATGGAAAAAATGGTTTTACCAACTACATATTCAGTAGAGGGATGGTATCCAAAATGTATAAACAACTCAGAAACATAGATATCAATGAAATAAATAATCCAATTAAAAATGGGGTACAGATATAAGCAGAATTCTCAAAGGCAAATTCAAATGGTTGAAAACCACTTAAAGATATTTTCAACATCCTTAGCCATCTGAGATATTGCAACCAAAGCTACATGCCCACATTGGTTGGAGTGGCCAAGATCAATAAAACATGTGGCATTTCCTCTTAGCAAGGGTGTGGAACATGGGGAACACTGATCCATTGCTTGTGTCTATGGTAGCATCTAAAGCCAGTTTGGGAATCAGTTGGTGGTTCCTCAGAAAGATAGGAATGCATCTATCTCAATATCCAGCTATACCACTCTTGGATAAATATCCAAAAGATGTTTGACCCTACCACGGGGGCACTTACTTGCTCAATGATTTTCACTGCGGCTCTATTCAAAATAGCACATAATTGGAAACAACAAGATTCCCTCAACAGAAAAAAAAATGGATAAAAAATTGTGGTACATTGCACAATGGAATATTACTCAGCCATTAAAAAAATAAGATCATGAAAATTGCAGGTAAATGGATGGAACTAGGAAAGGTCTCTCTGAGTGAGATAATCTAGACCCACAAAGATCTATATTCACTTGTATGTGGATATTAGCTATTAAGTTGATGATATCCAAGCCACAATCTGAAGAACCACAGAAGTTAGGTATACAGATGGTCAGATAGATATCCCTAGGAAAGGAAAGGAGAGCATATAGCTATGCTTAGATGTGGGAAGGACTGGAAGGGGGGATATAAGGGAAAAGGGGAGACAAGAGGAGATGAGTTAGTGAATATTGCAGAAAGATGACTAGGCTAAGAAGAAGATTACTAAAATATATACATATATTAAGAAGATCTAAAAGGGGAAAAGGAAACACAGCATTTTCTTTAAACTTTCAAGTCACATTGGAGAAATACAAAGAATTTACCTCGGAGTGTTTAGATGATCAAAAACAATTTGTGGGGTTCACTAGAAGAAAACTTCCCCAACCTAAAGAAGGATATCCCTATGAAAGTACAAGAAGCTTACAGAACACCAAATAGATTGGACCCAAAAAAAGAAGTCCTCTCGCCACATAATAATCAAAACGCCAAACTTACAGAATAAAGAAAAAATATTAAGAGCAGCAAAAGAAAAAGGCCAAGTAACATATAAAGTCAGACCTATCCAAATTATACCCATCTTCTCAATGGAAACTTTGAAAGCGAGAAGATTCTGGATAGATGTTCTACAAATGCTAAGGGAACATGGATACCAGCCCAGACTATTGTATCCAGCAAAGCTTTCAGTCACTATAGGTGGAGAAACTTGGTTTGGAGAAATTATTTTCAATTTCTCCCCTACAATATTACAAAACAACAGGAACAAGCAGGACTAGTTATTTTAAAAACTTTCATAAGGATGGATGGACATGAATTTTCTTGAGGAAAATTTGTCCTAACTTCATTGTTATAACCAGCATAAGTCCAACAAAGGAACACAATGGTACTACTATAAACAACTTTAGTAATATTTGTATAATAATGTAAGGAGACTACATGTTTACACTATAGTTTTTATAACTATTCCCAGGATTCAGGGAGGTGGCACAGCAAATAAAGGTTTGCCACCAAACTTGATGACCAGAGGTCAATTCCCAATCCCTGCGTGGCAGGAGAAAAGAACCTAAAGTGTCCTGTGACTTCAAAACCACATCACAATTAGGACACAAACAAATAAATAAATGTAATTGAATGTGATCTGCAATAACATATTCCAACATTCATTGCATATGTGGTTAGTATAGGAATCTTTTCTGAAGAAATTCCTGCAAGAGGTGTCTCAGTTCTAAGGAATTTATGATAAGGATCTATAAGGTCGCAGTCAAGGCAAAAGAGTTAATTTTAGAAGGGTAAAGGGCTGTGTTTGATATTCAGAATTTTCTGGTGTTAAATATCCATGTTTTGTGGTAGTACTCCACACTTGAATGTGAGGCAAGTCTGGATGCATTCTGGGTCTTTACAGTTAGATCATGACAGTATGATTAAAGGGAAAAATAAAGATCAATTGTTTTCACATTTCAAAATCAAATTTTCCTAAGAATAGATGAAAGTTTACTTTGATCAATAAACCCTTTGCAAATTTTTTTGCTATAAGCCATATAAGCATCAAGAAGCAGATTCTGAAGAGATTTTCATAATGTGATGTAAAATATGATTTTAATTAAGGAATTCTCATTGTAGTTTAATTTGGCAAGCTATCCCAAGTCCTTGAATACAGAGTTATGAATTGCATGAAGATAATGCAAACAACCCCAGCATGCTTTGTACCAAGAAAGTCGCAGGGAGCAATTACCACTTCATTAATTTGTAATGAAGACCTAATTGCCTGAAAATGACGTGGGCTGCCATCTCCAACCATTTACAACACCAGATTCACTAACTGGCAATTGCTGAGGACAAGCAATAGAAGAAATATAATCTCTAAAGTAACATTTTCATTCTTAACATCAGCAATGCCAAAACCATTAGCTAAAACTCTTCTTGCAAGTTCATGCTTTATCAATCAATATGTGTCCAGCTTTGTCATATCACTCTCTCCTCTCACAAATAACATGCGGAGTGATAAATTTTTACAAATTGTATACCATATAACAATTGTCTTAAGGCAAACATGGAAAAATGAGAAGATGATACATAGAAGTGATACATAGAGTTTGGCAATAATAAGCATATTGCTCTTCCTTTCATTATTTTAAATCTAAAACCTTGCCTTCTGTAGAAGAGGATAAGAAAAAGGTATAACAGTTTCTTAAATTCTCTAAATCATCAATTCTGATGTTTAGCATGCTTTGCAGCTCCATATGCAAAATATGTAATTTTTTGTCAAAGAACTCACATTGAGTTCTTTATTTTTCATGATCCAGATTACTGTATCTACAGCACACACAGACTTAGGATTGTCGGTCATTGGAGGAATCATTCTGCAACTTCTTCCCAGGAGATTTCATTAATATTTTCTGAAAAGCAAAGTTCCTATTTCTTTGGAGCCAAACATGTACTATTAAGGAAAACACGCACTTTTAATAATTAATTTCCATTTAACCTAAAAGCTGTCTTTCCTATATACCACAATTATATTAATTAAAGATTTATTTTATGGTTTAAACTAATTCCTCTCATGGAGAACATTTTTAATGAGTTGAGAACAGGGAGTAAGAGTAATAAAAGCAGAAATAAATACATGTTATCTAAAGGAGGAAATGTTCAATTATTTAGTACATACATAAGCAAATATGTTGGAGGACATAAATAAGATGAGAAAAATAATTTCATAATTTCCCTCTAAGGACATAAAACTGGTTTCTCAAGAAATTGCAGATGCCAAAAATAAAAATGACAGTAATATTATTATTCTGATTAAAATTGATTGTAGATTCCAATGGTTCACAGGAAGCCATAAATCCATTCTTTCCTAATATGCTAGTGATTAATTGTGATATTAAGTGGTTTTGTGTTCTTCATTTCTCCCCTCATGCCTCTCAGTCATGTAGTTCTTCCCTTTGTACAGCTATACCCACTGCAAAAACCTTACTGTTTGTCCCATAAATATTTGAGCACTCTCCAAGAAGCAGCATTTGAAGTCTGAAGAGGCACCTCTCTCCTACGCTAAGAATGCCACTGCTAAGATCATCACAGAGATAATTCAATAAAAATCATTGTATTTCTGTTTATGCATTGCTTTCTTAGCCAAATCTCATCTCAAAAGTATGTACACATGTGTGAGCATACATGCAGGGATATATTTCTAATAGCTTAGAACAAAACTTTAAGTAGTTTAAGAAGTAAGGCAAATGAATAAAATTATAAAAATAAACTTTTGGAATTATATATGTGAGTCTAAACAGTATCATGTTTATTATCATTGTATGGGAAATAAGAAAGAAGATGGCAAGTCAGCAGTGCAGATGTGATTTAGACCAGAGTCAAGTAGAGAAATCTCAAAAATGTCATGGCTCTGAAGGAAAAGTTGACAATCTTAGTAACAAGTTCTGTGTATACATCCCTGAAGCACACTATAACCTCTAGACATTTGATAATGACATTAGAATCCTTAGAACCGTCTCACTGGACATGGAGAAGACAACAGACTCATTTAGATCTGACATATAGGAAAGAGATAAAAAGACAATAAGAAGGTGAAAAGATGAGGATTTACTGATGGGCTTCTAAAGGGTTCAGAGTGAGGACATCTGTCAGGAAAGAGTGGCATGAGGTCTGTGTTTTAGATTCTCAGGATACCGTGCAGGCTTTGGTAATGTCTGAATTTATAACAGGACATTGTTAAAGATACCAGGGTCCCCAGGAAGCTTGGGTGGATGGGATCTTTAGGTTCCCTCTGAGCATCTGTCTTGGGTTCTGTCTCAACATTATACAGCATGTCCAACGTGGATTCACAGATACATTTGTTTCCCTTCTCAGTTATTTAGTCTCACATAATACAGAGATGGATTAAGAACTGCAGAAGTTCCACCAAACCTCTGTCTGCAATTTCAGATAACCCTCCCCAGATAGGACTAAGCAGAGCTACGTGGGAACTTGAGAACTGTCACATTCTTTTGGCCTCCTCTCTAACTATGCTGTACCGATTCACTTGTTTCAGTGATTCTCCATTCTGGCCTGTTGTTAGCCAGACAACTTCTAAAACATATTGCTTGGTGGGTCCCTCCCCATCAGTTATTTTGTTCTGATACACAGGGACTTAGATGAATGTAACAAAAGTATTTTTGTGAATACACAAAAGTATTTTTACTTGTCATCTGGTCAAATTAATGATTTCCAGAGGTCAAGTATTTACAGAGTATGTAGTTATATTTTATAATAACTATACTTACATTTAGTTTCATTGATAAGATACAAAGATAAAATGCTTAGAGACTGAATTTTACAGTTGCTAATAAAATAAATGTTAACTGATTAATGTAAGTTAAATAATATATCCATGCAGGTAAATATAACTGTAAGCCTAAATGTATTTTTGGTTGTATTGTTTAATAATTTATTATTTAGAGAGTGTTTTGTGTGTATGCGTGTCTGTGTGCTTGCATAGAACCTGAGTTTAGACATCTGTGGGTATACTCCAGTTAGTGCACATACATGTAGCCCACAGAAGTAACTAGCTTTTCCTTCCACCATGTGGGGCCTGGGAATCATATGTAGTCTATCATGCTTGGCAGCAAGTACCTTTGTCTTCTGAGAAATCTCACTATCCTGAATATTTCTTTAATTTATTGAGTATTTTCCTTAAATTTAATTGCTAGCTAGCATACAAAATGTTTGTTGATATCTCTAGTATATGCGTATATGTGTGTAGCAATGTTTGTCTTCCTCTCTCATGTGTGCGTATGTGTGTGTAGCCGCTATGTGTATATCAGTCTAATGTAAGTGTTATCTAGATAAATGCCAACAGTTACAATGATACTGTCATTCTTTTGTTTTCCTTGTTATTTCTTTGTAGGCTCTTTCAACATATTCTACTTACTTACTTGATTTTTACTGGGTGAAAATTGCAGTATCCCTTCCAGGTCATCCCTCTCTACAGTTGTGTTATAGCCAACATCACTCATGTTGACAATTCTTACTTTTCAACTCTGACTTGTTTCTTATTCCTGGACACTCAGTAACAACTGCTTATCATAAAGCAGGTTCCACAAAACTGAGAACTTCCTGTAGGCATTTGTCTAGATATTAGGGACTGATGCTGAAACCATAGCAATCAACATGACCTGAATTCACTCTTACAACATATGTTTTCTAATTAGTGGGTTCCAGGTCAGGCATACTTCAAAGTAAGAGTCTGTATAAAAAGACAACTGCTATTCCTCCAATAGAACCAAAGAAAGGAGAAGTGTCCTCCAGTTGAGCCACATTTCTCTTTTAAAAAAATGTCTTTACCATATTTAATTGAGGTTTTTCTTTCTTGATGATTATTTGACATGATAGATTTCTTTCACTCCTAAAAACAGTCCTTGCTTCCTTTGAAATTTTTTTCCTCTTAGCAACACTTTGAAAATAATTACAGTAAATATTCTGTTCCCTACTTTTCACTTCTCCTCCAGTTCTTCCCAACACTTTCAGTGTAATGTCTTCCATTCATTACTGGCTCCATCTCTTGCACAATGAGAAAATCCTCATAGTCTATACCATACACACAATCACTTTTTAATTCTCCTATTTTCACCACTTTTTAATCAGCATCTGCAATAACCGCGTGCAAAAGTGAGCTGCTGCCTGTGTTGTGCTCCCATCTCAATATTGGGCCCAAACTCCTCTTCTATTGCTTTTCTTCCTCATCTTTGTGATAGCCAGATGTTCCCTAGTATAAGGCTTCTTCTTTTCTTACCTTTTTCTTATATCCATGCCCCTTTCTTAAAATACTTCCCAAGCATTCTTCCACTACCACAAGCCATCGTTTCAGTCCTTTATTCAAACACTACCTTTTGAGTAAATCTTCCTATGCAATAAACAAACAAACTCACTAACCAAAAAACAAACAGCCCACAAAACTTTACATCTCTCAAGAAACAATTTACTTTTCTCCATACAGTCCTCATTGATGTTTTAAGAAACTCACCACACTACAAGAAAATGTACAACCGTGGCTTTTTATTTTCCCCTTCTATGTGTGACTAGAAGAGAAAAAGATCTACATTGTAAGAGTGAATTCAGGTTACGTTGGTTGCTATAGTTCCAGCATCAGCCACTAATGTCTAGCAGGTATTTGAAAAATATGTGCTATTTGAAAACTAGCCTTGGTTCTCCTCAAATTGTCTAATAATACCAAATTGGATTGGGGTCTTTTCCATGTGACTTTCCTTCTAAACATGAATTCCTTTTTCCTCTTCCTTTCTTCTCACCATTTTTTCTAGTCTACTTTTGTTTGACTACCTTGTCTAAGTGCTATATGATAATTTTTCTTTTCTTTTTTGGTTCTCACACCAATGGAAGGCAGTTCTTGATGATGAAAGTCAGACTTCCAACCTCCTCTCTGGTGTTGTAGTCACACTCACCCTCCTTTCTAGTGTCCCACACTCATCTGTCTTCAGATCCTTGTGCTCAGTTACAAGGGACTTCCGGACTCTGATCCCACAAATGCCATCACATTCTGGCTTCATTCTCTCAAAGCTTTGTGTTTTGCATGTTTTTTTTTTTCATTCTTCTTCCATGTAACAGTCAGTACATGATTTTTCTGTATCATGAATTAGGACATACCATTCCTCTCTGCCAAGCCTTTACTGAATTCCAATATGAAAAATATTTCAAGTTCTTGTATATGGATTGAATGGGTTTCCTAATCTCTAGTCAGCTCTATTTGTCCTCTAATACTTCTGCATTGATACCCATGCTTTCACCCTCATCTACGCTGACCACCTTGCAGTGCTCAAGCTCGCTCAGCATTCTCCTATTTATCAGCCCAGAGACTCTCTGTTCTTTCGATCTAGGATGCTATATTCACAAACATATCTCTATCCCAGGTTCTCATTTCATTTATGTAGCTTCAAAAATGAATAGGTACACTGCTTACTGTATGCAAAATTCTATTCAACTCTTTTTGGTTTCTTCCTGTATTTGTATTTTTGTCTTATTTTTCACACTCTTATACCAATCTTTTCTATCAAAAGTATGCAATGTGTATGTGATATATATATATATATATATATATATATATATATATGTATTTGTGGTGTGTGTGTGTGTGTGTGTGTGTGTGTGTGTGTTTGTGTGTGTGCATGTATGTGTGTGTGTGTTATTAACATTTCCCTCAGGTTGAATATGGACTCCATGAGAATAGTACTGATTTGCATTTGTTACAAGTGTCCTGGGTATAACAGACATAATGGCCTACAGTAGATTTCTGTTGAATAGACAAATGACTAACATCTTCTTTTTAGTCTTATACGTTAAAAACCCAGAAACCACAATTTTTGCATCTTTATCATAATTGTTGTATCAAATAATGTGAGAGGATTCAGGTGCCTAGTAAGCCCTTGCTTCCTTTAGATAGCATATGATCACTGGGTAAACACATGCTTTCAGTTTGTGCTTAAAGTATTTAATTAGTATGTGCTTAGTCTACATATAATCACGTTATTAACAATTCCTATTACTATTAGTTCATAGTAAGTGTAATGAGTTATATGTAATAACAATCATGTAATAAGTGTTTGCTTAGCTAGCAGATTATTGCTGCATAAGTATTTACTCTCCATCTCCTATTTTAATATTTACTATTATCCCCATTTTAGTCATGAGGCAATACACTAGCCAGTATAAAATTAAAAGGTATAATAACATTTACTTTCATTTTTACTACAGAACAGAATATGTCCATCAGCATGCTATATTGACCACTCATTTTTAAAGAGAGAACTGTGACCATGACATAAATGTCTAATAATAGTGTGGTGCTGTGAAGCTTGGCACAGTGTGGGAGAGTGCTGGCAATGGTTTTACTAGACATAGAAGTACTGAAAACTATTTGTAAAGAAATGATGACTGGCTCATTTGTAATAAAATGCTAAGTAACAAAAGACTCCCTTAACTTTTATTTTGAGTTATGCTCACTGAATTTTAAGAGAATAAGACAGCTTATCCCTGTCTTGAGCTGTAGTGTCCTTAAGTAAAATAAAATTTAAAAAAAACTCTACATAAGTTTTAAAAATGAACTGTAGAAAGCTTAAAATTGCATTCTTCTTATAAGAAAATCAATCGGTGAATTATTTTTGTTTTAAGAAATGTCATGCAGACTAGCTCAGCTTTAGCAGAATAACAATGTAGCATGCTTACTACTGGCCCTGTCTGACACAGTTATAAACATTTTAAAAACACAAATTTACTTAGTGCCAGGCTATTTCCAAAAGTTTTACTATAGTCTTTTCCATGGCACTGATGCATAAAGTCAATCTTTGCTTATTAAATATCTTAATCATTAAACATCAGAACTCCATTTCAAACCTAGTCTGTTTATCTTCAGAGCTTAAGCCTGTAAGTCTGGAATCCACAGGGTGTTCAAGTTTAGAAGACTGACAGTGTTTCCATGCAGGCTGACTGCCCCCAGTCCTGAGAAAGTGTAACTCACTGAAGTGTCTGCACTTTTAGCCTCTCGATGTACAGCAATGCCAACTGCAGAGACATGGTCTTAAGAGTAACACATATTTGGATAAATTGTAAACTTCCTATCAGAAGGTCCATAAAACTTAGTGCAGGATCCATGTCACACAAGTTAATTTCATTTCCGTCACTGTGAGTTCTGTACAGGTATATTGCAAATTGCAAAGAATTGCGGCAGCTGTGACCTATTATCAGAGCAGGAAATTACATGGATCTCACAGCTGATGTGCAGTGTGCTCGTGTCACTCTAAGCATTAATTTCTAAGTCGTTGGCCATTTGTAATAATTCTGCAAATGCCTATCTTAGCAGTTTTCAGTCTAGACACATTAAGCCCATGTGCATGGAATTTTCTTCCATCATTTTCGAGCAGTTACACTCAATTCTAAAATTACCTTTTTTTATTGGACAATTTCACCTTGAACATTCTTCTAAGGGTGGGAAGCATGATAGCCTTGTTGTTCTGCTCCCTAATATTTAGGAGAAATTTATTCTAGAGAACATAGAGCCATTTAGCAATACATGAAAATAAAGGTAGAGAAAGTCTCTAATGAATGCCTCCATTGTGTTATGTTTTCTTTTTTCTTTATTCAGTTTTTGTAGACTAGGTGACGATTCATTTTCCAACTTAATTGACCTTCTCTTTCCTGGTGTAATTTTGTCTAATAGAAATTTTTTTATTTGTAGTTTTATCTTGAAGATAGAAGTATATCCCTTTTTAATTTTTTTGCTCATTTAACATACCAAAACCAGTTCTCCCTCCTTCCCCTTCTCTGCTCATTTTCCCCCTTCCCACCCCCCATCTCCTCCTCAGAGGAGTAAGGCCTTCCTTGGGGAGGGAGCAAAGCCTGGCAAACCAATTGAGGCAGGATCAATCCCTCCCTTCCCCCACCCCGCCTCATATCAAGGCTGAGCAAGGTATCCCACCATAGTGAATGGGCTCCAAAAAACTAAGTTATGCATCATGGATAGGTTCTGATCCCACTGCCAGCCCGCCCCCAATAGATCAAGCCACATAATTGTCAGCCACCTTCAGAGGGCCTAGTTCAGTCCCCTACACGTTCTGCAGCTGTCAGTCCAGAGTTCCTGAGCTCCCACTAGATCAGGTCAGCTGTCTCTGTGACTTTCCAAATCATGTACATCAAGCCTCTATACTGAACACATTTCTTATTCTTCCTTTCATATTGACTTTCATAAGAAAACTGAACCCAAATAGTAGATGTGGTTGAAAGTACTTAATGTTATTCCACTTAGGTATGATACCTATTGGTAAATCTTATACTTTATTGTATATTTCTTTTTTATGTATATAGGAGTCTTGCCTACAAGTATGATTTGCCTTCAGAGTGTCTATGTGTCCTGTGCATGCAGTGTCTCCAGAGGATAAAAAGGGCACTGGGTTCTTTAGAGTTGTGGGAGGAGATGGCTGTGAGTCAGCATGTGGATGCTGGGAACTCAACCCATGTCCTTTACAAGAACAAGTCCTGTTAACCACTGAGCTATCTCTATGGCCCCAGTATTATATTTCTTGAGTATTAATTCCTCTGGGTAAGAATTCCCTTATGTTTCCCATCTTTAAAGATTTTTTTCCCACAGTTTAAAATGTAGTCTCTTTTTCTATAGCATGATATTCTGCACTTTCAAATTTCTTGCCTTGTAAAATTCTTCATGTCATCAGTCCTAAAACTCTGTATCATAAATTTGTTGGCACACAGTTACTAAAAAAAAATTGTTTCTCACTCTTTCCCTTCTAAAATCATCTTGTTAGAGGCCTGATATTGAGTCAGTTAAGGACAGTATCTGATCTAACAAAAGGACTTGTTGTTTTTAATCCAATGCCTTATGTAACCAAATGCACATTTCTGTGCTTTGTTAATTGCAATATGTTTGGCACTTGGCACATCAAATGCCATTTAATTTTAGTTAATCTCTATGGAGTAGTAACTTAATTTTTGGCACAGATGCTTCAGAATGGAAATTGATCCAAATTAGAGACCATCTAGAAATTAGCACTGTGGGGGTGGAGACAGAAAAATCCATGTGTTGACAGCACAGCTCCAGATTGGCAAGAAGCTACCCTCTCAAAGGAGAAAGCCAAAAGGTGATAGATTAGGGCATCCAGCCTCCTCCTATGGCCTGCACATGAGGAAATGCACACATCCTGTTTGCAAACGTCACAGAGACATCACAGTCACACACATAACAATATTTATATGCATGCCTTATATATAATTGTTACACATATACCTGGATGACACTAGTTTCTTAATGATAGGTATTCTTTCTCCTCCATTGTTGAGTGTCAATGTAGTGCTTGACCCATCATGGTTAATCAATCTGAATTAGCTGTTTGTAAAAGGAAACTGTTTCTAATGAGAAGACATTTCCGCTTATTTACATACCAGCACTTTGTTTTGTGCTGATACTGCCTCTCTCAAGATTAAGAGTCTTCCTGAAATTTGTTTTAACAGGAGGTCTTATATTCAGCCTTCATAGCATGTGTTGGGAGAGCGCTTTATCTTTTTTGGGAAACAGTGAATATTGACTAAGCAGAGGTGGTAATCAAACTGTCATCTACACCTTTGCAGTACTCCCTCTAAATCTCTCCTCTTGCCTTACCTCTGAAGTACCAAATTAGTCTGAATCTCACCTTGTGCCTCTCTTTAGAGGTTTCTCACAGAAGCAAATGAAGTGTAGAGGCCGGTTCAGATTCTCTAGTGACCCCAGGCCACCTTCTCTAATTGTTGGTGACTAACTCTGATCACTGTGCAATCAGTCTTTCTCTGTTCTGCCTGCCAGCTCCCAAATAACCACATGGAGACTTCTTATTAATATGAAAGCTTGGCCTTAGCTTAGGCTTGTTCATAACTAGTTCTTATGACTTAAATTAATCCATATCTTTAAATCTACATTCTCTTACTTGGCTCAGTTACCTTTAATCTGTCATACCCATCCTGCTTCCTCTCCATCTGGCTGGAAATCCCATCTTTCTTCTTCCCAGAGCTTTCTCTATCCAAAAGTCCCACTTATTCCTCCTGCCTGTCTATTGGACATTTAGGTTGTTATTAAACTAATCAGAGCTACACATCTTCACAGTGTGCAAATAGATTATTCTGCAATATGCCTGCCCTCCAATACTGGGAGCCAACCCAGCTATTTAAAGGGATCCTACCCTTAATCATTGTCTGATTGCGTTTTCTCTCTTCTGTGTATACATCATACTGACACTGTGGAAGTACCATTTACCACTTCCATAAAGGTTCCTTGGTGTTTTCTTCCCATCAGTAATCCTTCTTTTTCCAGTATATGTTTGAAATCTTCAAATAAGAGCAAGTGTACCTTCATTGACTCTGTGTGTCACTCTGCCTTATCCACTGTCAACTTCAAGATATCAGCAACAGCAACAAAAAAATCACAATTATTTCTCATCTTAATACTCACAGATTTCTATCCCAGGACTTAACCACAGAAATATTTAATCCATGCATTCAAAGTTGATTAAAATTTCTATTAACAAGTAATTTTAAAAATCACCACAGAATATCAAACTATGGCATACTATAAAAATATCCTATATAAAATCAATTGTATTTCATTTATAACAGAGTAAATATGTTGGAGGAAGTAATCCATCCACATCCTGTGTGCTGCTGACACCTTTTTGATAGTGCATGGTTGACATTTTTACCAGTCAGAAATAGAAGCCTGTGATTAGATTTACTATGTTTGTTGTAATAACATCTTATAATTCCTTGTGGAAGGAAGAAGAGAATATCTGTATGAACATTAAAATTACAGAGACATAAACAAAAAATAAGTTCTATACTATCTCCAAAGTAATTTCACACATAAAGTGAGAGTCTAAATTTCATATTAAGCTAAATATATTTTCAGGTTAATATATATGTGAGGAAAAATGTTGAAATTTTTTATAGGATGAAAATGAAACAAATCAGAAATTGGCTTCACACAGTATAATGCAATAGTCCTTAACATGAACATAAAAAATATTTAAAAATCAAAAACAGGTCTCAGGTAACAATAAGCTTAGCAAAGCTAGTGCACACTCTACCATTACCTTCATTTAGCAAGTTTTTGAAATGTTCTATTTCTACATAGTGGAATTTCCAATAGAATTCCCAACTTACAACATGTTTTTCTCTTGTCATGTACCTAAACACTGATTGCACTGTGGAATCAGTATGCTAGGTTGAATGAAACTGTAAAAAGCACCAGCTGGCACCATTCAAAATGGCACATGTCCAGGTCTCAAATGTCTTATTTATATACAGTGGAATTCTGCCAGCTGTTTAATATTGAAGGCTAATAAATGTAATTGGCAGTACTGCATAAGCACAACTCACAAATATCAGAAAATGCATTGCATTGTGAAGTTTGACTTATTCTCATTTCTCGTAATTGAATTTGTAACAGTGGAAAACGGTTTAAGCAACTTTGCCTTTGAAATAAAAAAAAGTTTTTTTTTTAATGAAGGAAAGGCAAACTAAGCTATAGGTGAGTTGTAGGCTTGCCATTTGGTCTGCATTTTGTTAAATGCAGTAGTGGATACTGACAGGTAACCTATATACCATATGGAGAAGAACAGAGGCATTTATTGAGCACAGGCAAGGGGAAGATACTACACCCTTGAAGAGGTCATGATCTTGTGTCAAACATGTTTATTTGTCTCCTGGAAATGTGGCAAGATATAATTATGAGAAAAGTAAAATCTAATCACTAGGGTACTGCATCAACAGAGTGATGCAATATTGTGATCTATGTTTTCATATCTAAATACAAACAGTAGACATGCACTACTTCTTACTGAATGGAGAAGGAGGGAGAAAGGGGAAGTGAAGAAAGAGGGGGACAGGACAAGTGAAGGAAAATGTGAATTGGTAAAATAACCATTGTGTTTCAACAATAGGCAACATGACGCTCATCCTCAAGATGATTCCTTTTTATGAGACAATTCTGCGACTGAGACATAATCTCTTCTACATCACACTTTATTTCATCCTTGGAGGTTATCACATTCCTGAATATAATTACATAAAAAAACATAAGCCATCATTTGAATAAGTATTAATGTAAGAACCAAGAATGCTCTGACAGTAGACATGGAGGAAGGGGAGGATGTTGTTGAGGTTGAGAACCATATGGAATGAAAAATTATGGACAACAGTCATCCTTCAATTTCTGTATCCTCCATTCCCTACAAGGCCCATTGGTACATATCTAAGGTATGGCAATGTCATTAATTTTTACTTAATTCTTTTTAATCTTTCAACCTAAAGGAAGTGTTTACTGCATTTATCCGTAATATTTTCAGTGGAAAGCCTAGAACTCTGGAGAACTTCTTTATAATTATATTATTGATGCTTTTAAAAATTCTATTTAGCTGGGCATAACTTTTGCAAGTTGTTTTTTTTTTCCAGACAGAATGTCTTGTAGCACAGGCCTCAAACTCAGAACATAGCTGAGGATTACTTTGAACAACTGACTCCCTGCCTCTATCTCCTGGGTTTTGGGATGTTCACCCCCAGGTCAGTCTTTAAGTTTGGTTTCCAATTTCACTTCTATTTTAAATATGTACTTATTTGCTGTTTTACTGAATACATGGTTAAGGAAGACATAAAATATATAGAGGAACAATCTAGAAATAATGGGATAAACACACCAAAATTAGCTTTACTAGTGTAAACTTAGAGAAACCAATAGTATTTTCCAAACCATGCATGTTCATCTGTCTCCTGGGATTAGAGAAAGGTTAGAGAGTGCTTGAGTGAACAGGTTATACTGGACAACCTTTATGAGTTTGGCATCATTGTAGCTCTGCAGCAAGTCCTTTGCCTTAGACATCCATCTCTATGCCCAAATTCAAATTATCATTTAACTGAAACATATTCACTATCAATAGATTCAGAGAAACCTTGTAAAACTATTGCTTCTTAAGAGTTTTTGTTTTATTTTATTTCAGCATTCACTAAGGCCACTGGGAATTCTGGCATGAAAACATTTGTGTTCCATGGGTACAGTATCTTACACTGATTTTTTTAAAGGGCATTTCAGCATGTGCTTATATTTTGGATTATACTCCTGAAAAACACAAGGGTTTGGTTGTTCTTGGACTTGTTTATTTGAAAAGTCCTCCAATTGACTGCTGCTCTGCAATCTCTGCTTGTGATTATTGAAAATAGAATCATTTATGGCATATCTAAACTAAATTCAAAACAACCGGGGTGTAATTAGATTAATGCCAATGTAAACTACCAGTTCCATGAATGGAGGTCTTTTAAGCACAAACAATACAATGGTTTTGATCCCAAGAAATCTCTGTGGTCTGGAACTTCCTATAAGATGCCATAGCACACAGGGGGCTCTGATAAAGTCACTCAAACAAATCAACCAGGCACTCACCTACTTCTCCAAGCATGACCTCCTGTTCCCTTCACTTGTTCAAGGGAAAACATTAGTTTCCAATAGGGGGATGTTTTTGTTGTCATTGTTGTTGTTTGGCTTTGTTGTTGTTGTTTTTAGTTCCTGTCACATTCTAAATTGAACAGAAATAACTATTTCCTTCTGTCAGTGATACCAACTACTTGGTCTCTGAAACAGTTGAAAAATACCAACAATAGCAATTCTGTTTACCCTGAAAATATAATAAAAAACTACTATGTGTTCTGGTTATGTAAACTTTAGAGGTTTGCAAAGGAATTCTCAGATGCAGTGAAAAAGATTAAATCTACTTTCATGCTTGTACTTCTCAGTCTTCAAAAATATAAATTCAAGTTTCTGTGTATAAACTAAAAGGAACAAAATTTCTTTGTAAAGAAATAATCACATTAATCAAAAAGTCCTTATATTTACACCTGTTGTCTTTCAAAAGCAGTTTGGTATTTGGGAACGGTAGATTGGCTGAGCAAAGCTTGAGTATGTGAGCATGTGCGTACAGTGTGTGTGGGGTGTATTTGGGGGGGTAAATGCATGCATTTGTGGGGGGAGTGTGGGGGGACATGTGTCTCACTGTGTGTGGAGAACTTTAGACAGCAGTTGACTTATAACCTAAGAGAGAAGCAGAGGGACAAAATAAAACTGAAAATATCAATGCCTTCACATACAGCTTAGGGCATTCTCTCATCAGTTAGTAGTGACAGTCTTCAGTAAAAGGACATAACAAGAAGAAATCTAATGTCCAAGATGAGAAATTACCAAATGTTTCAAACTCTACCAAAAGCATCATTCAGGAATGTTTGAAATGGGACCAAAACATCTCTGGGGTTCAGTAGCTTTTGGGAGGTGGAGCATATTAGAAATTAAATTGATGTTTGTATGATTCTATTTTAATTTTGTGTTTTATTTCCATTTTATGTCCTATGTATCAAAAAGTACACGCACACATGTAATAACTAAATTTATCAAGAGATATATAAACATAAAACGAGAATTAAAATTAAGTATTTTAATTATCAGGGCCCATCATCAACAACTAGGGATGGTTTACACCACATTGGGATTCTGACTTTAAGAATCCTTCAAATTAAATTACATTTGAAATAACTGTGCCCTTCAGGACCCAAAATATCTGATGTTCCAACAAGACTTAGGTCCCTTTTTTGTGTGAGCCAATAAAACTAAAACCTATTACTCATAGGACATTATTATTTATCTAAAATATTAGAGGTGTTATTAATATATATGCTATTAATTCTGTAAAGGAGCAATACATGACTTCTCACCTTTCAAGGGAATTTTTTATTTTTCTAAGATTCCTTTTAATAAAGAGAGTGGTGAAACTCAACCCCCTGGCATTTTTTGTCTTAGATGCATTAATTTTTATCCAATCTATCTCAACTTCAGCACACATATATTCTTTTTCCAGATAAAAGAAAAGGATCATATATTCATATAATTCAAACACAGATTTAACAGCTAGGGGAAAAAAAGAACTGTCTATGCTTAAGCAGTACTTTCTTTGCCCAAGTGCTCTATATGTATAGATTCTTTTGAATCCAAGGAACTCTATTTTCTTCCTGATGACATAATGCAAACTAACTCCTTTTAAATATACTGAATAAAAATTAAGTAGATCTTTGTGTGGAATGTACAGAGTCAGTGAACACCTCTTCCAACTGTAAATTTGCTACCCCAAACATTACAGGATTTCCTGGGTTTTCTTTAAAAATGACAGTTGCACACTTTAAGCTGCAGTGACCTGGCCACTCTCCATAACTAACAGCCATGTTTTCTGCACCATGCAGCATGCACCACCAGCATCCAGACTGATCATTCCAGATGTCAAGAAGAGCTGAGTAAAAATGTCCAGGATAGAGGTATGTTTAGGACACCAAAGAGTCACCACTGAATATGGCTTATTCTGGTTAAAAAATAAATAAATAAAGAGTCATGTGAGGTCCATGTTTGTTGTCTGGCACAAGAAGAGAACTAAACTGAAAACAATGGGGGGATGGGAAAAAGAAGAGGACAAGAAAAAAGCACAATAGGGTGATCAATAAATGCAAGAAAATCCCCACTGTAAAATTCCATCAGAAAGACATGGACATGATGATCAAATGTCTGTTCAGTGTAAGGGACACACCATTGCCTAAACAGTTTGAATGCAGGATATTACTAATATCCACAACATCTCTTAGACAACAGTCTCCAATGTTGACAATAGTAATCGACAGAACTGAAAGCAACTTCTACATTGATTTTTTTTTCTCCACCACCAGGCTCATAGGGTCTTGGATGTGCCAGCTGTCACACATGGTTCTCTGCTTAGAAGGGAGTGACTTCTGTTTCATATTCTCTACTTACCATTTTAAAATTACTAAATTTTGAATTTTCTATTTCTATTTTACCTGTGTCTTAACCCCACATTGTATAGCTGGTATGGTAAACACTGGGGAAAGACTGCTTCATTGTTATTGATTCATTATGTGACTAAAAACTGAGAAACACACAGGTCTTAAATATGCAAACATTATTTCAAGGCTGTCTCCCCTACCATTTCTCTTATACCTTCTTTCATTTATTTACTAAGTTGATATGGCTCTGTCATTTCCTGCAGTCCCAACTGATTACATGTGTAACACAGCAGCTTCAATATATTTTCTCTCAAATATTTTATTCCAGAATTCAGGATTCAAAGTGTGTGTTATTACATAGCTACTTGGTCTGCATTTGTCATAATTATTCAACCAGACAGAAAACTCAGGCATTCTTTCACATTTGTTAAAACTCTTCTAAACAAAGATATCAAATAATTACTTATAAAATCACTGAAGTCTTTAGAAAGAAAAGATGAATGGGGATTTGTTTAAATATTAAGAGCAAGTGGTCATTATAAGCCTGCCACATGTAAATAGCTTAATTGCAATGTAGGAATGGTTATATTTATATAAAAGAAGGTCTTTCTAAGATATTTCAGAAGGTTGAAACTATTATATGTTAATGAGAATGGGGAATATTCTTTTAAAAGCAGTTAATACTTTCTGAGGATTTTTAACATCCTTACTAAAAGGCTGTGAAAAACATCTCTTTTATCCTGTTTTCTTAATTCTCTGGAAATTATTTTGACACCTGTAATCTAAGTACATCTTACAGATTCCTTACTTCCATATACAATATTTTAATTTCAGGAAACGTTCAGGTTTTCCACATTACAATTTTATGGAATGAAGACATTTTATTTTTCCTTGCTGAGAAAAAAATATGACAGAGGGAAATAAATGACAAAGCTGTCCTTGAGGAATCTTGGAAACTGTTCAATTGTTTTATCAGCTGCACCACAAGGAGAGCAAAGCTTCACCTTGCTTGGCCCTAAAACACAACTTAACTACTGCCTTGAAAATGAAATATATTAAAAACCAGCGCAAGGTTTAATATGTTGATTATTGTAAAAATAAGCTTCAAGTCTAAACAACTCTTGTCCCAAAGCATCACTGTGGCTTTCCAACAAATGCCAGTCAGCAAAAGTGCACATCATAAATCAAAGACTGTGGTCTCATCTTTCCTATGCTTGGGGGAATTGAGTGTATATACACAGATATGGAAATGAAGAGAAAGTGACTCTGCCTCACTTTAGAGTATAGTGGGAACTGGGTATAAGAAAAAAGTGTGTGTGTGTGTGGTGTGTGTGTGTGTGTGTAATTTTGGGACATATATACATATCAGTTTGGGAATTATAAAAGAAAAAAATAAAGCATAAAAGTTTAAAGATTTCTACATTCAAGTCAGGTGTGTGTGTGGGGTGTGTGTGTGTGTGTGTGTGTGTGTGTGTGTGTGTGTGTGTGTGTGTGCGTGTGTGTTTCCAAACAGGGTTTATCTGTAGCTTTGTAGACCAAGCTGACCTAAAACTCAGAGATTCACCTGCCTCTGCCTCCCAAGTGCTGAGATTAAAGGGATGTGCCACGACTGCCCACCATATTTATATATTTTTAAGAAAAGAATGATTATTTTCTGTTCTACAAATGTAAGAAGACAGGTTTTGCAAATACCCCTGAGCTAGAGCACATTGTTTTACTTTAAGCTTTACATTCCTGGATACCCAAAATTGAGAGGAATATACAAACCTCTTGAGCTACATTTCCTAATGCATAATCAGACACTAAAATTACTTAGCTTCTAAATCTTGTGGTAGATAAAATGGTCTCGCTCCAAAATGAAAACAACTACACACATGAGAGAGATGTACACACAGGAATGAAACCCTGCTGGGATCCTGTGGCTACACACGTGTGTTTGACTTGGTCTCATGCATGTGTGCTTCTGTAGTAACAGGAACAAGTACAACAAGAACTGAGCAAGGACAGCATTTGTCCACATTTGTTTCAGAGTTTTTAATTTTTCATAGGCTGAGCTTGAAAATATCAGGGACATTTAAAGCATAACATTTAGCATAGGTCCAAAGGTTGTCTTCACAGAAGGTATCCATGTCGGTCCCCACTCTACCCTGCCATTGACCTCAGCCCAGGCAAAACAGAAAGAAGATTCAAGTTTTATCCTGGGCTAGTCTAGAGCTACAATCTTGAAGACCCTCACTGTGGGTCATATAAATTACTCCTGGTTATGTGACAGAAAATGTTGAGGGAGTGTTCTGTGATGTCTGAAATAGAGCCATATTATGGCACCTTGTTCCAAAAGCTTGAGTGTGAGTGTATGTGTGTATCTGGGGTGGGTGCATGTGTTTAATTAGATGTATTTAAAACCCTTTCTCTGATAGTCTCTCAACACTCCATTCCCAGTGTGATAATTGGGACAGATGAAGAAGACTTGAGGTCAGTGTTACATTAAAAAGGTCATTCAAAAGGGATGTGTTAATTAATCTTCCAAGTCAATTCCATTTCCAATATTATTCCAGTGATCCAGACTTTCTTAAAATGTGAACATGCATCTGGAACAATCTTAACACTCAAGAAATTATGAGGAACATTTCTAAAATGGCTGGATGCACCAGAAGCAATCATTTCTTTCAAGCTTTAAAAGAGACAAAGAAAATAATGTTTAAAACAAAATATATGGTATTGTCCCTTGCTTTTAAAAAGATTTCACAGTTAGCAAGATATTGCATGCTATTTTCTTGGTTTTCTATTGCAAATATGTTCTGATTTTGACTGTCTTGTTGGATATAATCTGTCATGGCTTAAAGTAATCTATTATGACCTTGACCATACTGAAAAATGTGAGGTACTACTGAAAGGCAGCTATCAATATTAAATGTTTCTAATTTTTTATTCCTAAAAATATAATATGAAATTTCCTTTCAGGACATTAAAGATAGTTTGTAAGTATGCTTTAAAAATAAGTAACTTTTTAAGTAGAAATAAATATGGGAAATATTAGTATTTCAATGCTTAAATTTTATCACAGCATTAAAAATTCCAGAAAAGTCCTTATACTTTCCAGTGAACCTAAAAGGAAACTCTGTCCTCATAGAATAATGTTCCATCACCTGGTGCCTCCCAGATAATGCTGGGAAATCTCCAGTGAAAATAATAGCTCAGAGGAGTCAGTATTCCCCTAGGTTGAAAAGTTTAGAACAAGAATTTCTTTAAAAAGAAAATTGGTTCCTCTTTGCAGTGACATATGACTCCATGACCAGACCTCTGCTTCAAATTGCTTTATTACTATAGTGTCTGAATCATCATATGCTTTTCTGACACAATCTTATTTACATCAGCCAAAATATCCATTAAACATATTTAGAAGCCAGAATAATAGGAATTTTAATGTAGCCCAATATGAACATGTATATATAATTTCTATATGAATGTATGTGTTCTAATAATTGTATAAACTATGCATTTGTTTTCATTGTAAACCTTCAAAATATAGTTTATTAATTAATAGCAGTTTATGGCTCACAGTAATGAATGGACTGCACACTAAGTGAATTTTAAAGAGGCTGTAGTTAATATTTTAATAGAATGCATAAAGAAGAAATGAAATTATCAATGGAAAGATGAAAAACTGCACAAAATAAAACAGTCCACCCTTGGGTCTTCAGTTTTGCTCCTTAGCAATGTTGTCTTCACTATCCTTAGGCTTACACTTTCATTGTGTATAAAATTCTAGATGTGGTAAATGAACTTGTCAGCCAATAGCCATGTAAATTGAATACAATATAAATGAAAGTTGTTTTTGAGTCAGCGAATGAGAGGTGGGAGAGAAGAGGAAGAGAGCAAGAACAAGCATGTAGGAATGCGAAATGCATGTGGTGGTTGCAGGCCCACAGCTGGACTCTCCCTGAGGAGGGATACAGGATGCCCTGATGAAATGGTATATTTAATTAGCCATCACTAAGTAGTACTCACAGCTACAAGATTTGCTGTTTTATACTTGTACTGGCGCCTGAGTAGCGTTTCCAAGTCCATTTACAACAAACTAAATCTTAAACATAATTGATCATGTCAACCAGAATTTCTGATAAAAGTTAAAACATCAACACAGGGGAGAAAACCAACTCTTCTCATCTCGGTCTGCTGTCAACTTATGTCAGTCTTTGAAGCTGTTTACTGCCGCCTTACCAAGGTGCAGGAGTGTCAAATCAGAAGGGAAAAGGCAGATGCAGGAGACATAAATCTTTTTTTTTTTTTTAATCCACAGAGTTCCAACTGTGGATGAGTCAGGGCATCTGGCATGAGGTTAGAGATTTCAACATTGGGTTGTCAGTGCACACCAAGGAATGAAGAGCACCTAGACAGGGGTCTTTTGCAGATCTGATATATAGAGTTTCAGGCAGGTGGCTGACCAGAATTCAGCACATGCTTGAAGATAAGTAGAAATTGGAAATTATTTAATTTTGATAACACACACACACAGACACACACACACACATTCCTTTAATCTATGCCATCACCAATTTTTGTGAGTCATTCTTCTATATGAAGTACTTTTAATTTTTCAAATTATTTGTTCTTTTAAATGAAGAAAACTTAGTATGTGTGCATATGTGATATGTGAGTTGAACGTGTTGGTTTACTTATTTGTTGCTGCATATCTTCCTGAAACCTAAAGGAAATTATCTGAATATACTTATTTTCTATTTGTCAATTTATAATTTTTATTCATCCCCTCATTTTCCTATGGTATGTTCCATACGCATTTCAGGTAATTTCCAGGATGAGTGCTGAGAGTGGCAAGTATTTTAACATTTTACATATGTACACTGGGTACAATAGATTTAAGACAACTAATGTTTATAACTTACCTTTACAATATAGCCATAAAAAATCCTGTGAGACTCATATTATTGCTCTCAATCTCCAGTTAAGCTCACAGAGACTTAGAAAGGCTATGTTAAAGGCACAAGGATACAGGTAAGTATTTGAAAGTCAAGGATGTATTTAAATATCCATCGCCTCTGTTCTGCTATGTTATTAATGTAGCTGATTCAGAAGGAATTGCTGTTTGTACCATTAAAACAACTTACAATTAAGCTGAATCAATCTAATCAGAAAGGGAAATAAAGTCCTAGAGAAAAGAACATTTTTGCCCTGACTCTCTCTCTCCTCCCCCCCCCTCTCTCTCTGTATGTCTGACAATATGAACACTAGGATTCCTCCAGAAACAAAGAGAAATGTTAGATGTGATGTATTCCTTTAGGAATTTTTTTATTTATATGTATCAAGTATTGAAATCAGAACAGTTTGTTGATTAGTATTGGCAGTACTTATTTTAAAAAACTACACAATGAAAACAGAATTTTATTAATGGAATAAAAATCTAAACGAGTTAATACAGCCACAAGCTTCAAAATAAATTTGGCATAATAAAATGTTTATCAGTGCTTCAGGACGTGCTATCATAAATGTCAAGCATTTTATCTCATGCACATACATCACTACTTTACTTTAAAGAACAAGGTTGGCTGGTGTTGAAAGGGTCATGAAACCTAGACACAGCTGGTATAAAATACAGTCTAAAACACTGATGTTTTTCCAACTCAAAGGGCTTCCAAATTTTCCTGGAGCAAATTGTAAACACCAATTATTTTTACAACACTTAAAATTGTGTAGCGTTGGCACTTGTAATCCAATTTGTTCGAGTATTATTTTAGATTTCATCAAAAAGGGGGTATATTTTCAAAGACAACATTCTCCTGCCAAATAAAACCAACACATGTTTATTTCCTCAGGTGAAAGGTTCAGGGCCAAACTGAAAAAAAAACATACTATTTCCTCATTATAAAACCTTATGTCATCAAATTTTTGGAGCTTTACTTAATTTAAGAATATTTGAAAGGAATGGAGAAATGCTTTCAAAAGCAAAAGCACCTGCTGGACAAGCATGGGGACAGGAACTCCAGTCCCCTGCGCTATGGCTGCACGTGCCCAATGAGGCTATCTTAAACAGCAAATTTCAGGTTTAATGAGACCGTAGCTTAGAGACTAAGGTGGAGAGCAGCAGAAGATACCTGATGTCTTCCTTCCTTTGATTTTTACATGTAAAAGGGTATACACATATTCACACCCCACACCACGTAAGCATAAAACATTTTGACCACACAGGAGCAGGTAATGTTATTTTTATATTCCTCTAATCAGACTGATATAGTATTTTCAGTTTTAATATCAATTTGCCACAAAATCAAATTCCCTGAATTTGCAGAACCCCCTAAAACAATTGTCCTGGTTGATGTAGGATGTCCCTCCCAGTTTTGGGCAGCACATCTTGGTAGGAGCCCAAATGAAAGGGAATTATTTCAGAAGGAGGTTTAGTCTGGTCTTTTGCTACACTGGCCTTTTTGACCTTATCGCTTGCAGTAGAGTTGATCTACTATGCTGTTCCTGCTATTCATTACTTCTCTATCAGTACAACCAGCATTTTGGCTTCAAAATTTTCACCAGGGAATAGGGACCAGTAGCTCTCCATGAACTTCCGAGATCCCGACCCCATACTGGGACAACAGTGGCCATGTTATGTGTTCTGTGGAACTACCAGCTTTTGCCCTGCAGTGAGAGACAGCTATGCTGGTACTACTCTGCTTTTCAAAGCACCCGATCTCAAGGACTGAGTACTGGTGGCTCAGCATCTCAGGTGTCATTTGGCCATTGTCAACATTTTAAAACTCTCTTAATAAATTCTGAGATGTGTCCCCCCCCACCCCGAGAACCCTGGCAAAAACAAATTGAAGTATCCAGAGTATTACAATGACAGGCACAACCACATGTTTTGGAGAGGATTGTGGTAACATTTGAACTCAGGCCAAAAGCCATTGGAAGTATTCACAGTTTAATGAGCTGTTCTTTGGAGGTTGGAAAATAAGAGCACTGGGGGAAGCCACTAAGCAGAAGGCCTCCATGGCTTCTGCATCAGTCCCTGCCTCCAGATTCCTGCCCTGATTTCCTTCAAATGTGGACTGGGTCAGGAAAGTGTAAGTGAAATAAACCCTTTCATCTTTTGGCCCTGGTGTTTCATCACAAGAATAGAAACCGTAATTAAAATATGTATCCCAGCTATCCATGATACTTATAAAATACTTCATGTTAGGTCATCAAGCCTAATAACCACATAGTGGAAGGAGAGAACAAACTCCTACTGTTTTCCTCTGACCTCATGTGTGCTGTGGCATCATTGTACAAACAACACACACACACACACACACAGAGAGAGAGAGAGAGAGAGAGAGAGATTAAAATAATCAAGTAGAAAAAAATAGATAAATGCAAATGTTTCTATAATTGCAGGTACTTAGTTAAATTAACTAGTGTAAGATTTTACAAATGTCTTGCTTTGGCAGTTAGTCACCACTGGTGATACCACATTCTGATATTTATAATTTATCTTGATACTTAACAGTAGAATGAAAAGGCCTCTGTGAACACATTTGCGTAACTTTAACTTATAAACATGTAAATAAAGTTAGTATTTAATTTGATTTACATTCAAAGCAGGAACTGTTTTATGAAGAATGATAAACTAGAATCAATCAATCATAATATAATTTTACTACCTAAGGTGATATTCAAATTATTTAAATTCATATGTTATTTATAAATTAATTAAAAATCATATTTTAACAGACACAGTCTAGCCACGGGTAGCAAGCTCCCTCCCCAGAGCTGTGGATACTCTCATTTTTTCTGTTAAATATAATGCAATACTCATATTAAGCTTGCCCACATATTTTCCTTGAGTAATACTACTAAGACTGCTTGTCAATCAAGAAGACTCGAGTGCCTCTGGACAATATTGCCATCTTTATTTAAGTGATCTGTACTATTAAAATGGCTATGTGTGAGAACATCTATTCCACCAGAACCTAAGACCCACTGTTATTTAATGCATAATAATCCTTGATACTTAATCAAATAAAAATGAACTGAAGTCAATATGATTACAGTGAAAATAAGTACTCTGTCTAGAGAGTAAAGTTTCTACACAGGGGAAGCAAGGGGATCGGGGAGTCTACTAAACACACTATGTTCAAAACTGTCATAAAGTTATCTATTCATTGTATGTCAACTGAAAAAAAAGGAACAGAAGCAGAGCTCAGTCTCAAAATATTCAAGAAGAATGAATTTTAAAAAGGTGAAAAACTTCCTTTTAGAATTATTTATTATTTAAGAGTCAGTACATTTAATAAGTTTAACCACTAGACAACTAAGAGACTGTTCTAATAAAGTTTATTCTTTACAGTGATGAGCCAAATATCACTGTACCATGATATTGTCCCTGTAGAAATATCACTAGATATTCTGAATAGACTGAATTTATTCTCATAAGGAGCTTGATGTCTGCTCTGGAGTGAGCTTGATAGTATTGTCACTGAAGCTATGTGTTTAGTAACAATAGATACATATAAGACATTTTCTAAACTACTTTTCTCTTTGGACAACATCTGTTAAGAAATACATAAGAAAAAGAAACAAGACGCAAACTGGGTTTCCCATAACTAAAATCAGTATTTACTGCCTCAATAGTCATGGTTTACATAATAAAACTCTTGATTATTAAATATGATATTATGAGTTTTAAAAATTGTCATCACTTTAGTCAAAGGGTGATTTCAGTGTAAATATATACTGATACATTTATAAATCACATTCTGAATATTTTACACTGCTTTTTACTTTTAAAAATATCTATAATATTTCATTTTTGGAAGTTTTTGAATTTGTAAAATTTACTTGAAATGCCGAACCAATTTCTAATCCCAAGTTTGGGTCACTCTACTCCATGGAGAGAATCTAACGAGTTTAAAACTATTGTCTGACAGTATTTTTGCTTTATTGCCAATGTGACATAAAGAGGAAGGGACACTCCTTCTCGTCATCCATCCACTTGACATGTCCTATTTCTATTGGTAGTATAGGAAAGATTACCATTGTGTCAGTATGAGCAGTCACTCATTTTCTTTTTATCATTACAGTTTCATACAAAATCATCTCAGTCAGGGAACATTTTTTCCTCTTCCAACCATATTTTTCCAGCAATTTTGTATACATATTATTCTAATAGTTCTCAATGGATCCACTTGAATTGACTGACCAATGGAAAGGTTAAGTTGGAGCAAGGGAAAGCATGGCGGCTAATTAATATGTCAGTGGAGTAGAGCCTCAGCCAAAAGAGTTAATGAACCTTGCTAAGGACACATGTGGGTCTTTTGTAATTCAGGCCTGACTGTACAGGCTAGTTAGGTTAAATTGTCTGTCAGTTACTGGCCAGTTGGCCACCACCTGGCTGCCTAGTCCAGTCTTTCCCTCATCCCAACAGCCTTCTTCCCAGCACTCAATGGCAAGCTGCTGCCATTAAACAGCTCCCAGCCTCTGACAAGGTTTGTGCACACAATGGGCTCCTGACATGTGAATGAAGGGCCAGGCCTCTGTGCTGAATGGGGAAGATTTTCCCCATTTAAACTCATAATGTTCACAACAACACCCATAAAAGAAAAGGGCCATCCTTGGTGTCAGGCCATTAACATTTATAACAATATGCTAATAACCTTCTAGATTACTTTCAGTTTCCAAGGATATTTAAATACGGGAATTGATGGCTTCAGACATAAAAGGGATGGTGGGGAACAAGAAAGGAAGGAGCATTTGGCTAGAAGGAGGAAGAGACCAAAAGCAAATGGTAGAAACTGCAGTTTATCTGGGAGAAAACTACTTTGCAAACATTCCAAAGAAGCAAGATTATACAGTCAGACTTACATGATACTCAAGGAAAGTATTCTCAGAAATAGTACCCTCTCTATGAGGCATGCCAGTAAACTTGACTACCACCATCCTATTGTGGATTCCAAAAAGTCAAATAAACCTTTGTTTTTCTGTTTATATGGTGATTTTCATCCATTCATTCATCTCCTACAAGAGGATTTCCACTGAAGCCCAGAAAGACCCTAGAAACAAAGCCCTAAGAACACTTTCTAGATAATGGTAGTGGGAGTGGGGGAATGACACTGTAAGAAAAAATAAGACATTTTGAAAACACCATGCAGTGGGGTGTCTGAAATTATTTAGAAAGGAATAAACAAGTCTCGATGCACAGTAAAAACTGCTTCCTTCCCCATTTGAATCTCATTCACCATTTCCTTAAAATTTAAGAAAATCAAAAGCAGAGTGTGGCCATATTATCTCCTACCATGTTCATTCAACCTGAGGATCAAAATTCAGCACCAATTTGTGTCACTGTCACTCACTGTCTGTCACATTGTTCATCAGAACTCATTGCTCTGACAGCAGCTCAGACTTCAGTGCTGATGAATGATGCTTGGACCATTTGAGGACTATTTGTACCATGGATTTCAATATTGGATATTTGCTCCAGAACTGCAAATGGTAGCTTCCAATGGAACGACGCATTTCATAAACATAGTGTGAAAATTTTAGATGTTATCAAAATGAACAGCTTTCCCACAGAAGTGGGTAAGATTCCCAGAATTCAGTTTGTTTCACTTTACTGAGCAATAGGCTTCCTAATTCATGGAACTCCAGAAACAATGTTCATAACATTAGAGTACCAAAGTTTTCAAGTATTATCGAGGCTAATTTGCACCAATATGGGTATGCATGTCCTTGGAATGATATAGAGTTCTCCTTTCCTGTTAAATCTCTTCAAAATGTCATTCCTCTTCCCAGCCAAACAAAAGTATTAGAATAAACTCGTTTTAAAGAAATGGTTGTGAAGAGTAAAATATTTGCTTTTCTAACTGTAAACAACCCTAACTGTAAACAACATGACACCTCAGAAGTGTGCTGAATTTTAATGGTGTTGGAGACAATAAGCCAACCATATAACTTCACCCTAGGCAATAATTAATAAACAAACTAGTCTTCATAAATTCTTTCATAATTTACAACCAACCTTCAGCTAGATTATTCCTTTTGATTTCTTTTACTCAAGGGTGTCAAAATTTCCAAGTGTCTTTTTTTTTTCACCATGACACTATGTAAACAATTATTTTTATTATAATTCCTATTTAGAATACAGAACTACTCATTTGGGGGTTGAGATCTCACTGCACATATTCTTGTTCTGCCTTCAGAACAGAATAGGTCAAAGGGGATAGTTGTCACAGGAGAAAACTATACAAAACATCAGTTCATATGTCAACACTTTGAGTGCATTTTACTCCAAAGTTGTGTTCAAGCCAAAGACCACTAAAAGCTCCACAGGTTTTATCCCATTTCACTAGGATAGAGGATGGGCGGAGGTGTTCCAGATAGGGTGAGCATAGTGTTATCTGATATGACAAATGGTTGTGAAGAAAAGGAGATGAGAAGCTATTTCAGGCATAGCCAGGAGCTGTTAAGTTTAAACTGCGGTATTGTTACATTTCTAAAGGCAATTTAAAATTATATGTTTGCCTATCAATGAAAAACAAACATCATTGAACGAATGGTTTTGCCTAAAATTAATGAAGGTTATATAAAATGAGAGTTGGTACAGTATTTCAAAAGCAAAACTAAACCCAATTACTTTACATAAGTGTAAGATGACTTTGCTAAGTATCATATATATTTATGTTATATATATTATATAATATATATAACGTATTACTCTGGCTGAGTACACACACACACACACAGAGAGAGAGAGAGAGAGAGAGAGAGAGAGAGAGAGAGAGAGAGACTCACACAGACACGGTTTTAGAAACAGAGAAGTGTACTCTTCCCTGTATGAGTCTGGATACCTTAACGAACTATTATAAAACAATGACAATAATGCAATAAAAGTTGTCTAGTGTTCATTTCAAAGCTTCTGTGAAAACTCTAAACTCACAGATCTCTATTAGCTTATAGTGTTAAGAAAAGGAAGTTTAGTTTCATAGTCAGGTGACCTAAAAAGAGGGCTGAAATTTACAAAACAAATGCTGGTTGTCTTAAAATCCAGCCAAGACACAACTGAACATAGAAAGACACTACTGTTGATGCTTATTCAGCTGAAAATGAGAAGATATTGTGTCTTTGAGTACTTATTTAATAAAGAAATGAGCTTCATACAATTCATTGACAATGAAATATAAATACAGCTCTGCAAATGTTTTCATAAGTTTTTTTCTTCTGGTTTTATCATTGATGGCATGTTAGAATTATATCACTATTGATATTTCCAAGTCTTCATAGATTAGTGTTAAAGATTTTTTTAAGAGTAATAGATTTAAGTCTAAGATGTTAGCAATGAGAATTCAACATATAGGTTGACATCTGTTGTGTTACCCATTTATAAGATAAAAGCTGATAAATGTAGTGTTCTCACATATTGTATTATTGAATTTACTTCATTGTTATATGTTACATAAATATATGTAAGAAAAAATATGATCTGATGGAGTATGCTATTAAAAACTTTCTGCATAGCTGAAATGCAAAAGAAATTTCTTAATTACTATTAAGTTATATTTGGTGTACCAGAGTTTCAACTCAACATTAAATGTGCAAAATTAAATACAGGCAAATAAGGAATTCAGAATGTTTGCTGTCAACAAATGTTCTTTTTTGGTTCTTTAAAATTATATTATATTTTATAATTTTAGGAAATGACTTAAGAAACAATGTTTGGGAAAAAAGAAACACACACAAAACAACAACAACAACAAAAGCTTTCCACTTCCATAGATCCAATCACAAAACACCACCCCTGCCAAAGTTATCTGCTTCCCATCAAGAACTATGTTTCACACAAGAAACATTCCATTCATTCATCATTGTCAATGCACTCGTACACTAATTATTTCAAATTGTTTCCTCAGCCAGAGGTCTAGGACAAATCAGGCAAGCCAAAAATAGCAGTTATGAATAATTATGCATAATTTAGCTCAAGGCCCAGGCCAGTCTATCATTAAAACTTTTAGTTGCCACTCTGTGATCTGTGCTAATTGCAAACTTTAAAATTAGTTCAAGGCTGTCTTTCCAGCCAGCGCCAACCTCAGGACTTTAGTGACTTCCAGCTAGTTTGAACTATTAAAATAATATGCCAGTTAAAATTTTTGTAAATATATAATATGCAACATAGTTATACATATATTAAATGAGAGATGACAATTAGTGCAGGTACTGTTAAAACCTTTGTGATTATTGGCAATGTTTACAAATGGTGCACATATGTGTTATTAGGATTCAAAATATAGTAATAATCTACCTGGGAATTATATTGTGTTTCCAGTTGAAAAATATGGGCTTAAGCAATCTGCAAATATTTGTATTCTCTCTAAAATTCACCCTATACATTCTAGAGGAAGACTTTCTTCACATTCTGATATTCATTAAGAAGCTCACAAATACTCATTTGGTCTTTGTTCAATACAAATAGAAAGACAACTCACGAAATTTACCACTGATTTAAAATTTCAAACTGTCCAGTAAACTGAACACTCAAAGATGGCATAAATAAATTTCTAGTCATTCTTCAAAATATTCTTTATTAACATGTGTGAATTTTAGCGATGCCGTTCATTATCATTCATTGCTCCACCTGTCCCTACTCATGTTGCTTCTCAGTATACCTCAGGTCTTATAAAAGTTATTAAAATGTTACTAAAAGTAAAATAAACATATTCTTTGTTTTTTCCTATTCCAGTTTGTTTATTTATTTTTATTGAGATGCCTGTTCATTTTCAAAGGAGATAGAGAAAGGAAAGGGATGCAACTGGGAGGGCAGGTGGAGGCTGGAAAAGTAGAATTTAAATATATGTATGAAAAAATCTATATAAACATGTTATTTAAAATTATCTCATCTCCCTGTCTTCAAGTTAATATACATGTTCACCTTTATTCAGGTGCTTGACTTTCAAGTCATAAATATATAACAGAAAACTGTCATTCTCCTGAGTTATTTTCTTTGTATGGAACACAGGATGCTCCATTGCACACCAGACATATTTGAAAGAGAAATGGGCCAATGTATGGGAATGTTTTTCCTGGCTACGGCCTGTCATAAATGCCTTTACTCCTCCCCCTTTTAATAACACATTATACTTGCTGTGTTTTCATACTCACACTTTAAGGCTACTTGTAAACTGGTGCTCTTAGAGACTCTGCTCAAAATGTCCATGAATTCAGTTAAAGATTTTGTTCCCTGTTGTTCTTCTATTAACATCATCACACAAAACAAACAAACTTTTTTCCAAAATTAGAAATTCCTGATGAAAAGCCACTTCAGAAGCTAGTTAGAGGCAGAGTGTTTGAAGGAGAGTAAGAATGAAGACCAGCAAAGCAGAGGAAGCAGGTGAATCTTAAACAGAAAGGCAAAGGCTGAGGAGAGATTAGATATCTCTAATTTAGCAACTCAACATTGCTAAAGTAACATTGTTAGGACTGGAAAACAGCTCACTTGGTAAGGCGCTTGCCTTTGAGGCTTGAGGACCAGAGTTCGATCCTAAAGGTCTGCTGTGGAATAATCCTCTTGAACACTGCAAAAATTTGTCACTCAATTTGGTTAAATAAAACACTGATTGGCCAGTAGCCATGCAAGAAGTATAGGCGGGGTGAAAATACTAGGGATAATGGCAAGAGAAGGGTGGAGTCAGTAGTCACAACCAGATGCAGAGGGAGTAGGAGATGAACATGCCATGCTAATAAAGGTACCATCACATGGAAGAATGTAAATAAAGAATATGGGCTAACTTAAAATGCAAGAGCTAGTTAGTAATAAGCCTGAGCTAGTGGCTTAGCATTTATAACCAATATTAAGCCTCTGGGTGGTTATTTGAGAATTAGCAGGTAGGAGAGAAATGTCAGTCTACATGGGAACAATGAAACAATCTGGCCATGCTGTTACACACTTGTGATCTCTGCCCAAGAAAGCAGAAAACAGAATGAAACATGGGCTTTCATAGTCTAACCTAATTTGTGAATTCCCAGGCAAATGTGAGATACTATTTGGAAGAAAAGGGTCATGCATGTTCAGGTGTAAATAATGGCTCATTACTATTTTAATATTATTATTTGAAAACAAATATCTATGAAAGAAATACTACCTATATCACAGTAATCTTGATTATCATTCAATTCTTGACTCAAAGCTGTGAAGAAACTTCAACAAGTCAAGTGGTCTCCGTCTTACCAATCTTACTGCCTCCACAGTGCTCAAAACCGTTTCCAAGAAAGTCCATCATGAATGATCTCGTCATTCTGTTTTGAACTTCCATTGATGTTTGATGATGTAAACAAATCTTTAAATCTCTCAGGATGATTTTCTGTAGGGTAAACCCTCATGGATAAAACTCACATATGCAACCAGCATTAAAATAATGTCTAAGAACATAACTCTGAGATAAAAAATTTAGGAAACCAAGTAAGATGAAATTTACTTCCTCTTTATACTTTTAATATAGAAACTCCTGTTGGTTTGAGTTAAAAACTATACTGAAAGTGTGAGATACTAACAAAAACAAATGTCTGATGAACATTTGTGAGCAAGATGAACTAAATTTGCATTAAGACCAAGGCAAGGTTTTTATTTAACATATATTTATGAAAAGTTTGTCTGTATAACATGATCCCAACTATGTTAAGATGAATGTAGAGAAATTGGAGAAAGACTATAGATCCAGAATTAACGCTTCTTTTCTGACTGGTAGTACATAGAGTAATTATTTATTAATGAAAATTTTAAAATTATTTATTTATGGACATTGATAATTGTTAAAATCCTTTACTGGCTCTTTCATGCTCTTAATGACCTGGGGAGTTACCCCATGATGTAAGTAACAGGTACTGGCTAGATACTTAGTGTTGCTTTTGCTATTTTTCCATGTAACTTAACAAACTTTAACATACTACAAAAGGTAATTATTTATTATAACTGTATAATAAGTTAAAACTTAAGATCTCATTGTTGTATAAAAGTAGAATTCCCTAAATGTTAGAATTTCTATAATTAATGCTTCAGAAAATTATCAATTTCTAACACATTGTCTTTAGCTGATAGATTATGAGATTGATTGTGAATATTTTTATTCAAACTTCTATATTATACACTTCTCAGATAAGAATGCTTTTAAGACAGGGCCTACTCTTTTTACTCAGTATGCCGTGAATATATCCTTCAACTTCAGACACTCCTATTTTACTTCCTTATTATGGAAAGTAGAGGCCTGCACCATCAGACCCAGTTGTTCATATGGTGCCTGGGATTCGAGCCAGGGCTTCCTGCCTGCCACACAAGAACTGTCTGAACTGAGCTACAGTCTCAGCCTAAAGAATCAGTGTGACTTTGCTATCTACACACACACACACACACACACACACACACACACACACACACACACACGTTATAAGTTTTTCACTTTTTATGAAGAAGCAAAATATATAATGTAGAGAGAAAATGGGAATAAAAGGGAAAGGGGGAAATAGCATAACAAGTAAAAAGAAGGGGAGAGATAAAGCAAGGAAGAAAGGAATGAAGGGAAGAAGGAAGGAAGAGATAAAAGAATCAAGGAACGGATGGAGGGAGAGGAGGAGAGAGGAGGAAAAAGAGAGGAAGAAAAAGATGAAAGGGAGAGAGGAAGGGAGGAGGGCAAGAAGGCAGGAAAAACAGAGCGAGGGAAGAATGAAGAAAGGGAGGGAGCAGAAAGGGGAGAGAGGAAAAGGACAACAGGAGGAAGGTAGGAGGGTACTTCAAAGCCTGTGTAAAGAGTCCTTGCAGCTGTAATCTTTTCTAAGCAGTCAGGCCCCTACATCAGTTACTTCAACACTGAATCTCACAAATCACCATGTGAAGGTGAAGTCACATTTCTGTGGACCCAAATGTAACAATTACAAAGATAAAACCCTGACAGCAAGATAAGTAATACTAATATATTTAAAGACTCTACCTACTTAGTAATCTTTTCTGTTTTGGACACTACTTTTCTGTTTTGGACACCCACTCATGAACTGTTCCTCTTAGATATTGAGGGCTCCTGCTTGTTAAATACTCCTGCCTATGAGTTTTTCATGGAAGAAAAATTCAGTGGTCAATTCATTATGAGGGGACAGACTTCAGCAATGCCAGGTAGATTCCTCAGCAGCTTTGCCTAGCAGTACCTGGCAGTGATGGGAGGCAGGTTCAAGGGTTTCACCAGAAGACACTGATGGTATATAATCTGTCCTCCCCAACATTACTTCTTTCATTTTCCTATTTGTGTTCTTTAAATTCTTCTCCTGAATATACCAGAAATCAATAGATGTCCGATACTCAAAACTAATTATTCTGATTCTTAAAATGAGAAATTAATTTTGGTATATAGCTACATATAATATAACCAAAGCAATAAAAATGAAAATAAAACTTACGTCATCTCAATGTCTGATAAATGTTTGATAAATGTTGCTTATTAAGCTCACAAGACACATTAGGAGTATCTGAACTCATACCAGCCACAATAGTACATAATGAGTTTATACATCAAAAACTTAAGTAAATAATGCATGTACTCTTGTGGAAATGTGAGCAAAAATATTTATAATATATTCCTACTAGTATAAATTATTTAGTGTAATAACAAAAAACATGTTTTTCTTTGCATATTACATGCATGGAAATTTTTAAGTTAAACAAAATACATTTATGTTTTCCATTTTCAATGGTATCCTAGGTTTTCACTCCCTTTGAATGTAACTGTTTGAAATAAGGCACCTCATCCAGAGTTCTTAGGCAAAGCTGCGTGGCTTGTGTTGCAAAGGAGAGGCATATATTTGCTAGAAAGGTTATGTTTATTTTAAGCAAGAACTCTGAAGGCCTATAAAATATTAACATTGTTTATTGTGGATATAAAAGAAATAATATAATAAGCAGTATCTCATAAATTCATTTTGCCTTCTTTAAAAAATAAAACCATACAGTCTCATATTAGAGAAGTTGGGGTGTTCTTGACACTTTCAAACCATAAACAAATAGTATGTTTTCTTACTCACCTTGGTTTAAAAAACCAAAAGGAACACTATCAATGTATAGCTGTAACTTAATTGAGAAGCAAAGAGACCACATAACTAACAATAACATAATCATCAAAAAGATCTACAATAAAGTTGTAGAGTCTGTAGTAATGTATCTTTTTTTTTTTCTGAGAAACAAGTCCAAATGTTTGAGAAGCTTCTTCAGTTAAGCTTGATAGTCACCTTTTCTGTCTCCCCCACTAACTGGTTGAAAACCATAGTTAATTCATTTATATTTATTGTACATTTTTTCAACTTAACATAGTGTAGATTAAATCTGTGAATATTAGCAGTGCGTTGATACACACTGAACTATGGAAGTATGTGTAAAGTGGGTAAATGATCAAACAAATGGCTCTTCCACAGCAGAGGGAGGTGAAAGAGACTGAGCTGACTTGCCTACCAACCCTGCCAACCCTGCTGAAAATTGCAACCCTACCCATCAATTCTCCCCATTATGCTCTTTGGCTTTATTTAAGTTTCTTCTCTCTATAGCCAATGTTGCCATCTAAATGTCATATATATATATATATATATATATATATATATAGATAGATAGATAGATATAGATATAGATATTTCATATTGTTGTCTATCCCATTCAGCCCATAGGATAATTTATTCTTTTATTTATTTCCCTATCTCCAGAGACATGTAAAGACAAATTCCTGGAATTAGTACCTGCTGGATACTTGTGAAATCAATATAAGTATATTATGAGCCTCAGAGGGTTGCATCTCTGTGGCTTGGTTCTTGGCCCTGTTTTTTATCCCCACAAGATTGTCCTTTACGACAATCTTCTGTGGGGAACAGGGGAACAGCCTTGTTACAGAGACAGTTTTGTGTTCCCAGAACACAACGGAAATCAGGAAAACACCCCAGTAAGTGTGACAACCTACGCTTCTTGCTCATCTTCCTTTCTCAGCATTTTTTTTTCTTCAGGGGATCGGGTTTTATGACAGAACACCATTAGAACTATCTACAGGTGTTGAGGACAACAGCTAAGGGTGAGAAAGGCACCCTGGCTAACACAGGTTGAATATTATTTGTTTTCATTCAGCAGTGTTAGACATCATTTGGAAGCTGCATAATGGACTATCTGACAATTACTTTAAGAGTATCCATTTTAGACTTAACTATTCTGAACAAAATATCCCAAAGGTTAAATATTTAGCCTCATCTTGTAGAGGGTTTGCTCTACCCTCACGTCATTTTTTTTAATTTTTCACTTCATCATGATTTTTTCTTATATATCTGCAAACTAGAGTATCTATGAAAGTTTATTGTCCCCTCAGCTCGGTACTCTACACTCTAAAGGTTGAACACTCTGCTTCTGCCACACCATCCACAGTGTGTGGGAATTGGTGCTGTGTCAATTTTGAAACTTGTCCAAATAACAAGAGGTGTCCTGCTTTCTGTCCTGGGCCATCTGGCTGCCTTGGTTACAATTTGCTCAGGAAAAGGGCTGTGTGGCAGACATGAGTCAATACAGGGAGCAAAGAACAGAAATGCTTGCAAACAGACAAATGTGTGCAGATGTATTCAGCTGCCCAGGCTCTGCTGAGGTCTGAAACGAAGATGTTCTTTACAACACATCAAGACGATCTAATTTTAGATTTACAGACTGACTTGCTTCAATAATTTTTAATTAATTTAACAATTAATATCATTCCCTTTTTACTTTCCAGAGAGAAGCAATTGAACATTTTTTTTTTTTCACTAAGAAAAAGAGAAAAAATGTAGACACTAGAAATCCAGGTCTTGAAGTCTTACCTCAGAGTTGAATAAAACCCAAAAATAATGGATGAGTTTTTCTGCCTGTTTCCCAGATATCTGAGCTTGGCGCTTGGGCTTCATGCTGCCCAAAGCATACCAAATCGCCCTCCACATACATAATGAGAGAAGAAGCATGATACGCTAAACAAATTGCTTTAAAAATAAACAACTTATTTGAGACCCGTTACTTGCTCCTCATTTTGTAACGTGTTTTAACCTTTTCCAGTTCCATCTATTTTCTTCTTGTTTGGTGTAAGGAAGTGCTGGATTGCTAACATCCAAATAAACCAGATGTGAGGAACACCCACTTACACAGGAAGTGCTCTCCCAGGACCAAACCCACATAAAAGAACTTGTGCCAAGTCTCTTTAGACATAGTTTCTCTCTCCCCTGGAAAGCATTCTAGCCATTGGCTTCTTCATGATAAGAGTTGTTGTTTATATTTGTGTTTTGCATTTATAAAATACTCTGTCTTCTTCCCCCACAGTGTAAACACCAGGCTCTGAAAGGCCAAGTTTACCAGTTAATCACCATGCTGTTGAGCCTGTGGACTGTTATTTCTTAGCCTTTGGATTCCTACAATCTGTTTCTTGTAACATGGAAACGAGGTTGTTTTGTCATGTTGAAGGAACTGACAGATGTAATTACTCCTACCACTGCTGTAGATTCGGTTCCCAACATTCAACACACACTGAAGAATGCAAGAATCTGCTCAGCGTTTTCAAAGATGAGAAGGGCAATCTTATGAAAGAGACCATGAAAACCATATTTCACTCTCTCAGGAAAATGCAGTCCTTAATACACAAGTATATGAGAAGATTTCTTTCAACATGTTAACACTGCTGAAATGTAACTGGAAAATAGTGATAAATTTTCTTTGTTACTATTTGGAGTTTTGTAAAACTTGTGAAACCTGCCTTTGGTGTTAACCATTTCATTTGTTTAATTTTCTTTATTATGTTTACATGCCTATGTGTCATATGAATATGAATGCAGGTGCTTGTGGAGGTCAAAGGAGTTGGGTTATGTAGCAGCCAAACTTACAGAAGGGTTTGATACACGTATGTGGGTGCTAAGAACCAAATTCAGTCCTCAGCAAGAGGACTTAACCTCTTCTTAACTTGTGGGTCATATCTCTAGCATCTTCATCTTTTCTTTATTTGGTTTCCATAAAAAAAGCCACCATAGATATCACAGCAGATTTCAGTAATAGTGCAATGCAAAAGTTTGCTTTAAAGTGATAATCAAAGAAAAAACAGTATCATAGTGAGAGTTGGAGGCCCCTGGGTGAGGTTAGAGGAAGAGTATCTGGGAGGGGCTGGAGGAAGGAAATGGAAAGGCGAAAGTTATATAATTCTATTTCAATTAAAAACATATAAAATGAAAAAAAGTTATTTTCCTCTTACATTCATAATAGCATGTATTGTTCACAATCAAAATTGAATATTAATGTACCTTTGGGAAGATTAAATAAAATAATATATTAGCCAGTGTCTGATAAACAGTAAACATTCATTACATGCTAGCTAATAAAGATTTGTAATTAGTAAAGAGTATTTTATGTTTCCTAAACTTTGAACACTTCGCTTTAAAGATTATATTATAGTCACAACATATGAAGTATTCATAAACTATTAAAGTTGAAAGAGGTACAGGAATACCAGTTGTACCCTGGCGCAGTACTGTTGACTATATATCCTCTAAAAGGCCTCTAGTCTGGTGCTAAAGGCAAGCACAAATTTTTCACTGTTCAATGTACACCTAAATCAGACATATGCACAGGTGATTAATGAATGCCATTTTAAACAGACTTCAATTGTAGTTCATTATTTTTTTGAAACCGAAAAGCCTTCCCATCATTTGAACATGATTTAACACAAATTTTATATCATTTAATGCAATTTTTGTATTGGAAAATTCTCTGTTACATACTCTATAGATCCACGTGCAAAAATGAGCTAATTAAACTTATATTTAGCTCTCTGTGTAAGTACATGATCAGAGCCACATTTGTTCTTTGCTTTGCTCCGTCAGTGAGATTGCTTTACTTTACAAGACTTAATTCAATTGCCTTTAATTAAATTTCGAGTTGAAACTATCTTAAGAACTGAAACTATCTTAAGAACTGTAAAACTACTGATGATAAAAATATTTTAAGGGATCTCATCTCCTTTCAGCAATAAACAGAACCTGTATCAGTAATCAAGCTATTCTGCGGCCATTGAGGGCTTAAATCAATGGGGTGTGGCTAACTTAGGCAACATTCCATAACTGCCCTTTTCCCTATTGTAACTATCACAGTCACAATCATTGTGTGCATGATACTAGACACTCTGTGTGATTTAAAGGTGTTGGCTGAGTGTGTAATTTATATTGGGGTTAAATATATGGATAATTGCTAAGCATGCCAAATAACATTTCTTTTTCTCACAGTTCCAATGTTCTGAGTTATGATCTATTTGACTCAGAAAACTCTGCCTTGAAAAACTTCCCATAAGTTATAGAATTGTCCTAGCTGGATCAGATAATTTAAAAATAACTTTGCAGTATTAAACAAAGAAACTGAAGGAACCAAGTCCTAGTGATTGTTCTCAAAACTGATATTAGAATGTGTTTTCCTGTGATCCATCATCACGTGCTCACTAGAAGGATTATAAGTATTGACAGTAATTAATATTCTTCACATATCCTGAAAAATTCATCAGGGAAGGAACATTTTTCTCTATGCATTATTTAATTAGTTCAGGTGTTTAATAAATATCTATTGAGTGCTCACTTTCTTCTGCACCTTTGGGATAAGTCAAGAAACAAACAAAAAGTGTGGGGGGAGATATATAATGATAAATTTAATAAATTAAATAAACCACAGGGAGTATTAGGTGGTGGGAAGTGTTAACGAGACAATAGCAGTTAGTGGTGCAGGCAGTGCTGGGAGGGAAATGCAGTTTGGATCACAGTGATCAGCACATACCCACTGAGGGGCTGGCATTCAAAAAGAACTGAAATGAAGGGTGGTGTGTGGGGAGAGGTCTCATGGCTGTAAGACTGGGGGATACATTTGCAGAGAGAGGGAAGAACAATGCTGAAGCTCAGACACAAAAGAACAGGCTCTTTCGAGGTCAAGATTGAGGGTGGCTGGGATAGAGCTGTAAGGATGGAGAGAAGACAAGATCACAGCAGAGAGGAGATGTGTAGGCTGTGCCGATAGGAGATTCTGACAACGGGTTCTTACTCAGAAAGACAGTAGAAGATCATGGCAAAACCATTTTTGCAAGGAGTGACATACGTTGACATAATCTTTTAAAAGGTCTGCCTGCCTGTAGATGCCTGTGTGCGTATTCTCGTTTCTGATGAAGCTCATAGGACAAGGCTCAGGTGCAAACGTCAAAGGATATCTAACGTGTGGTTCTTGCCATCTCTTTTGCCACATTGTTTATGACAGGGTAGTTTTGCTTCTGGCCCATGAAGCTCAGGGAATTCTCCTGTTTGTCCCTCTCACCTTACCATAGGAGAACTGTGTTTATAGGTGTGTGTGATTTTATCCAGCCGTATTGGATTATGGGGACCAGAACTCAGTTCTCTCTCTTGAACAGCAATCCCTTTATCTACTGAACCATCTCTCACTCCCACAGCTTAGCATTTTTACCAGGGTTAGTTTCAACTGGATACAGATTGTAACCATACTGAGACCAGGGCAGAGGGATAAGGCTAGATTTTACAATTATTCAGTGGGAAAAGATGATTTAAAAAATTATAGATTTCTATATATATATATATATATATTATATGAAAATTAAAACACAAAGATTTTTCTACCATAGAAGGTGAAAAATGAGACTATGAAGATTTAACCTGGGCTTCAGAGACTCTAGCCAGCCACTTGGAAAGGAGATGGGGCCACAGATTGATAGAAGGAAGGCTATAGGAGAAGTCTATTTTATAACACAAAGTGGGGAAGATGAGACATTGAGGAGTCTGTGTTTGGGGGAAGTCTACAGAGAGCCAAGAGACTACAGCCAAATCCCCGAAGAAGCGGTCAGTGCTATGAATGCATTGAAGTAGGAGACTGCAGTTTCACAGTCTCAGCTTTCTGTACACAACTCTCCAAAAAAGCAAAAAGGTGAATTCCCATTCATTTTTTCTCCATTTTTATTTAAATTGGAAACAAGATTGTTTTACATGTCCATCCCAGATCGCTCTCCCTCCCCTTCTCCCCTGCCCCCCACTAACAGCCTACCTATCCCATAACCTTTCTGCTCCCCAGGGAGGGTAAGGCCTTCCATGAATCTTCCAGAATCTTCAGAGTCTGTCATATCCTTTGGAGCAGGGCCTAGGCCCTCCCCCATGTGTCCCACTCTTAGTACTTTATAATTCAATCATACATTTTCATGTTCTAAATGTAGGTATCCTTCTATTGTACGCACCAATTACTACTTATGTAGTAGTTAATACGTAGCACAGTGTTTTACTAAAGCTCTGCTGACTTAAATATGCTTTATCATAGCCATGCATATGTAGATTTTAATCAGTGTCTATCTATTACAACTCATAACTACACATACGTACTAGAATATGATAAACTTGTGAGAGCTGTATTGGTGTATTCCTTTAAGAATGAAATTGTTCTCATTTTGTACCATATCACTTTCATTTTGAAGAGAAACAAAACTGACCAAGTAGTAAATGTATTCAGATGGCCTTTCAGAAAGAATACAGATGTGATTCTGAGGACTGAAGCACTCATTGGGAGGACAGTGATGCAAGATGCAGAATTTTATGAGTATAAAATAGTGTGTATTTTATTAGTCCTTCGTGACACGTTCACATTGTGAGCATCCGAGCCCAAGCGTTACTCCTGAAAACAGATGATAACAATCATCTCAGCCTTCTGGGATGGTCCTGACCCTGAGTTAAGACATCCATGTGGGAGAGAGACTGAGGGCAAAGAAGAACAGCACAAGAAGGTGTCGGGGGTTTGCCAAAGTAGAATGAAAGTAAGTAATTGTATGAGAAAATAGATATTAAATTCAAATTTATATTTAGCATGTGTCAGCAACGTACAATTTAAATGTAAGTGGGACACGGGAGTTTTGTTGTGTTTTTCTCAGTTACAAACGAAGTTCAAATTCTGACCAGGACGGCTCACTATAAAACCCTACTGTATTCAAAATGAAGAACATGAGCCACCGTTATGGATACCTTTTTCAGCCTCTTTAATTTCTGATTTCAATATTCAATGTGCATTGTTTTCTATCTTATAAGTGAACATGGCATACATCCTGAATACCTAGCACACTTTGCAGAAAAACACTGATTATTTTATATCTACTTTAAAATTCAAGGCATCTGTTCAAAAGTATATGCCACAGAAGCCTCATACTGTTTATTATTGCTCTGACATTCACATCTGTGGTGTCTGTTATGTGACTACATTTAATTTGACTTTGTAGGAGCTTAAATAATTAGTCACAGAAACACCAGCATGCCATTAATGTCTTTTAAGAATCACAATCCTTCCCAGGCCAATTGAATCACTGAAAACAAAATTTAATAAAACGGGTATCTTGCCAGATGCCATAGGACTTCTGACGCTGATGAGCATCAGCGAGGCCAAAGGCCTCACTGGTTAAGATCACTTCCCGCTCTTACAGAGGTTGAGGTTCCAGCACCCATACCAGGTGGCTCACAACTCAAACTAGAGACCAAGTGAATCTGATGGCCTCTTCCAGCTCTACAGGCACATGCAAACATGGAGGACACATACATAGACAGATATGCATGCACATAAAATAAATAAGTAAATAAACACCTAATTTTTGCTGTTTCTTGAAATATCACATACTTTTGCTTAATTTGTATTTACAGACAGGTAAATCTGCTTTACATGTAGAGTACCTTAGGTTATTTCTTAGTATTTGAAAAATTCGTGAAGATCTATATGATTGTTACAGGATATTCTATAGTGTCTTTTCTTAGTTTTCTATATACTGAATAAAGGCAGTTTATCAATAAGTACATGCCAATTATTCCAAGTTCCTGACTAGATTCTGATGGATGACATAACACTTCTTTGTGTCTGGTTTAAATGTGAGTTTGTAATGATTTTGTATTTCAGAAAAGGAATTTCATAAAATGACTAATGTTCAAAAATATTGAATGTTCCATGCCCATACAGTAGTTTTAAAAATACCCAGCACTGCTCCCATACATGGGACCTTTAAGTAAATATTTAGAGAAGGAGAAAGTAGCCTTGAAAACAGATCTGCTTACAGCCTTTATATTTGAATCTGCACAATCATGCCAGACATTCCTGGTTTCAGACAAAACCAATATTCCATGAAATTCCTTGAAGTATGGAAACTTTGATGATCACTTTGGCATGTGTGAACAGACTGCTGAGGTACCATTTGCTTTGCCACCAGGTGTCTGTCTCCTTCAAAGGACCATGACCTTTGATCACTGTCTACTCAGTCCATAATTCACATTATAATCTTATACCTCTGTCTAACTCAGTACCTCCAGGTATCCATACTGATTCCATAATAGCAGCTGCTTTATAATACTGATGGGGAATGTACTTCTGTGTATGTTTATTTTATTGATTGTTGAATAAAATACTGTTTGGCCAATGGCAGCAAGTGAGGCAGGACTAGGAGTCAAAGAGGATTCTGGGAAACGTAGTAGATAAGTGGTGTTCCAAGCAGGAAACGACATAGCAAGGAGACTCATATTTAAGAAAGGAGAAACAGGAAGTGTCTCTTTTTTCCCCTTCCTCCTCCAACAACACCATGTGAGCCACTGGCAAGAGAGGGTACCAGCGGAAGGCATCCTCTATAAGTCTTATAACATATATAGATTTGTGATAATTAAGACTGAGCTAGCAGATGAGAAGTCCTAGTCATTGGCCAAGCAGCATTTTACCTAATACAAGTCTCTCTGGGCCCCAACTCAGGTGGGCGGCTGGCATAAAGCGCACAAGTGGCAGTGGGGCTCGGCAGCTTTTGGCGGACAGATTTATCAACATAATACATTTTAACTCTAATTAAATAGGATTTTTTGGTTTACAAATTTTAGGGTGAACCTATTTTCTTCTCTTTCTAGATTGTGGTATCAGTGTCATAGAAGTCATCAGTTTTCATATGGTCAAACTAAATGGTAATAAATACTTTCTTTAAAGAACTGAGATACAGACCCTATGAATGTGGGTGTCAGTGAGGAGACCTTGGAAATCCATGGGGCGTCCTGCAGTAGATGAGTACTTATCCCTAGCATAGGTATGGACTTTGGAAGCCCATTCCACATAGAGGGATACTCCCTGAGCCAAGACACATGGGGGTGGGCCTAGGCTATATGCCAAAGGATATGACAGATCCTGAAGACCCCCTATGGAAGGACTCATCCTCCCTGGGGAGTAGAAATGGTGTGGGATAGGTAGGGTTTTATTTGGGGGTGAGGCAGGGGAGGAGTGGGGCAGAGGGAACTGGGATTGACATGTAAAATAATCTTGTTTCTAATTCAAATAAAAATTGGAAAAAGAACTAAAATCTACTCTTAGATGTAGATCTTAGTTCTTATGCTTTAGATATGCTTATTTCATTCAAAATATTCAGAGGTTAAGAAGCTAATAAGGGGGGGGGTGTAGGAATCTTCCAAGAAAAGGAAATTAAAATATAATGTTATAAGGGAATAAAGGAGAAATTATAGTAGGAAGATGAAATGAGGTGGGGAATGAGAGGGCAGGGAAGAGGTGGGAACGCGGAAAGGGATAGTTTATATTAAGGCCTTTGTGAAAATCCATATCCAAAGCTACTGATGTAGAAGTTCACCAAAATATCTACATATGTAAAAAGGTTTTACATGGCCTTACCATATAGTGAGAGAGACAATGTCCAAACTAGATATCATAGGCTGCTAAATAAAACCCCAGAGTTTACTTTAATGTTAAATAAAAACTCGACATTAAAAGAAAATCTAAACATACCTTTATTTCCTTCTACATGTTTCTAGACTAAATTAGTATTACTACTAAAGTGACAAACAAGAAAATAGGCCAAATATAAAATATTTAGTTCACTTAGTCATTATTACCTTGATAAGGGCACTTCTCTCTAAGCTTAGACACATTATCTATGGAATACTCCTGCATATGTCAAGATTTAACGATCACTCACCTCCTGCATAAACACTGTTAAAAGTGTATTTCTATGTTTCCATTGAGGATCATAAGCTCTATAAATGTTATAGCTGCCATTTCCTTGCCTTTCAAAGAAAGAGAATATTGAAAAGAGCAACTTGGCATGCACTTGTAATGTAGAAAACCATAGAATTTGGACAATTGCACTCAAGATTTCAGAATTGTCTTATTGACTTTTTGTGTACAATTCATGACTGTTTCAGGCTATTTTAAGAAAATGCCATTTTTATAATGCAACAATATAAAATTAATATTAGGTGAAAATTTTTAACTTTTAGCTTCTATACAGAGTGCTGCCAAAATACTGATGGTTTTATTTGCTGACTTTTTTTTGTTTACTTCACGATAATTTTCAAATTCCTGTGGCTATCTTTATGAACATGTCATCTTAAGAGTCTCCATGTTACAGTGTCTTAAGAATTATCCTTACTATGGTAACAATGTCCAATTTCAAATATTGAATTTGCATTTGAGAAGTTACTTTTTTGTTTTGTATTACAGATTCAGGTATGTGTATGCTTGTGGCTAAGTGTGTGTGTGTGTGTGTGTGTGTGTGTGTGTGTGTGTGTGTGCATGCACATGTCAAAGCAACTAAGAGTAATTCAAAAAATACTATACTCTAAGACCATCTGGGATGTGACAGTATATCACATTTAATTCATAATTTGTATCCTTTACATTTCTTAAAATTTTTCAAATAGGTTTTCAGGATCAGTTCTTAATATTGATCTTGTGTGTTCATTCCAAATATGTTTCATGTACCAGTACCACCACCAATGCATTCTAAATATAGGACTGACATACTACAATTCTGATGCACTCCAGTTTGAGAAACTGTCAAACAAGGTAACCAAAATGAGTGTCATTCCTCATCTATTACCCTCACCATCACAAAAATAATCCTGAAGTCCTGAGCCCTTAACAATCAAAACCACTCCATTAACATCCAAGGCTTTATTCTGGATCAGGGTCTCCTCTTCCTACCATTCCCTTGCAGAATTGCTATCAACTATATTCTTTATATTTGAATGACCTGGGCTGTCTCTTTTGTCAATGAAAAATGTTGTCGTGATGGTGCATTGCATGTGTACCTGATGAATCCCATTGTTTTCAAAGCTTCACAACTGCTGGATAACATTTTCCTTGACACCAGTCCAGAAGAATTGACAACAATATCAATGCAATCGTACTGTAACTGTATTTGAGTGGATTGTTACAGTTACTGTCTTACCTAGGGGTTTCTTCCACCAAGCCTTAAAGTTGCCAGGAAATAGGTTATGTACCTCCCTCAGATTAGTGAGGAGCAATGATAATGAGTGTGGTAGAAAAATCAGATTGTCCTCTATTTTTGAACATGTTTTTTTAATTTTTTAATTCCTTTTCTTTTTATTTAAATTAAAAACTAGCTTGTTTGACATATAAATCCCAGTTCCCTATCCCTCTCCTCCTGCCCCCCACCAACCCCCCTACCCCCAACCCCTTTGTGCTCCCCAGGGAGGGTGAGGCCTTCCATGGAGGGATCTTCAGAGTTAGCCATAACAACCAGTTGGCCAATCAACACAGGGCAAGCCCTCCAAGCCTGGAGGCACACCAATCATGAGACACTCTAGAAACTCCCCTTATGCTGCCCTACAAGATTGCTTGGCAGCCGGTTTGAGGTGTCTTTGCTAGCCATCTGTCATGGAGGGTGGGTGAAAGACCCACGCTAACATGGGTTTAGCTCCAAAAATAAAAAATAAAAAAATAAAGCTTCATGCAGTTTGCATCAATCTTTTGAATCTGCCTGGTGATTGGGGTGACCAAGGTCATGGCCTGAGACCCCGGTTACCTGGGTTTTCCAGAGGTCTAACAATATACATATAATCTCTGAATCATTTAAATTCAGGTGCCTTCTCTTTCTTCATCTTCTTCAAAGTGAGAACAAGATTGTGTGGCATTTTTTAAGAAATTAAACATTAAAGATTTGTTGAGAACACTAGGAGCAGTATATGGCCCATGGCAGAAATTCTGGTGTTGGTAGTATCTTACTGCCTCTGTTAGTACAAAGCTGTCTCCCAAGACTTAGTAAACTCATGGCTTCTAAGACATAAACTTCTCAGCTTTAAATCACCCAATGTCAATTGAATTCTTCCTTAAGAATGTCCACTGTAGGAAGCCGAGAACTTGATCCAGAAAGCAACAGTGTGACACCAGAAAGTCACTCTATCATCCCAGGATTGAAGAAGGCATAAGCAGAGAATAAGATACGCATATTTTATCCTACTGTCTCTGCTGCCTTTAAAACAGTCATCATTCAAGCATATTATGCTTTGTAAATACAGTAAACTTTTCTGCTTTTAATAAAGTGAAGCATCTCTATCAATTACTTTATCACAAATTTCCACAGATAGGATTTTTATTCCTTCACACTGTGTAACTTTACTGTCTTTATGACACTTGGGAGACCAGGGGATTCTCTATTACGGTTACAGTACAAGTTCTACTGTAACATATCACCACTCAACACACCAGGGAGTGTTCAATGCCATAAAAACACAGGAATCCATGAATGAGCAATGATTACGCCAACAATTCCCAACACCCACAATATCTCAAATGTATTAACTCTGAGTAAATCCATATTTGTGCCTGTCAGCTTTATTGAGATGACAAATACAAACTCAGGATAAAATTTAAGAGAAGGTAATTGTCATTGGGAGCCGAATATTGTGCTATTAGAAAGTGTTTTCGGGTCCAAACCTCCAATTCCATTAACCAGGAGCTCAGGTCTACAATTGTATTTCAGATGCATAGCCCAGTGGAGAATGTCCCCTAGTTTGCATCTCTACAGAACTAAGCATTTGAATAGGACTGCACCAGGGCAGAGGGCAAGCTGTATGTAACAAGTGAGGTCAGAGAGTTAGGAGGTATCTAGCAGAGGGGTCTACCTGGGGAGAGATGAAATGGCCTCATGGCTAGGGAAGCACGGTTAGATTACAACCAGGAAAATGCTGAATAAAGAAGAGACTGAGCATGGAACTGAGAGCTCTCTAAAGATGAAAAAAAAAAAAAAAGTCACTGGGAAGGATGAACAAGGTCACTTTGGGAAGAGCCTTCAGTACTTACTGTCTCAGGCTCTGGTTCCTGGTTCCTATCGACTACATATGAAGGGACTAGCTCCCCATTTCGGCAGCCATAACAGCCGAACACGTATTTATCTGACCTTGTCTTAGTCACTAAGGTCAGATGTCTGCCCCTTTCGGCAGCCATGGCAGTAACACATGCTTTTCTGAACTTGCCTTGGTCACTAGAGGTTAGGTGCCTGCCTCGTGGCAAGAAACCAATCAGAAGTTAGCTATGGTGCTATGCTTTATGGCTATGGGTGTGCTTTACAGACAAGTGCACAACAATGACACGCAGAACATAGCAAACACCCTGGGAGGGCCAATGGGCCATAACAACCAGTTGGCCAGTCAACACAGGGCAAGCCCTCCAAGCCTGGAGACACACCAATCCTGAGCCTTACATACCCCTAGACACTCCCCTTATGCTGCCCTACAAGAACTCTATACAGCCCCTTCGAGCTGTCTTTGCTAGCCATGGCAGAGCCATGGCGGGTGGGTGAAAGACCTGAGCTAACATGGGGTTAGCTCGTTAAACAACAATAAAGCCTCATGCTGTTTGCATCAATCTTTTGAATCTGCCTGGTGATTGGGGTGACCGAGGTCCTGGGCTAAGACCACAGAGGCCTGAGTTTTCCGGGGGTCTAACACCTAGGGACATTATATTTAACATACTTTTATATAAGTGTACAGGGGAACAGAACATTAAATCTGAGGGTCTGGAGGAAAAGTGAGGAGTCTTGGATGCTTGAAAAAAATGTCATTATTAAGCTTTCCTAAAAGTGATTGGGGCTTCTGGGACCCCTTATTCTTTTCAGGTTTAGGTGACATCATTTTGACATTAGTTGTTTATACCTTCTGCCTGTTGTCAGGCAAAACAAAACAAATAAACAAAACTTACCTTACCTCATCTTCCCTTAATTCTGTGCATAAAGGTTGTTTTGAGCTATTTTCATTTACTGAAACTCTTTACAATAAAATGGCATATTTTCATTTTTATGAAGGGAGAAAGAAATAAATTTCTCTTCTATTATCAAATTGCATTTTTCCTTCAGCCTTCATTTTATTGACTCCGCATAGTGGCTTCATGGTATTGTCCTCAAGCAATGAAGCAAAAATGAGAACCACATTTACATTCATCTGAAATTTACCTTATTCTTAAATTAAGATGCAAGAACACTGTGATATTTTTGTAAGGAAGGGAAATTACTCTTAGATTAACTTATGCTCTTTTGTATTTAATTTATCTTTCTTAGTTTATTAGGTGATTTTCATTTCACTGACTCATGCAAAGGTCTTTAGTCTTAGTTTTCAAATCCATGCTCCCTTTCTTTTATGTCCTTATAATAAAAGAAACTTGTTTGAAAGAACAGGAAGGAGAAGGAAGGTGGAAAGTGAGAAAAAATAAGTAAACAGAAATAAGGAAAGGGAACTTGCAATAGGACAGAAGAGTTTTTGAAATTTAAGGATATTCTTCATATGTAGAATAGCATATGTAGAATAACATTTTATAACAAAACATTTTATAACATTTTATACAAAACCTAGTGGGGTATAGGTCTGTGAACATGAAACACTAAGGAGGGCCTCTGACAGCTCTCTTTCAGATTCTCCATCATCATTCAACTGCTCCATAACAACCTATTTATGATATCTTTGACTAATGTATTGTTCTTATCACAACAAATAAATCTGGTCTAGGAACATCTATCTCATCATCATTTCCCAGACAACCTTTTATTATAGCAACGATTTAACTGGGCTTCCAGAGTTGTTTTCTATTTCCCTGCCACTTAATTTCTGGTGTTTCTAGTCTTCTCATTTTAATACTGTTTATATTATCATGAACAATGTTTGCCAGACATACACATTATAAATATTTATAATTACTGAAGATACTATGTGCTGTTCAAACTGAACTCCATGATTACCTATGGTACTTTGTGATTCTAAAAGCAAACTTTCTTAAATTTCTAATACAATCTGCAAGCCAGTAAAACACCTGTGTGTTTATTGTAAAATTATATATAACTTATACATAGAAGACAGATACATAGATAGATAGATAGATAGATAGATAGATAGATATTGATACTTATATGAATCATGAATCATGTGCAGTGATAGATTTATTTGGAAATTCAGGTAAAGTAGAGCCCAAACTGAAATACTAATGGAAAGCTGTGTAGGAAATGAGGCCGAGCCTTATAATGCATGCTGGGTCATAATATTCTAGCTCTGGGATTCCAAAACATGGACAGCAGCAGAATCATATTGAAACAAGATCAAAATCCAATTGCTGCTCTCCAACCCAAACTACTTAAAGTTGTAGGTATGGTTAGGACAGTTTTGTACTTCTAACAATTGCTGCCAACAAATAAAAGTAAATTTATCTTATTTTATTTCCTTATATTTCTAGGTACCTGTTTGTATTCTAATGATGCAGGTAAGATATGGATTTGGGTGAGTAGGGAAGTAAGGAGGATCTGGTAGATGAGGGAAGGGAAACCATAATCAGAATATATTGCATAAAAGTTTTTTTTAGTGATGCAAAGATTGTAGGGGATGAAAAAAGAGGCTAAATAGATAGTTAAGTAGTTAAAAGCACTGGCTACTCTTGCAGAGAACCTAAGTTTGATTCCTAGCACCCCCTTGGCAGTTGAGAACCATGTGTAACTTCAGTTCCAGAGGATCTAATGGCCTCAGCAGTCACTGAATGTGTGGTACACTAACACACACAGGCAAACACCATGTGACATATCATGCAATGGAGGTGAAATATTGCTGCAATTAGCAAAGGGCTCTCAGGTGTTATACTGATTATGTACCTATATAATAATTTAAAACATGGAGAGTCATAGAATATCAATGGATATAACAGGTTACACAAATACATGAGATGCCTTATAGGCATCAAGACCTTCAGTATTTTCAATTCCTATAGCGGTCATTATACTTAAATTACAAGTGTTTCACATCTGTTTTCTACAAGAAAAATTTAATTTCTTTAACAATATTTCAAAAGAAATAAATAGCTGGAATATACTAAATCTAATGATCAAAACTCTGAAATTTAAAAAGATAATATTTTCAGTAAACAATACTTTGGAATGAATTATTTTTAAAAATTTTTCATCAAAATTCTCATTTAAAATTCAGTGGAACAATGGAAATGAAGCTATTTCCACCTAGATGTATATGATGTATACGTGTGTGTGTGTGATATGAGTACTTGAAAACAGTGATTATTCTACATATACTCTTTATAAAATATTAAAAGGAAAGGTCATTATTGAACAGTAAGGCAACATACTTAGTTTAAATACAATGCTTTACATGTATTTCAAGAAATAAAGTTTTAATAAACTGAATGTGAATGTTATTTTAAATTTTATTATATTTTATTTATGTGTTTGTGTGTTTGTGTGTATGTGTGCATGTGTAATGAAACAACTGTCAGTGTGATCAGAAAATAGACTTTTGATTTTGCACATGGAAGCAAAGCTTGGAGTCAAAGCAGTTAATAGTGTTAAAGGAAAAATATAGAGAGGATGTATCATAGAGAAATAAAAAGTTTTAACACACTTGGAAAAATGATTTCTATTTACAGCACTAAAAATACAATGCTCTGATTTTCACAGATTAAATGTTAGAATTCAGCTTTGATAATTTCTGACATTACCCATAGTTTCTCTTCTTTCATTGTGCCTTTTGTCTCAAGGAAAGCTTTTCTAAGCTACAAAACTTTGTCATGGTTTTCATTTTGATCAGCAGACTGGGTGGGGTGACAGATTTAAAGCATAGAGCAGAGGTAGCACTTCCAAGTGACCAAGAGTTACCTATCATGTGCCACAAATTTGATTTTTCTGGACCAGCTCTTGAACTGTAATTCACAAAGGAAACTCCCAGGTGATTGCTCCTGACATTCTGTTGTCAAAATATTTTTCCGACATTTCAAACTTCAACCATAAAGTGAAAGTAAGAAATCTAGGAGACTTTTAGATATCGGGACTTTATAAATTCACAGATAGCATAATTCTGCAAGTCAATCTAAATTCCATTGTTCTAGAAAGGAGGAGAGCAATTGCTTACCTCACACTCAGTTGTTCTTTATTCTTTCTTCACTTTCTTTTTCACTTTAAATATTTTTCAATTCCTTTGGTAAAAGGAATTTATTTGCAGTATTCTGATTATTTAACCACTAAAGAATAATCATTATAAATTGCAATTTAAACACAACTTTAGCTAGTTTTGTTTCCAATTGTCTTGCACCATGTAGGCTTAAATTATTTAATGAATATATCATCTACTAAAGTAGTTAATGAAATTAGGGAATATAAATAAACAGAGATTACAGAAAGTTTATAAGCAGCAGAATATTTGATAAAAGATAAAATTCATCTCTGCTGTTAAGGTGCCTTTAATTTGAAAGTAGGAGAAATACTAAGAAAACAGCTTACATAAACATATCTCTGTGAAATTCAGTGGTTCAAGAATGCACTAATAAGTGAAAGCTTTGGGGGTTCTAATATACATATGCATGCATACATACATTTATACATACTTAGACATATATATACATATATATATTTTGAGAAGTAATATATATATACATATATATATATGTATATATATACTACTTCTCTAAATGGAAGAATTATAAAATTATGAAATTACTTCTTGAAGGTTCCAGCAATGATTAAACCCAGGATTCAAAAGTCTAGGAAAGATAATTGCTTATACATAGTTTGTTTACATACATAAACAAATACAGTGTCAGGCAATATGTCAAACAAAACCTTTCATTGGACTTGAATTGTAATTCACAACCTTACAAATAATTTGAAGATTCAACTTCATAAATAGTTTTATGACTTTTATGTAGGGATCACTGTTTTGTTACACCCCCATATGGATTTTTCAAAAATTATGCCAAGCCTAGTAATATAATTAGAATTTATTTCTGTGTTTTTAAAGATTAATTTGCTTTTGATCATGTGTCTATGTCTTTTTGTCTCGCTATGTGTGCATGTGTGTGTCTGTGTATATATTTATGAATGCATGCTACATGTGTGGCTGTAGGGAGAGGCAAGTTGCATTGGATCCCTTGGATCTGGAGTCCCAGGCAGTTATAAGCTCCCTGGCTAGGGTATATGAAATCTTACTTGGACCCACAAGAACAGTAACAAGTACTCTTAACTACTTGAGCCTGTCTTATGTTTTGAAGAGCATTTTTTAAAGATAGAAATCTTTTCAAAAGAAAATGTAGATGTTAATAGCAAAGTTTCACCATGAATACATCTTTGGGGAATGAGAAGTAAGACAGAGAAATAAAATACATGAAAAGGAGAACTCCATGTGGATGCTCTCCCTGAGAAGTTTAAACAAACTTTATAGAGCTCTGATGATATAATCATCCCATCCAAGAGTCATTTCAAGTTTAAAATAATCTGCTTTGCCAATTTTGCATTTCAAGACAGTTGGAACTTGTGACTAGAGTACAACTGAATTTAAGGGACAGCTGGCACACTCTCATCTCTTGAGTCACCACATACAGCTCTTGAGGAAATGGCAACATAAATTCCCTAGGCATGGGCTTCTCAACTTTGGAGCAGTCATTCTCTGTTAGGAGGGCGCCAAGTTCATGGAAAGATGTGAAGCAGGACTCCTGGCTTCTTCCGAATATGCCAGCCCTGCCCTTGTTTCCAATATGGCAACATCTACAAAGGCCCCAAATGTTGCTTTGAGTCAAAACCAAAATTACCTCTCTTCCTCATCTCTTCATTCATTGCTGTGATTCAGTGATTTTCTACCTTCCTGGCACTGCAAGCCTTTAACACAATCCCTCATGTTGTGATGACCACCAGCCACAAAATTAATTCATTGTTACTTTATAACTAATTTTGCTACTGTTATGAATTGTAACGTAAATATATTATATGTAGCATATCTGAAAGCGTCATTCAAACCCCCAAAGATTCAAGATGCATATCTTGAGAACCATTGCTCTAAATCAATAAAGAATGATTTAATTTCCACTCTCTTCGTATCCTGGAACTCACTCTGTAGACCAGGCTGGCCTTGAACTCATAGAGATCCACCTGCCTCTGACACATGAATGTCTTATTTTAACCAATTAACTCATAAACATCAGTGCATCTTATTGAATTGCTTAGGTTAACTAAAATATGGCTTTAATCTTCAGAAGAAATAATTAATAGTAAAATATCACACTGGGAGGTGGTGGCACACACATTTATTTCCAGCACTTGGGAGTCAGAGGCAGGATGATCTCTATGAGTTCAAGGCCAGCCTGGTCTACAGAGTGAGTTCCAGGATAACCTGGGCCTAGGCCCTGCCCAAGATGATATGACAGACTTTGGGGGAACCCCCATGGATGGCCTTCCATCCCTGAGGAGCAGAGAGGGGATGAGGTGGGGAACTGGTGGGGGATTGGAAGGAGGGGCTGTAGAGGGAGAAGGGATTGACATGTGAAGCAAGCTTATTTCTAATTTGAACTAATAAAAAACAAGACATTCAAATTTGTTTCAAGTTTAGTTATTAAATGTTATAATTTATAGACAAGCTTTCAATAACTTCAATAACTTTTAACAATTGTTTTCTTAATAACCAATTACAGACATAAAATGATTCCATCTTTCTTATATTGAACAGGGAGGGGAAAGATTAGGTAAAACAAATAAATTGATCCAGGCATAAGCTAAATACCAGTAATTCCAACTCTGGAAAATGAAGAAGATTATGAGCTCAAGATAAGAGTAGGCTAGAAACTAAGTTGTAGACTGATGCAAGCTACATAGTGAGATGTTGTCTTAAAACAATACTAGAAGAAAACTATTAAAATTGAGCTTCAGGATCACTGAGAGGTCCTGTCTCAAAAATAAGGGAGAGAAGAATAAAGTAAGACATTTGACATTGAACTCTGGCCTAAATACACACAGGCACATGAGCATGCGAGCGCGTGCGCATGTGAGCGCGCGCGAGCACACGCGCGCGCGCGCGCACGCGCGAGCACACGCGCGCGCGCACACACACACACAAACACACACACACATACTCATACACATGTAAATGCCACACTGCACACACATATACACACTGCACAAACAAGCATATATGTATACACTTGTACGCATGTATATTCCAAACTGCACACACATACACATACAGACAAACACACAGAGAGATAGACAAACATACAAACAGCAACAAAAGAAAATTTTTCTTTTTTGCCTGAAAATTATGTCATGAACTTCAAGCAGTTGAACTGAAGATTTAAACATTGAAAGTAGGAAATTATGTCCACAAGTTCAGCAGAGCGAAGCAAAGGGAAGAAAGAAAACAGCTAAGGGAAGTTGTCTTCCTCCACACTGAATAAAAGAAGAAACTGAAAACTGTACACTGAGGAAAACAGGGGGACACCTATGCTAAGAAGCAGAAAACTGGGACAGAGACTCTGCTCCAAGTTTGTGCTTAGCAATCAAATGAGGAGAGAGCATGCTGAGATGCAGGTTCTGACTCAAGATGTCTAAGGCAACACTGATAACTTCCATTTTCACTTATCTTTGGGTGCTGATGCTGTTGATTGTCATTTATACCACACTTTGTATCACAGGATTTTATATATTCTAGACAACCTATGTCTGAATATAGACATGCCTAACATATTTTATCATAAAGTCCTTGAGATTAAGAATGGGAAATTGTTTAATTATTTAATCAAAATAGGAAAGACTTTATTTACCCGAATTCTTCATATGTGGAGATCTGTTATCCTCATGCTATTTTAAAAAGTTAACATATGGTAGAGTATTGTTTTGGTACACAAATTAATTTTCTGTGGTTCACAAAATAGCTGGGTATGCAAATGTATGTGTTAGTAAAATTGTCAGTATGGAATTAATATTTCTTCTATACTTAAGCAGTGAGTTTCTACACTGTGTTGTCAATGAAATAATGTAAAGCTTAACGATATAAAAGCAAAATTAGGTATCGCCTTTAGCCAAGTAGTATTAAATGAGTTCTCCAACTCAGTCCTGAGTTTTATTTTTCTGACTGTCAAAGTTATGTTTTATCCAAATTATTTAATTTCCCTACACCTATAGGAAAACCAAATCCTGTCTTATTTTATTCTCTCCCTTCCACAGCAACACAGAAAACCTGATGATGGGTTTTGGCCTTTTGTCAACATCAAGGTGTGCCATAAAGAAAAGCAGATGCAAAGAGAACAGATGGATGAAGTATCCTTGACAGAAAACATCCCCTTGTGAAGGAAAAGAGTTGATAGTACTGTGAAAGTAAGTCAGTATGTTTAGGTATCCCAATCTAAAGATGGATACAATGGTAAATTATAGTAATTAAAATTTCTTTGGAAAGAATACAACCACAGAAAGAGACCACATAAATTTATTTCTATGAGAAATATTTCAAACTGTTTGCATTTCATTCAAACTAAGCTCACAAAGAAAGTAGGTTTGAATATTTACTATGTTGAGAGGCATGAGAGTTTTCCAAATGTATCAACCACTTTTTTCCAAATAAATAAATTTAATTTTCTTAAATAAAGACTTATTAGAAACATGCAGAGTGCCAAAATGCCATACATTTTAGCTAAGTGTGCCAGAATTGGCAAAGTCTAAATTTATATAAAAAAGTTAAGGTGCTCCTGGTCTTAGCATCTACATAAAATCAAGTTTATAAACAAGTGAAAGATATTCTAAATAAATGAGTGGAACATATGCTTTCACAGTTGAATATTTATTTCTGTAGTACATGAACATATCACCATGGTTAATTTTTAAGGCTTTAACTTGGGAAATTACCATTACCAAAAATACACTTGGAATACAATACAAAAATTCAGTCTTGTCAAATAATCTTTATCCTATCACAAAAGTTACTAAATAACCATACTTAGATTATCTATAAAATGCAAATAGTAATTAAAGTATTTAATCATCCCAGTGTAGCAACTCTTAATCCAGGAGAAAAGCACTCTGAAAACTTCTGTCGCTGCAAGGGGTATGAACATTAAATTATGCGGGTCCATGAGTGGACTCAATCATCAATATAATCTTTCCTAAGAAGTACAGAGATTTCTACAGAAAATGCATTGAACATTCCTTATTATCTCTGAGAGAAGCAAAAGACAACATCACACTCATTTCAATGATCTACTGAACTTACCCCGTGCGATGGGTAGGAGATCCAGCCCAGCTCCCCTTGAATTGTTTTTGAATCTAGTAGATTAACTACAAGAAAAAAATAACACAAAGAATGAAAGGTCAATGAATTTTTCTGTTTGATTCTCTTAGTAATGCCTGTCTTGAGTATTGTCTAATAAACACTATTGTTCTTTACATTATAAATACATGATAAGTACAACAAGCAAGCTACAAATAACTGTAGAGAAAGCAGATCAAAAGTTGTTATGGCCTTTTAAATGTTTGTATTTAGGACAGATTAACAGTCAAATATTGATATGTCTGCTAGAATGATATTCTTACAAGGGAAACAATAAAAAAGGAAAACAAGTAAGAAATTCTAACAAAATAACTGCAAAGTCATTTGAATTAGCATATGATTCCACTATGAGTTGTCTTAAATAATATACTTATATAGTTAATATTCTTTATTGTATATGTTGTCTTCTTACTGCTATATGACCACAAATTATACTTGCAATGTTTAAATTATTAGCATATATAATAAAGTGATTCACTATGGATGTGAGGAGTAACTGAAGAAAAGAAGTAAATGTTTTAGAATATTATTTGTAAACTTTGATTATGTATAAAGAAAGGTATTCCAATAAAAGGCACAAGTGATTTCTCTCTTAACATTATTATTGACTAGTCTGACTCCTAAGCCATGTATATAGAGAGTAAAAGTAAATACATGTAGTTATGGTTTATTAAATATAAATGAAAATCATTTTTGTCAACACCAAGATTTTTGACTCTGTTACAGGTCAGAAATTAATGTATTATTATGGTGCTTCAAATATAATCAACAATAAAACCTCACTTCTTGATGTGATATATTGTTGTTGTCAATATGACTTGTTAAATAATGGGAATTATGGTTTTACCTCCTCCTTCTATATTAGAAAACAACCTCATGATTGACTAATGGAAGGTGTAAAGGAAGGTTACATAAACTAGGCATCTATTATTAATGTAGACAAGAGTAGACAATCAATAAAAATAAGAATTGCATTTTAAAAATCTCAAATATGCCCATGTCAAAACATAATGTTAATCTCCACATTGTACACTGCACATCTATGTGTTTAAGAATCTGAGAAAATTATTACATTCTTTTTATAATCCCAATTAATTTGATACAAATGAACCCAAAACAATGTAATATATTAAGGGAGAAATATATGTGATAGAGTTTTAAATAATAAAAATGACTAAAAATTTCAAGGAACAGTCTTGCTTGGACTGGTAAATAATAAACATATTAAATGATTATAAAGTTCTTGATGATTCAACTAAAAATTACAAAACTTGAAATTGAGTTTTCTCCTTTGTAACTAAAGAAAATTGTAAATTCAAGTAGTTTGTTTTAAAAATTAAAAAATACTTAGGTGGTCTAAAAAGAGTCATGTTATACTACTAACTACCTAAATAAAAATAGTTCTAATATATGTAAGTTGGTAAGTAAATATGCATGTATAGTTAAAAAGAAATGTTCCCATTTGGGATGACCATAATTCCCCCCCACACCCCTGGCCACCATGAACCATAGACCACTTAACGAAAACTCCAACAACAGGCATGGGAAGTCCTCTACTGAAATGATGGTCAAAGTTGTCCAGGAGACTCCTAAAACATTACAAGTTATTGGTATTGTTTGCTGTCCCTCAGAGATAAAAGGCAATCCCTATGGCGAAAGATGCCATACACTTAAGAAACAGGTCCCAGGTGCCCCTGTTTTTTAACTGACTCCAAAGCCTCTTCCCTGAGGCTTTTTATGGTAGTAAATGGAGACATATGATCTTCCAAAGGAGGGAAGAAACCAACAATCCCATCCAGCTGTGATCCTATGAATCACAATGATGAAGCATGTCACAATAACCCTAAGGGTGCTGTAGTGGCATGCATACCTTGGTGGTAACAACCCAGCTCTATAATTGGACTTAGCTCAATAAAAGAAAACTCATACGTGGTACTGGAAACCTAGCCAACTACCCAGGGCTAGTGAAACCATGGATTGTGGAGGAGAATCTACACGAATATAATCCATAACTACATTCCAAATGTTGTCCTTATATCCACAGATAACTGTAGTCCTCACCCCTCATCAAAGAAACTATTCTGACAAAAAATGGATACCATTACAGAAAACCACAACCAGTCAAAATGCAGAGTAGAGAAGCTCAGTCCCAGTTTCTACATCTATAATACAGTTCTTGCAACTAAGTTTCAAAGATAACTGCTGGAGTTATTGGAAAGATTCTTAGAGCCAGAGGAAGTTTGCTGTGCGATTGAATCTCCTATGACTGTCAGAAGCTACACTAATATCTCACTAACACAACTGCCTAAAAGTGAGCTAAACAAGGGCAACATCATAGACATGTTAATATTGATGGGAAAACCTTGGAGGCTTCAACCCTACACAACTATGGGCAACTGAGGAAATGCCAAGAGTGAGAGAGTCTTCCCTAGGGAAAAACACATCAATTGATTATCCAATACCAAACTGTCAACCCTGAAGGCATACATACAAGAAACATTATACAGAGTGAGCTGGATATATTTATGTATGTAAAAATGTGTATGAATATATACATTTATGTGTATGTATGTAACAACAATAACAAAAAGAGGCCAGGGATCTGAAAGACAACAAGGAATTTCACAGAAGAATCTTTGGGAAGGAGGAAAGGGTGGGAGAAAATGATGTAATTATTTTATTATCTCACAAAGGCAAATAATTTAAAAAGATAATGCACATGGCTGTCAGTTAGGAGGCCTGGGCATCTATGGGGCCTTTGGTAGTTGATCAATATTTATCTCTAGTACACGAATGGACTTCAAGAGCCCATTCCACATGGAGGGATACTCTCTTAGGCTAGACACAAAGGAGAGGGTCTAGGCCCTGATCCAAATGATATGACAGACTTTTTGATGATTCCCCCATAGAAGGCCTCACCCTCCCTGGGGAGCAGAATTGGGATGGTGCAGGGTGTTGTTGGGAGGCAGGGGAGAGGAGAGGGAGAGAGAACTGGGATTGACATGTCAAACAAGCTTGTTTCTAATTAAAATTTTAAAAAAGGAAAAAGAAAGAAAAAAGAAAGAAAAAAAGATAATGATCTAATATTAACTTAATTCTAATTGGAAGTCGTTTTCTTTACATTAGAAAAATATAGCCATTGCATGGATTATAATTTTCTTGAATTAATCACTTCCTAAAATATTGGTTTAAAAATTAGCCATGTATATAGCTACATTCTCTAAAAGCAATGGAAAAAACTAAAAACAGCTTACTGATTAGTCTTCTAAGTATAGTTAAGAATTTAGAAACTGTACAAACATCTTTAATATTAAATGTAATTGTACTGCCAAAATTCATTCTGATAAAAAGAAATACTGATGGTTGGTTACAGCTGGCAGTCATCAGTTGATTTCTGAGATTTAGGCGAGATTTGCATAGGAGACACTTTCTTGAAAGTATTTGGCTTAGCTCGGGTTTCATAGCATTTCAAATCAAAATAACAAATGGCCCTGTTAGTCTTTAAACTTCTCTCTCAAACTTCACAAGCCAGGCCTCCACCCTCTGCACTGCTCTTATCTTCCAAGTTCCCACAGAACATCCCACAGAACTCCTAACACTCAATTGCTCTTCCAGCCTGAAGTTCCAACATCCTTCCACATGCTACCAAAAACATGGTCAGGCCTGTCACAGCGAATATCCCACTCTGCTGGTACCAACTTCTGTTTTAGTTAGGATTTCTCTTGCTGCTACAAAACACCATAATCAAAATGCAAGTTGGGAAGGAAAGGGCTTATTGGGTTTACATTTGCAGATCACAGTCCATCATTGTAGGAATTCAGAATTAGAACTCAAGCAGGGCAGGAAGCTGGAGGTAGGAGCTGATGGAGAGCTGCTTACTGGCTTGCTTCCCCTTGCTTGTTAGTTCTGTTTTCTTAGAGAACACAGGAATAGCAACCCAGGCCACTACCCACCGTGGACTGGACCCTCCCCCATTGATCACTAACTGAGAAAAAAGCCTTCCAGCTGGATCTCAGGAAGGGATTACCTCACCTGAGGCTTCTTCCTCCCTAATGACTCTAGCTGGCCTCAAGTTGACACACAAAACCAACCAGTAGAATATTCATTAACTCATTGTCCCCAGTGTCTCTAGAGGTCTAAACAGATCAAGGTGTCGTTATGCATGTGACAGTTGAATTGGCACTGGACAATGTGTGTTACATCAAATGCTAAAATGAATAATTGGCTTAATTTCAATATTTATAACCAGCAAAAAAATCAAAAACAAAAATCAATGTATGAAACAAAGAAAAAGCAATTGTGACATTGTCTCTTCTTAGTAAATGCCTCAATGAACAGTAATTTTATAATTACAGAATTATCTTAAGTTGCCCCTGATGTTAGTGATAAGGGGAAAACGCTGGACTAATCACATCTGCATTTGGATTCTGCTCAAAGAAGAGCTAATCCACAATGAATAATAATGTCATAGTCAATTAAAATAAGTGTGTAGATTAATTATAGTTTTTCACCCCCTCATAAATTGTGCTTTTAGTGGATTTAACTTATGGTGAGTAAAGAAAACACCACCATTACTCACAATTTTGATCCTGCTATCTATCAAACATTTAATTTTGTCAAGCATGGTTATATTACAATATTACTGTACTGATCCAATCATATAAATATACTTTGAACCACTATGAGCTTATAACAAGCTATGGAGCCAGTGTTCTTGTAAAATTACTCCATGGAACAACAGTTCCACTTTGACTTCTGAATTGTGTTTATAATCAACCATCAACACATGACCTAATGGTGAAGACTGGCTGACATCAAAACACTTCTTAAAAGTTCTTATTTTAGGTTTATAGGGTGCCCTTTGTTTGTATCCAAATGAGAACAACACAGTCTAAGAACCATAAACACTTTAAAGTTAATGGCTGGTGAATTGGTAATTCCATAACAAGTCTCTAGTTACATGCAAGTAGTACTTTTATAGTGAATACTGTGTGTGCAGCACACACTCATACTGACATAAGTAGATAAAGTCAGACAATTTGAGAATAAAACTGTGTGTGATTTTTCCAGTGCATTGACTAAATCTAGGATGAAACACACTTCTAATTCCCCTATTGGTAAGAAGCTTGGGTACTGATGCTTTCTCCTCTCAAAATATATGAAGATCATAGTTGATCACATGTCTTTGTTGTATGAATGTGCCATTATTTGGGTATATGCCCAAGAGGGGAATTGCTGGATCTTGAGGTAGACTGATTGCCATTTTCCTGAGAAACCGGCATACTTATTTCATACAGTGGTCTTACAAGTTTACACTCCCACCAGCAATGAAGGAGTGTTCCTTTTTCTCTACATCCTCTCCAGCATAGACTGTCCTTGGTGTTTTTGATTTTAGCCATTCTGGCCAGTGTAAGATGGTATCTCAAAGTTGTTTTGAGTTGCATTTCCCTGTTGGCTAAGGATTTTGAGTGCTTTCTTAAGTGGGGGAGAAGAGGAGGGGAGAGGAGGAAATGGAGGAGCAGAAAGGTTGAGTCAGGGGAAGAATACAAGAGAGCAGGATGAGAGATACCATAACAGAGGGAGCCATTATAGGTCCAAGGAGAGATCTGGCACTCGGGAGATTTCCAGAGATTTACAAGGATGACACCAGTTGACAGTCTAGGCAATGGTGGAGAGGCTACCCTAAATGCCTTTCCCCTATAATGAAACTGATGACTTCGTTATATACCATCCTAGAGCCCTCATCCAGTGGCTGTTGGAAGCAGAGGCAGACACCCACAGCTACACACTAAACTGAACTCTGGAACCCAGTTGCAGAGAGGGAGGGAAGAAGATCAAAGGGGTCGGGACCAGACTGGTGTAACCCACAGAAACTGCTGACATGAACAAGGGGTGCACATGGACCCCAGACTGCTCTCTGGGAGGCCAGCATGGGACTTACCAGACCCCTGAACATGAATGTCAATAAGGAGGCCTCAGAGCTCTAAGGGACCCCTGGTAGTGTATCAGTATTTATCCCTGGTATAGGAAGGGACTTAGAGAGCCCATCTCAAATGGAGGTATGTTCTCTCAGCCTAGACACATGGGGGAGGGCCTAGGCCCTGCCCAGGATGATATGACAGACTTTGGGGAACCCCCATGGAGGGCCTTACCCTCCCTGGGGAGCAGAGGGAGGATGAGGTGGAGGATGGGAGGACAGGGGAGGGTAGGAAGAGGGAGAAGGGATTGTCATGTGAAGCAAGCTTGTTTCTAATTTGAACTAATAAAACAATTAAAAAATACATGAAGATCTTACAATTTCCTCTCCAATGTTGCCATCATTCAAATGCCAAGGGAAGGAGTTATCTATCTGAATTGTTCTGTAGAAGTAGCTTATTGTAGTCTGATTTTTAAATACTTCTTTGAATAGGAAGAGATTGTTTCCGTTTCCAGAAAACCTAAAATCACAATTTGAATTTTAATGAAGAATTAGGAAATTGTTCCTGAAGACTGTTATGCTCCTGTGAATTGTTCAATTCTCTCTTGTCAGCCTCATGCCAGTTACTTACAAAAGATCTAAGTTGGACTCCTTACCATATTTCATATTCTAATGAACTGAATTCCTAGTATTTTGGTGTATAATATGGAAACAGATTATTTTAGTAGTCAGAATACATTCTCCTCTAATAGATATATGGCCCACGTTAATTTTTTAAACTGAGATATTTTTAAATTGGAAACATTTTTCAATGTTAACATTCTATTTTAGTTGGGTTTGACAATAAAATTTTATTTGGAAATTGCTGTTTTAAATTTGGAAGTACATGGTTTTGTATTTCAACAGATTTACTGTCTATAATTTTACAGCTTTTACATAGGGATGCATGAAGAGGCAGAGGGCTTACATTCCTGAGGAGGGAGGGGGGTTGCGGGGGGGGGGCATCCTCACTTGGACTTCAGTCTTTGTTTGGCACTAGTGTGAGATCTTGTAGTCCCAGGCAAGGGTGGTATTTAAAGGAAATTCCCATGTTAGAATTGACTAAATTTATAAGAAATAAGTCCAGAGCAAATAAACTCAAATTGGTTATAGGAAATTCTGGAATGGGGGAAACTGACCTGTCATTCCTGTGACTAATTTTACTGTCACATTTCCCACGGTTCTGCAGAGTTGAATTAGAATTCCTGAGAGCCACCATCCCTTTTCCTTTCCTCTCATCTGTCACAATGACCAGAGGTGTATCTTGGTGGTGGTTCCCTGAGGCCCAAAATTAGAACCTCAGCATTATAAACAAGTTCACTTATGGCATCACAAAGAATTGGCTGTACAATTATTGGCCCCATCTTCTTTTATTATTAGTAGAAATGCCTTAAATTTCTTACCATAAATCTCTCATTTTATTGCCTTTTTCCTCTTGGTTTGCAGTGCTGGGGTTGACAGGCCTCACCTCATACAAGCTACGGTAGTTTTCTACCACTGACCTCATGCCCAGGCTCAAAGACAAAGGTATTAGAATCAAATTTGAAAACAAATGCTGTCAGATGGTGTGGATAATTAAAACATCACAACATAAATCTCAGGAATTTCCACTCTTAAAAATCCATGAATATATTATTATTTTTCAAGGACATTCAAATATCTTATTCAGAATTGCTTCTTGTCCACTTACAAAGACTGACAGTTGACCTAATACTCACAGGTACACACATTGCTTATGTGTTGCTATATACAGTGTAAAGAAATCATAAAAACAAAATGATGTAGTCTCTTGCTGAAGCAGATCTTTTCAAATGTCTAATAGTGCATCAGTCCACTTTGTGGTGATATAATGGCTGCATTTCATGAAAATATGGAGTTATTTATAATTATCAAATAATCACTTCAAAGCAGACATCCAGCTACAATAGCTAAAGGATTTCAGGTTCCTTTAATAATCTACGTATTTTCTTGTAAAACCTTCACTTTTAAGCAGCCTTTAGAGCCAGTAAAAATAACTATAAAGTGAGTACAACTGAAGACAGTCCATCCTTTCATTACATTTTGCTTTGACTGAAGAATAATGGCTTTCTAGTCTGCTCACATCATCACCTCAGTTACACAAGCCACAGTTCATACACACTTATCTTTATCGTTTTCATCACTTTCTATTACAATAAAGAGCATGATTTTGGTTTAGGTTACAGAAAGCAGAAGGACCTTTTAATCTGTTTCTAAATGATACTTAAGCAGCCAAAACAGAAGAAAATGACACAGAAAGGGCTACATGTTATTCTTGGTGTTGTAAATCTCTGCGTAGTCTTCTGTCATAAATAATACTGAATTATGAAATCAAGATTTGTATTTTGAGCAAATGTGAACTATAGCTTGGCTTTCCTGTTTGGTTTATTTGTACATATTGGGATAATCTATCGAGGAAATACTTAGAGAAGTCAGTTTTGACATACATCAACCTGATTTTCTTAGTTTGAATGCTTTTGTGGGATTCATGTTAATATTTTTATATCTTTCTTAACATAATAGAACATTTTAATAGAGGTTTTGTGCTTCAACTAATAACTGCTAACATGTTAGTGATCATATAAAATATGTTAACTGTTGTTTATCAATGTTAAATTTAATATATACCGTGTTATATAAATAACTAATTATGACTAATTCTCAGACTTCTAAATAAAATATGTATAGAAAAACATCAGTAAAAAATAACAATTCTTTACATTTCTGTTATTTTTAAGTCATTTATTACATGCTACTTTGATGCATTTTTGTGTGTAATATAAGATTTCTGGAGAAGGGAGGCAGTATACTAGAAATTTATTGTTTTTCTGGAATTTTCCTCCTAAGAAAGAATGTTGGATTTACTTCTTACAGAGCTTAATTGTAAAAGAAACTGTAATTATGTGCCTCTTCTAAATCTTTACAAATAGCAGGAAGAACGCTCTTAAATGGAAACACACAAAATCTCACCATAAGACTTTCTGTTTACCTGATTATGTAGCTCCAGGAGATAACAGTCCAAATTGCCCTTGTAAAGGAGCCTTTCACAGGTGTAAACTGTGCCATGTTTAAGCACCAAGCCTTTTTAAGCATTTCCCTTGCTGTTTGCCTTTTCTAATCAGAAGAAATTACAAAAGTTATACCCTGGCAACGCTAATGTACACCCACGAAGCTATCAAATTCTCAACTGGGGCAATATCTCCTAACAAATAATCCTTTTTTATAAACTAGTGGGTCTTTTTGTCAGTGAAGTTTTAGTAAATGATGAATCCCAAATGGGGAAACCATCACAAAATAGTAGGGTTCTTCTTCTGCACACTAGTAACTAACAGATGACTTTTTTAGATACATTTTCCAGTTTAGACCTATTTTCCAAACTGTATCTAACAGTCTAATACTACTCCTTAAGCATAAACGGTATCTTTTCAATACATACTTTGTTTTGAAATGTTCTGGAAACAAAACAACTTGATTACTTTCAATTCAGAAAAGGCTTTTGAAAGATTATCAAGTGAAAAGTGAAAATGTTATTCAATTATGATATAAAAAGGAATGATTATGGCTAAAAATACACATTATATTTCTCTTATAATATTAGGCTACCTTGATACATTTTAATTCGATTTTAATCAAAATATCATGCAATCTTGATTATTTACCTTCAGGTATTGAAGAGGAAGAAGCTCTATTGACTGATGGCTATGAAAATGGGATAGAATCAATATAACATGCTGTTTTACAAAAAAAGTTTGTGTAAGTTCTTGGACGTAAGGAATCTAAATTTGAGCAGCAGAAACACAGGTGCAGGAGAAAAGCAGTTACACTTCAATTTAAGAATAACCTCTGGACAGTGTAGTATCCCAACATGCATTCCATTGGAAAACAAGGCGATTTCATTATAAATAAAGCACTTTAAATATCTTGCAAAACTAGAATCAAGGTCCAGCTTTGAATTCTTGACATTCAGGAAGACATTTAAAGAGTCATATGCTATGCATTTTGATAAATATGATACAAATTTGAGTGATAGCTACACACCCACACGAAAAAACAGGATTTTTTACTAAATACATTTGGATCTTTGTACTTGTCTATTGAAGATTCATCTATTTAAAAATTCCAGCCATTTTCTTCAAATTTTAGGATTATGGCGTCAATGGAAAATATCAAATTGACTGCTGGGGACAGTCAGAAAACATTTAATTTACTGATGAAAGAGAAGGTAGAGTTCAAAAGGACTTCAGTGTGGTTTTTCCTGGTAGTGTAATTACATTGTGAAGAGGGGCTGCAGAAGCTTCTATTTTGGGATGGCCCTTTTGTGCTGGTCACATGTGTTTCCAATAGACTCACATGAACACTTGAATGCATGCAGATCCAACACAGAACTTATATTCACCTTACATTTATGCTTGTTGGAAATATTTCTCAATATTCAGTTTTTCAAACGTACTTGGTGACTTTGAGTTTGTTTAAATTATTAAAATCCAGAAACAGTCACTAAAAATCTAAAAAATCTTAAGCTATACTCATGTCTGTCAAATGAAATGCAAAAAATAATTTAATCTATTTTTTAGATGCTGAATTTGCAACAGTAATACACCTCCTCTGGGGATTCATGTCATAATTTTCACTATTTTGTATATGTGTCACTGCAAATTCTTTATCAAAGAAATCTTGGCAGGATCACCTTTTCAACCAGAATTTATATTTACAAGGCCATAGACCATGTCAAACTTACAATATTTTCCAAAGTTTAGTCTGAAACTAAACATTAGCTGCACACTCTTGGTAAATAGACATAAACAAAACATTGTAATTATGAAAGACAAGTTCTTGCATAATAAGAAATTCAGTGTATCTCACTTTTCTTGACTCCTCTTAACAGTTTCCAAAACTGGGAGTTTGAAATTGAGTTTAGGGTACTGTACTTTTTAAAATTATTTATATTTTATTTATGTGTTTGTGTGTGACCCTGTGTGAGCATATGTGCACCACATGTGTTTAGGAGCCCAAGGATCCTAGAAAAGAGCATCAGATCCCATTAACTAGAGTTGCTTGTTATGTGGTTGTGAGCCACCATGTGGGTGCTAACAACTGAACTTTGGTCCTCTGAAAGAATGGCAAGAATTGTCCAACACTGAGATATCTCTCCTGGTAGTCTACTACAGTAGACTACAAATCTACTACAAATACAGGCCTGCTTGACTCCCAAAGGTAATCTTTTGCTGAATCAAAACATTTGAAGTTATTAAAAATTACACTCTTCTGCTGTTTTCTCAGTTTCAAAAGTCTTCTTTTACACTAAAATACTTAAAATGAGTTTAAACATAATTTTCAAGTGTATGAAAAAGCTATACTTTACAATGTATAAATGCTTAAGAAAGGCAATTGTACTTCAGAATACAGGAGAACCATTATTGTCATTATAGATTAAATTAACCAGCACAGTCACCTGAAATACACATAATTACCCATGGGAGAATTTATTTTTCATGAAACAAGGATATTAAAAGGCTCCAGTCTAGGCTAGAAATGTTGATAACACACAGTAAAGGCTGTAAGTTTTCTGTTGAATTATCAAATGTAAATGAGTCTTATCTATGGTAAAACAGACAGAAAAAGTAAACTGAGAGGGAAATAGTATACGTAAAAAAGTATTTGTAGGATTTTAAGTAGTTAAATTTTAATGGGATTCTCATATTTAATAAAGGGGTAAAATTTTAATTTGTTGCTATACTTTGGGTAATAATTTTATTTCCTTTCCTTCAAAAGAAAAAAAACTACCTTATGTTGCTTTGGCATGCTTGTGGAGAAATTGTCTTGTCATTATTATAGACAGACAGAAAACTGAGGGGGGGGTCAAAATTAACCTATATACAAACAATGGTTGTTTTCCTTGTTAATTTCACTGACAATTTGTTTTTAAGAATAGAATTTATAGCATCTTGTGTCCAGTATATAATGTATATACTCATTCATAAAATTGTGGTCATACTGTAAGAACAACTTGGTTTTTCAAGACAATTCTATGATTGGCAACACCACACACACACACACACACACACACACACACACACACACAGCCCATGCTGCAAACAGACATTTCCTTCTGAGTAGTGTTTTGCTTATCCAAAGGATTAGTAAAATGAGCCACATGGAAGCCATTGCAAATTTGTTTCCCAGCCTGACTTATCAATGAGAAGATTGTCTGCCATCTTTTGAATTAAGAGACATAGCTTTCTAATAGAATGGGTTTTAACGTTACTGCTCAAAATATATTATCAATTGCTAAACCAGATTTGCAAATCAGGAAATGCACTACCTACTAACAAGAGATGTTGCTGCCTTTAGGCATTCTGGGGGAGATTGGAACATTAAAATTTCAAGGCCATTAGAAATCAATCAAGTTTCTTAGAAAAAAATTACAAGTTGTGTGTCTTTTATTTGTAAGAAACAGGGATTTCAGTTTCACTATGCCTATAGGGCTTATTCCTCTATCACTCTTAATTATTATGGAGAAAGGGTAGTTTAACCTCTTCATAATTTGTAGATGAAACAAATGTGATGATAATGGAGTGTACAATTTAGAAACTAAATTGAATGGCATTTTCCAAGTTGTCATAGTCTTCTTTAAGGCCTAGTTACATAAGATTGCTGTTTTGATACCCAATAAAACTCAGTTCTGGGATTCTATGCATTTATTATATTTTGCTTAATATTTTATTTTTAAGTGTTAGAATTATAAGTATTTTGCAGAATTATTTAAAAGATCAGATTTCCACAGGTTTCAATCTCACAGGATAGTAACAACTTACTAATAGAATACAAGTGTTTTATAAATCCACATAATATCCTAGTTAATAATTGCATTTTAAGTCAAGTTTACATTTCCCTTTATTTGCAAGAGTTATCCAAATCCATATAAGAATTTTTCTATTTTTTATTTAAATTAGAAACAAGCTTGTTTAACATGTCAATCTCAGTTCCCTCTCCCACCCCCACTCCCCTTTCCCCCATCAATCCCCTATCCAATCCCGTTTCTGCTCCCCAGGGAGGGTGAGGCCTTCCATGGAGGATCTTCAAAGTCTGTCATATCATTTCGAGAAGGGCCTAGGCTGAGGGAGTATCCCTCTATGTGGAATGGTCTTCCAAAGTCCATTTGTGTGCTAGGGATAAATACTGATCTACAAGTTCCCCCTTGTTCGGGTCAGCTGCTTCTTTGGGTTTCACCAGCCTGGTCTTGATCCCTTTGCTCATCATTCCTCCCTCTCTGTAACTGGATTCTAGGAGTTCAGTTCAGTGTTACAAGAATTTTAAAAACCACATTTGAGGAAAAGAATGTCTGAGTTATTTTCCAGACACGAAGGTAGGAAAAAAAGCTATCTAAGTCTTTCTCTTTTCCCAAGTGGTTGGGTCCCTCTTCAAGAGCCGAGAATATAACAGACAACACATTAGAATTTTTAAATAAAAGCCAGAGGTAGCGACCCACTTCTATAATCCCAGGACTTGGAAAGAGCAAGAGTTCAAAGACAGCATGGGCTACGTGAGGCCATGTTTCAAAAACAATAAAAAATCAATAAATAACATTTTTATACGTTAAACATTGGCATTGTAGCAAGAGAAGAAAGACACTTAAAGGCAGCTTGTTTTCTTACTTAGAAGCCTGATGTCATCAATATGCTATTTTTGCTTTTTGGCAGGTAAAGGGAATTTATTGCAACAATTAATGCTAAACATGTGTGCTGAAATTCTCCATGAAAGGTATAATTGCTCCTACTTAATTTGCTACTTTCCAAAGAGCTCTTTTAGCTACCTTTTGTTTAAAAAAAATAACTCTCTTAAACAGACTGGGAGCATTTTTAACATAAACAAAGATAAATCATTTAATTTTTATCATATATATATATATATATATATATATATATATTTGAGAGCGGGATTTCCCACAAGAAATGGCACCTACATTTTGGAACCTGTTTTATTTTCCTCTCTTCCTGACTTTCTTTGGCAATTCTAGAGTCAATTCACCCTCCATTTTTATTACATAAAATCCTCAATGATCACACCCTGCTTATGGGGACAATTTTCTCATAATTTTTTGTCAGTGGAATCCTGAGGAAATGTTCAATTTGGAGTGAGGCCTGTGGTGTGTGCGTGTTGGGAGAAGAAAACAGAAGCCCAGGTGGGAGCAGAAAAGGGCTTCACCAGCCTTACCTCCTGTCCTCTGCGTCCGGTCCCTCCAACTAACAGATCTTCATAACCTTGACTAACTTACAGAGAATCATGATTTATGTGTGGCACCACCTTGGAACTCCAAAGTCCCCTTACTGATTTAACTTAATTTCTTCTGCCAAACTTCTCAGCATTTTGAAGTTAATTTTACAAAGTCACAAAGGAAAAAAAAAAAGAATTATTTCAGTCGCAGAGACTGAGGTTGACAAGCAAGTCCTGTTCCGGAATGAAAGGAGATACAGGCATACAGGCATACAGATACCTGTATACGGGTACACAGGATATGCGGAGAGGAGAGTGTAGTCCACATGGAGATTCAGAGACAAACTGGAGCCTGGGTTCGGTGGTATGTTATTGTGGTGTTTCCTCAGTTGTGTCAAAGACATGCCCTAATACTTATTTTAGGGGTGATTGATGCACGATTCTCTAAGGAATGAATGGCAAAAGAAATAGACAGTGATCAGTGAGGTTGCAAACCCAGTGGGTCCGGGCATTGAAAACTCACTTAACTAGTAGATTCAGGCATTATTTAAGAGGAATATTGACGGCCTGACACAGCCGCAAACATATCAGAAGCAGTCAACCATGAACCCACTTGGATTATCCCACTTTGAGGAAACCCTCTATGGATCATTTCAAGTTTACCAAATTATGAAGGGGAAAATGGTACCAACCCCAGACAGGACTTTGGCCGCGGGAGATGGGGGTGGAGGGTGACACTCGACTGTGTAGGAGGGAGAGGGCTTATGAAACACTCCTTCAGCAATGACTAAAGGACTAACAGGTGGCACCAGCAGGTGACTTTAAAGAAAACTGGAAAAGAAAAACAATCCCTTTATTTAGAAACTGGAGGAGAGAAGACCGTGGAGAGAGCAAAAATAGCAAGGACGGTCAGACAGCAGCCAACACGACAACTGGGTCATCAGAAGTCTGTGTGCTGCAGCTAAAGGAGAAAATAGTTTCCCAGCTCTTAATCTCCACCGCCCTGCATTACCCGGTGGGCGGATGAATGTAGATGACAGACATCACCTGGTCACCTCCGTACCCCAGATTGAAAGATCTGGTTTACGGCAACGGAAGAGCGGCAAGGAAATCAGAGACGTGGGATCTCCTGCTTAGATCAAGACTTGTTGCGGGGGCAGAAGCGGGTGGGTGGGTCGCGATCTCTCAAGGCCTGATTGGGTGCAGGTGGCAGGCAGGTGGGGCAGATACGCTCGGTGGCAGCCCCGAGGCTGCAGGCAGAGGGCGCGCGTTCGTTGCTTGCTAGCCAGCTTTGGCTAAAAAAAAACGGTCTGGAGTTCTGTGTCCAGGCGCTCTTCAGGCTGCTTGCTGCCAGCACAGGTGACTGTGGTAGCCAGCACCGGCACGCTGTGGGATGCTCCTTGTCCCGAGCAGCCAGCATCCCTCCACCGCGCCACGGACATCCCGGCTCCGCACCGCGCTCCAAACAACGTCCTTCGCTGCCTGATTGAGGAGAAATTGTACGAAGAGCTCCCTGGCCCCTGAGGGCTTAAAGCTGGCTGTTTCTCACACCCGGCCTGGGTTTTAATGAGGAGAGCTTCCAGTGAGAAAACAGTGAATGGGGCTGCGGAGGGAAGCGCCTGGCTTCCTTGGCTCCACTGGTTCCCCACTTTCAAGCAGCATGAGGTTAGACGCCTTAGCGTGGGTGTGGTGGCCGCAAGGGGTGCTTGATTCCTTTGTGTCCAACCTTACAACCGTTTCCTGTCAAGTGCCATAATGCTAAAAGTGTACGAGGGCACATACTTTTAGAACGTAATCAATAGTGCATTATCAAATGTGGGCAGTTAAAGTGAAGAGAAAGAGGCTCAGTTGCCTCCTCCTTTGGCCACCCCTGTCCCGGACAAGGACTGTTCACAGAAGTTTGTTTGTACAGTGCTGCGATTTTTCCACCCGCCCCCTTCCTCACCTATTATTCTCAGTTCACCATGTTGGTTTGGATTATGTGGATTTTCACCCTTTGCTTTGACTAGAACAGCAGGACGCGGTTGAGAAAATGAAGGGGTGTGAGAGGAGGTGCACATTCATGGTTTCCAGTTTAATAATGTCACTTCAAGTTGGAAGCTTTATTTGCTGTACTGGTTTTGATTGCATCCACCCTCCACGTGCATGAGCCCAGGCTTTCAAAGGGGAAAGCGGGCTTTGGCTCAGACTCTTAAAACTTTTCTGGACAAGGCTTTTGCTTCTGGAGAAAATATCAGAGTATGTGTGTAAACTTGAGAGGAGAAATAAACAAACATGCATACCCAGTTTTTCAACTGTAGGTTTGGGAGATTTCATTAAAAAATTGATTTTCCAGATGATTTAAGTGATAAATATCTTTTAAGCAAAATGTTTATATATTATCGTTAGCTGTAGAAACTCTGAGGTCTTCTCTCCATCTTTGTAATCAACTTTCTATTTTCTTTCACTTGCATAGCTATTCTTTGTACTGAACTACCTTTCCCAAAATGTATTTCAAAGAAAAATGGTGGGAAGTAAAATAAAAATTGCTGATGCTCATATTTTTCTTGGTGCACACTGGGGGGCGGGAGGATATCTACTAAGTTCAAACAACTACCTGATACTAGACAGCTGTGAACTGACCTGCAGAATTTGAAATCAAGGGCACACAAGAATCCGGTCCTTTGAACACAAGAGCAATGGCTTCCAATAGTGATGGATTCATGGTTTGGAAACAGTTGTATTTTAGTAACGTCACAGTATTGTTTTTATTCCTTAAGTCATTACAGCAAAATCACCTAAGGTTTTATTTGTTTATTTCCTTTCTTATTTTTGAGGAGTAAATATTTAATCGCAGCTTTCTATATACCTGGAAGAATAATTTAACAAAGGTTTCACACCAATCAACCCTTTATTTGAAAAATGTGTGAAAAGCTACTTGCACACTTGGTAGAAGCCCCTTACTGACCCTCGGTGGTGATAAAATCCAGATCTCTTAAAACAACCAAAGAGAGACACCGAATCTGCTCTCAATCTCATGGAAGCAAGAATTGAAAGAGCAAAGTTTATTGAATATGTTACAGACAAATGTGCATGTTAAAAAATAAAGTTGGAGATCTTAACAAGAAAAATCTCTCATAGAAGTTAGTATTCTTCCAAGAAATACATATTTCTCTGTACATCTAGTGTTTATGCCAAACAAAACCATTGGAAAAATGACTCAAATCAAAGGTAGCCCACATCACAGGTCTCTAAGTTAAGTTCTGTCTGTAAGAACTTATCGAGTTTTGATGATTTGTGGAAAGTTTTATTAATACTTTCTTGAAGATTTTATGACTTGGAAAATGTAACTTTCAAGAACATTTTTGCTGCTTCCATTTCCATTGAAGTCACTAAATCAAATATATTGTAGAAATATGCTTTGCCTTTAAAAATCCTTTGCATATGTAACTGATTATTTGATATTTAAAAGCTGTGTATATTTTACTTCAGAAAATTTTCAACATTCCGCTATGAAATTGAACATTCATGTATCTTTATAAGGAAGACGTATTTTGAAATAGTGTTAAAAGTGAGTTGATCATTGAAAAATATACAGAAATTTAATGTTCAAATGGGGTTAATATATACTCAAGATAAAGAGTATATATATATATATATATATATATATATATATATATATATATATACTCACATTTTAAATGAGCAAGGAACAAAATATGGTGAGGTTCAAGTAACAGAAAACTCTATGCAAAGCTTTATCAAGTTAGTAAACACTGGTAAATACTTTTAAATTATTTTTTTATAATATTTATTTTAAGAGTATTAGTTTCAATCATGGGAATGTCAGGCTTCTACTAATTCATGGAGAAGATATATTCCATACAGTATAACCTTGACTTAACATGGCAGCGGTGTTTTGTATAGTTTTCATTTTATATGTCCAGCCACTTGTGACTTATAAACATAACTTTTTACTTTAAGGGAGAAGAAAATTGTATGCATCATGGAATCAATAGGGAAAAAAAGCATAAGCACTTCATAGCCACGGTAAGGCTGTTTTGTATACCTAAATCCACTGTACAAGCTAGAATACTTAGTATTTTAAAAGGATTATTAATTTTTCACTTTTGACAAGAAATGATGTCAAAATGGGGTGAGTGGGGTCTTAAAGTGAATGTTTCCTCACTTGAATTTAATAGTATCAATATTATTCTTTAGGAAGATATAGATTCAAAATGAATTAATTTCATGATCAATTTTGAGAGGTTACAAGAACTTTCTTTTTTGGCACAATCATAATATTATCATAGCAATCCAGATTGTCAGTAAAAGCTTAAACAAATTTGCTGATAATCCCGTTAATGACCTAGGTCAAGTGTTAACTGTTGTGGGTTATAAAGCAGTGAAATTAAGGTTTCTCCTACCTCCAGGCAAACAGCACAGTTATAACTCCGGGGGGGGGTGGCGGTGGAGGGGCAAGCTATTAGGAGAACTATTAAATTACAGAAACGTATAATGCATTCAATTATTTAGTCTAGCATGAAAAAATGCTATTAAAAGCAAATGTAGCCCTTCTTTGAAAAAAAATGCCCATAAAGATGACATGATAGCTTAGCTCTCTGTTAATGTTTCAATCACAGGGAGTTTTATTTGAGGGTGAGAGTTTATATACATTGAAGGTAATGTCGATTCTGAGTAATTTTTACAAAGGAGAAATCTATTGTTTAAATATTTATTGTGTCTACATTTACCTACTGCTTTAAGAGAAGCACATAACATACATTTGCAAGTTTTACTTTTAATCTTCAATCACACAATTGTCTCTTGTATTTAGCAGAGATTTCGTAGATGTGTCATAGCCACTCCAGAAAAAGAGTTTCCAAATAAGAAGTATGTTCATATGTAGAATGAATTTTAGTGAACTTTACTTTTAAACTCTCATTTTCAGTGTAAAGAGTGCAATGGGTAAATGTGAATCCAATTTGTGAGGACTGTTGGATGGAAAATATTGCATATAATATTAAATAAACTGTGCATTCTGCTTCAGACTGCTACAAATATTTGTGTATAAAGAGTACTTCATGCAGTTCCAAAGTTGGCTGAACTAACAAAGATCAATCACTTCACTCTGTATCAAGTTTTAACTTCTTTCCAAAGTTACTGTTCACTATTACCTGAGTCCCTACAAGACTGAAGCAGAGCAAGAATACAGAACAAGCATAGAACCTATCCTGATTTTAAAAAAAGGGGGGGGGGGAGGCACTACTAATTTTGCTTTGAAACTTAAGTGATTTCCCACTGGAAGTCTCTTCTTGTGCCATGTGGGTGGAAAGAACTGATCAGTGTGAGCAAAGTCTTTACTAACTTCTGTGTAGGTATTCAGGCCAGATTTTAAATGATCCTCCAATCATGCATTTCTATAATCACTCAGAAGACCAGAGGGAGAAAGTGGAACTTGGATTCACTTTTATGAAAGCACGTTAGAAAGTCTCTGTAATTAATTGATGGGTTGGAAAATTCATATCAAGCTCTTAAGTTATTTTTCTTTATATTGGGCTTGTGGAGCTTCAATAGTTTTATTTAGGGATCTCAATTTTTTTAAGTTCTCATAAAGACAAGATCATTGTGAATCAGCTCAATGGCCTGGTTTTGTTTGTCTATTTCTGTCATGTCTAACTACATGATAGGAAAATGTATTCTAGTAGATATGCTATAGTAAATTATCTGTAGTTTTAAAACATGATTTTCAGCATACTATTTTAATCATGATCTATCTTTTTGTACATCTTCAGTTTTCAAATTGAACTGGTTCAGGTTATCTTAGCTTCATCTATGAGTCCAGATTACTTTGTTAAGGAAATTGCATAGAAATTGTAGCATGGATTTGGGATTTTCACTTTCCTTATGACTCAACTGCTAAAGGCCAAGGTATTGGACAAATATTTAAAGTATCACTGATGTATTATCTAACTTAAGCTAGTCATCTAACTTGTGTTTTAAAGTGCTAGCAACCTCATAAAATGAGACAGTAGCTGTATGATAGTGTCTGAAAGACTAGTCCTGTGAATAATAGATGCATAAAAACTTTCACATAAGCAAATTCAATGATATGATACAAGTTTCATGAGTATTTTACCATTATATATCTATATTGTTAACTTGTACCTGACTATTGGCATACATTATATAATCACACATACATAAATGTGGGTTAAAGTCAATTAAGATTTAATTATACTTATTTAATTAAATTAATATGCATTGCTTTTACGTGAGTGTGAATAAGTTCAAGGTTTTATTTTTTGCAATTTAAATAAAGGTTAAGTTGATCTACAAAGGTAATTTCATCTGTATCCTGTTCATCACTAATTCAGTCATATCATTGTCTGGGTAGTTTATATTCCATTTGAAAAATACAATTAATCAAAACAATGTGGCAATTATATTGTTTTCGTGTTATTGTTAGTGTTTTTAATGTATTTAGAAAAAATAGTTTAACATTCTAACACATGGCTGTTATTCATACACCGATGATATGTCTATTTTCTTCATGAAGAATGACAGACCATTACTTTCAAATGAACATTTTAATTTGTGTCACTAAAAAAGTTATCTATGGAAAAGATGGTTTTCCCCATCACCATGATGAAAATAAAGTCCATTTTTCTACTGAGAAACAGACAAAATTAATGAAATCTGCCAAATTGGTAAAGACAGCCAAGGCACTAAGGAAAGAAAATTAAACCATCCCATTAGCAGTGAAAGTAGGTCATCAAGCGTTTGAAGCAGTCTTTGTACAGAATGGGTTTACATATATTTTCACATGGGCATAAAAATAATACATGTGACATTGGCTCTATGAAGTATTTTTTAAGTGTTGTACACCTACTGTGCTTCCTGACCATCCCATCAGTTGTTCCCTATTGTTAGCTTGCCCAATAAAATTCTACATGTTCAAAATCATTAAGAGGAAATTAAAGTTGTATGTGTTTCTGCGAGGCAATCAATTATTCGGAGAAGTCACGTTTTTAGAGTTTGCATTCACAAATCATTAGGAGTAGACTGTGAAAAGTCCGCAGAAAGAGGTGAGGAGTCCGCTTGGTACACACAAAAAACAAATAGTCTCAATATTAGGTTTGCACTTTGATCCATTGAAAAGCCAGGGATGCCCGTTACACAGACAATAACTAATCCAGCCAGCATCAAGGAAATGCCTTTAGCTGTCCATGGACGTTCTTTCTAATTTGCTATTCGGTTATTTACTGTATCCGCCCAGGAGCTATTCATCAATCCACCAGTAAACGCCGTCTCCCATTTGTATGAAAGCCCTCTATTTAAAAGAACCCAACTTAAGCTCACTTCTCTCCCTGCAAACACCACTGCCTCTAATGTGGCATGCATATGCTGCCCCTGAGAACCGGTATTGCTGAACACAGCATCGCCCGGCGGGATCCACATCACTTCAATAAGGCCGTTGTAACATAAACATTCGCACACGCGCGCACAAACACCTCGGATCCAAAGAGCCCCTTTCCCCCTAGTCCATTCATAAGTGCCAAAGGCTCTTAGCGGGAGCAACCTGTCATTATCTTTAAAACACACCGCGGGATCTAGAGAGACTAGTCTTTTCTTTGAAACTTCTCAGAGTACCACATGGTCATAATTAGAAAATAAAATACTGCCTTGGCTATTTGGCAATTAACAGAGTGGGTTGTAAAAAAACAAAAAATAAAACAAACAAACAAAAAACACGGACGGTTTTCTTTCTGCTTCAAATTGGCAAACCTAGTAAACGCTTGAATCGCTATCAGATTAAAACCAGATTTCTTTCTTTTTTTTCTTTTTTTTTTTTTTTGAAGGTTTCCACAATCCCAAATCATCTCCCTAAAAGTATTTGGGGACTGCTACTGGGCAAAGGCAAGCTTTTGCTGCCACCCGTTCTGAAGGCACCTCGGGGAGCGGTGCGGGTGCCGGGACTGCAGACTCGGTTCCCGGGGCGCCGTGGTACCTGGCTTACCTTCGTTGGAAGGCTGTGGGCTCAGTTCCCCCGAGCAGCTGAGGACACAGCAGCAGAGCAGGACGAAGATGGAGAGGTGACAATCCATGTTGCTGGTGCACCGGGCAGTGAGAGGAGCATATCTCCACGAAGCATGCCACTGATGTGAGGGGGAGCGCTCTGATTGCTGGAGAAGTTACCATGCTCCGCTCGCAGTCTGATGTCAAGTTTGACACTGGAGATAAGGAGGAGTCTGGCTGCCTTTCCGCGAACCCCACTCGGGGACGTCGCTGGGTCCTAGTGCCGTCGGAAACGGGAGCTGAAGAAGAGCTGGGCAGCCGGTGGCTGGCAGCCAGGTCGGGCGCACCCCAGCCGTGGAGGAACGCAGTGGGATGGAGGTCTGGGTGTCGAGGGTGTTGCTAATGGGACAGGGAAGCTAGAAGTTGTGCTGGAACAGCGACGGAGAATCGTGGGAGTCACCCGGTTTTCGCTGAAAGGCAGCTATTTGTTTGCAATACTTGATCAGTTGTCCATTTCCGAAAGAGCCCTGATAGAGGTACTGTACGTCGAAAAGAAACTAACGTTCAATGAAACAGCAGTACTGTTTTTACAAGTGGGATGCATGCGTTTAGTGTTTGTATAATTGCAAGGACCATTGCAATGTTCCCTGTACTGTGTTGGTTGTGATAACAATTCTCTTCGTGGTTCAGCAAGACAAAAGTAGACATCCTAGATCAGGAAGTCTGCTCAGTCCACCACATGGCATCAGATTGTTAAAGGAACTTGGCACAAGGATTTCAGCTCACCAGGGCACAGTAGGGGTTCCAAACACTGGAAAGAAACCTTCGCTCTCCTGGGACAGTAGCTATCCTAGCCATAGCAGTAGCTTTGGGCCACCACTCATCCCATAGGGTGCTGGAATTGGAATATAAATCAAACTCTGAGTTCTGAACAATGAATGCCCTTGCCTACGCCAGCTAGCTAGCCTTAGGACTTTGCTGTTCTGTGACACTCAGAGCAACACCCAGAGCTCCCTGTTCAGCCTCCTAGCCACCAGTAATCTAGTAATATTTGAAGACTGTTCTTTAACATTAAAAATCCAGCAGCTGCTGGAGAATAATGTCCTTGTTCTTTCTCACTTACTTTGCAGGAGGGATATAAATGGTCTCACGCTGAACAATCTGATTGCAATCTATTTCAGCCACATGCGTTTTTGCAAGTTATACTAAATGATATTTCAATTACCTTTGAAATACATCCCAGAAAGTGATTTCTCACCACCCTCTCACCACCCATCCATCTCGGCCTATCCTTATCGTGAAAAGAAACAAGATGATTACTTCACATAGATCCAAAACGGAAACCTAGGTTGGCAACATTTACATGAGTGACCGCTGTTGGAGCTCTGAGAAGTGAAACAGTGTGAGTTTTAAAAGGTCCTGGCAACAAGGTATTCATTTCACAAGCACCGACTTTCAGTGATACAGCACAATTTCCACATGAATTCAGCCTAATAGCTTCTGATACTATTTGCTGGCTGCTTGGTGAAGAAGGGTTGGGTTGAGGAAGCCAGATGGAAGAGACTGATGCTACTCACGCACTATTCCGTAAGAGACTTATTTGTCTCCCTAACTCCTTCTCACAATATGCCACCAGGGGCTGTAGAGCCCACCAGTGTTAAATCTGTGACTGTTGAAAATAGGAGATGCTGACTAGAAAACAGGAATGGAGGGACCGTGTCATGATGTTTACAGTTCCACCACACTGAATATGATTTTTTTTCTGGAACTTTGAAAGGAATGGCATTTGTTTTAGATCGCAATTTAAAAGCATCTGGAAAGGCCATGAAAATGCTGGTCTTTATGAGCATGAGTCGAGTTTCCTTTCCCTAGCCTGTTACTTCTCTTTCACGTCTAACAAACACTGTTGACTATGAAACAGACATTTATGTTTGAACAATGTTACAAGTAGGTAAAAAATGAGTTAAAAGAATGACTGGCCAGACAACCAATGTAAATGATACAGGGTTTCTCAACCTGTAGACTCCTTAGGCCAAAAGACATCCAACAATGAGAGTTCCTGGAGCTGAGGAATGAGGCTCTGGATTCTAAGCCAGCATTGCAGAAACAGGGTGTGCAACACAGCACTTCAGAGATGAAGGCAGGAAACTCAGAACTTTAAGGTGATTTTCCATTTCACAACTGATTAGATGACATCCTGGGTGCCATGAAACCTTGTCTCCGAAACTAAAAGAAAGAACAAATAAATGAAAGGGAGGAAGAAAGGAAAGAAGGAAAAGTTCTCATAATCTCAGTACTGTTGGGGACAGATGTGAAAAAAGAATCAGGCCAATAAAAAGAGAGCAGGCCAACACAAGAGAGAAATGAATTTGGCCACAGTAGGAGTGGAAGTACAGACATGAAGAGAGTGGATTCTTGTAATAAAAAAAAAAAGTAAAGAAAGGAGATGTTGAACTGTAGGGAGAGGCAAAGGTGTAACAGTGAAAGAAGGGCTCAGAAGGCAAAGGAGCACACATAAAATCAGAATAATGTCCAGCTGAAGAAAAAAAAATATCTTAAAATTCTCACACATGTGTGGCATAAAGTCTTTTTTTTTTTTTTTTTTTTTTTTTTTTTTTGCGTAGAGAACAGTGTTAGCATCAGAGATCAGAGGACAGAAAGGAAGCCAGAGTGCTGACTATTTAGGGAAATATTCTTCAGAGTGAAAACTGCAGAGAAATCCCCTCACTGGTCAATGTGTTTACCACGTATCCTAAACTAAAGACAAAGAGCAAACCCCAAAACCCAGAAGTAAATTGACAATGTGTGAGTTTTAGGAAATTATTATAGTCATAGACTAGGTGGAATTGTCACATGATGCTGAAGGGCAGAGAATGAGTATTGAAAGGGATCTCTTCTTCCCACCACAGATTGTGACTCTGAACCAGAGACTTTGAGACCCAGGAATTTTCAACAGGACAAACTGCCAAGACATGGCGCTTACATCAGAAGTTGTTAATAAAGTAAAATTGAGTGCAGGACAGCACTAGGATCTATCAGGAAGGATGAACACCTCCTGGATGGGGAAAAAATCTACATTGTTTTTTTTCTAGAAAAATAGTTAGGGGCCTGATTTAGAAGTTAACTGAACATTTCTGAAAGAGATAGAAATTGAGCCATATGAGGAAAAGGAGTCAGGTTGGGTAATAAAGACATGTGCTGCAGAAAAAGAGTGACTGTGATAAACAAGCTTCCTGGAGGAGGGAACTTCTGTTGTTAGAACATCAATGCTGAGGATGTGCCAGAGTTTTGGGAGAGGAGAGATGGGAGAGCTTGGAAAAACCTGATTATGGGTTCTGAGACCCATGGACTGTGGGATGATTTGGGATATAAGAGACTTAATCTGCATTTAAAAATGGGAAAGTTGTAACCAAAGTAGCAATGCCAACAGCAAGAGGAGGTGATACACGAACCCTTCTTGACATAGCTGACATAGCTGAAGCTATGTTTTCTGTGGAGCTTTCTGTGCAAATCAATGTAGGAAGCAGTTGTTTTGATTTTGCTGACTTTTGGTGAGATGTTGACTCTAACAGATCCTATCTTAGTGTAAGTGTTGAATAATAGTTAGGATGCTATAGAGTGAATATCTTAGGGTCTGACATATTAAAAAGTTGTATTATCCTTTATACAAAAAGTCACTAGCCAAAGTGGAGTCTAGACTGCATAATACTGAGTAATAACAGAACTTCAAGTCACACAAGCATAAGTGGGAAAGTTGTCAAAACTTCACAATAGGTTCATTTTAATAAATGAGGGATACAATGAGGAATACTAGTGTCTATGTAGACTTTTAAATTCTTACTTGACTATGTGTTTTAAAAAAAGATATGAGGATGGAAAATGGTAGAGATTGCTGTTACCTAAGTCTAGTTGGAATAACCTGAGGGAAAGTCAAGGGAAACCAACTATCGGTAGACAGAGACCTTACCTGGGTTGTTCTGTTAGAGATTATGTGAATATAAATATAACTAGGTACATGTGTGTAAGGAAAGTGCAGGCAGGGAGATCAGTTGGCTGAAGATAAAACTGGAGCACATACCAATATTTAACATCTTGAGGTCAAAATGGAGGACAAGGAGCTAGAAGAGATGAGCTCATTAGAAGACTGGAATAATCTTAAGTTTGCACAGGCATGCACTGGAGGTAGCATTGCATGCACAAACCCTCGTAGAATACTGACAGATGAGTGACTCCTGGCTGTAATCGATTTTATGATAAACCTGTCCTGTACTCTGCTACTGTGGCCAAAGACACTGTTGGCCTCTAGTTAATAGTTCTCTCTTTTCCAGACATATGCAGAATGCTGCTGAGATTATGGTAACTCCTATTTGCTGATGTATCTCAGCCTAACAATTGAGGTATCCTGTGTGTATTCTGATTCCAGGACTACTTGACACTTGTAACATTCTTGACGCTTGTAAGAAACATACATCCTTTCCACATCTCTTTCCCCCTCTTCTCACGTTTTAAAATGTTTTTATTTAGATGACATTTTTTACATTTATTTTACATACTGAGTATAGTTCCCATTCCTCCTCTCCTCCTCTCTTCCCATCTACCTATGTCCCCATCCACTTGTCTGTCTTTATACAGAAAGGGGAAGTCCTCCATGGGCTTGAAGAAAGCATGGAACATCAAGTTGAGGCAGGACCAAGCTCTTCCCTTTGCAACAAAGCTGGATATCCTTGTCCTCTTCTCGTTTTTAATAATGTTAAGTATTTCATTTGCTCTTAGTTTACACACACACACACACACACACACACACACACACACACACACACACACACACACACACAAACACTACACATATTTGGGCTACAATTTTATATCCAACATATGTAAAATAATCAACATAGGCTATTTATAATTTTCATCTTTTCATACGTCATCAGGTCTGTGTTGGAAACTGTCACACTCTTGTCCAGTTATTTTGAAAAAGACAATTAGTTACCATGTGCTGTACTTACAGTATTGTGTATTAGAATTCCTTCACCCTGTGTCTTGTGGTTCTCATAGTATGCCTTTTCACTCTTCCCTAGTATTGCTTTCCCTTGCCAGTTTTCAACTTCTATGGAGCAACCTTTCTGTTTCCACAAAGGGATGGCAACCTGTGGTGCTGTGTTTCTCTGCCTGTCTTATTTCACTAGTGTAATGCCTTCCTTTTCTATCTACATTATCAAAAATAACAAGATTTAAGCCCTTTTGGATATTACTCCATTGCATCTATGCAACACATTTTTGAAATGCACTCATCCATTACGGACATCTCAATTGAGTTCATGTCTTGGCTGCCGTAAATGGTTCTGTACTAGGCATGTGAATGCCTATATCCTTTACCATATGGATTTATTTCCTTCTAATAGACACCCAGCAATGGGACTTCTGAGTGGAAGTCTGATGGTGGTGGTGGTAGAAGTGTTTCTAAGAGTCCAAAGTCTGCAAATTGGATCTCAATAATGGAATAAATGGAAAGAGAGGCGGTAGAAGGGGGGTTATGTGCTTACCTGACCAGTGATGCAAAGAACTGACAGAAAACAAAGTGAACTAAAGCTGAGGGAATTGGTTTTGTTTAAGAGACCCCGAGACCCAGCTAGAAGTTCTGAGAAAAGCAAGAGCAGAAACTGGAATTTAGGAGATGAGTGGAAAATTGTGAGTAGCTTAATTTACAGAATAAATTTGATTTTCCCAAAAGATCAGATACAGTGAGGGGAAATGTCTCTGAATTGAATTCTGATAAAATAAAATTATTCAAAATGCAGAATGAGGTTGAATTTATTATGGTAAACTGGGATATATGTTGGAAAGGGGTGGTAAGGAGAGTGAATCAGAGAGGTCACCAGAGATGCAAACTCTGGGAAGTGAGCAACCAACCAAAAGTAAGGGGAAGGTTCCTCAAAACTGCAAAGAAAATTGCCTTTGTAGTTAATGGACAGAACAGAAGACCAAGAATCTCTGCCTAGATGAGGTTTTGAGATGCAAAATACCTCTCAGACGATGTTTTCTTAAGGAAGGATAAGACACCAGGGACTCCATTATGCTATGGGGACTCCATTATGCTCATGGGGTGAAAAGCAAATGTAGAGAAAGAATCTCAAAGAATGTGCCATTTTGCAAGTAAAATATAGAAAATGATACTTGCCTTAACCTTTACAAGAAGTCTTTGGAAGAAAGGCTGGAGAGAAGAATGCTTTCTGAAAGATGATTTTTTTTTCCCATAAAAATGCTGAGTTTAGTTTGGGGTTCAGAAAGTCTGCATATGTAGTACAAATTAACTCACTCCATTTTAACCTTTATACTCACCGAATTAATACATCTTGATTTTAAACATGGAAGTTTATGCAATCAGTGTAAAAATGAACCTGTTTGGATTCATTGAAAACAAAATATAACTATAAATTGGAACTTCTTTACCCAATTGTAAAGCTCTCAAAAGAGAAGTGAAAAAAAATAGATCATTGATATGACCTGGTTGGTAGAATTCACACTTATTCTTTCTTATATGCAGTTTTTAAGTTACCTCTGAAATATATTTACACATTTTGAAACAAACTTTATTACCACAATTACTGCTTGGTCTTCAGTTTCTCTTGTCAAAATAACATGAAAATAACCCAGGAGCTCTTTTTATAAATCTGAGAAAATATCCAAAACTCCAAGAAAACCCTGAGCTAGCACTTCAGAGCAATGTGGTGAGAGAGTAAGAGAGTGTGATGTTTGATGGGAAACTTAGAGTTCCGTATAGTCCTCGTATAAGCCCATTTGTGAGAAGGAATCCATGCGTGCATACATATTCATCCAAAAGATCATCATTTCTGTACTCAATGCACATATTAGATTGGATGTTATCCCTTAGGATTCTCCCTAGTAGACCTAGAGACCTCATTAAAATACAGAATTGGCTTTACCAGATGTAGGGCAGGGCCTACAATACTGTTATGTCCATAAGCTCCTCCTGACGCCTTGGCAAAGTTCTAGATTTCTTTTTGTTATGTTTGTATGCAAGTAAGACTGACAGGATCAAAATGGGAAAAATGGATAAAATATGGTTCAAAATTAAAATGTTTCTCCCCATAAACCTGGATATTCACCTATTCCTGAAGTAAAACAGGTGATGCTATGCCATACATCCTCTTATTCTGAAGTGATGGAACTGGGATCAGAACTTCCTTACTGTGAACTGGTATTATTATTGCCGAAAGCATTGCTATACACTCTTTCTCAGTCATTTATCTGCATTATTTTAATTTGTGATGTTTTTAATGTATGAATTGCCTTTTGATTATCATGTGCCCTTAAGTGAGAAAAAAAATATCTACTTCTGTAAGAGAGAAAAAAAAACAATACTTGGTACAGTATTATATAAAAATCTATTTCATTTATTCTTGATGTGATAATATGTGATCATAATGGTTTGATAATTTCTTCAACAAACTCTACGTGTGTTAAGAGGCCAAATTTCAACTATACAAGGAGATTTTCATGGTTAATAACATAAGAACCATTATTAAAAGAAGCTCATAGCCAAAGACAAAATAAAATGACTTTGAATTTACAAGTAATAGAATGTTTTTCTGTCTTTCTTTTCTTTCCCCTTTTTCTTCTCTCCTTTCTTCTTTCCTTCCTTCCTTCCTTTCTTCCTTTTTCTTTCTTTCTTTCTTTTTTTTTTGAGACTCAGCTTCACTGTGTAGCACTGGCCTTTCTCAAACTCACTCTGTAAATCAGGCTGGCCTCAAACTAAGTGATCTGCCTGCCTCTGCCTCTGGAATGCTGGGATTAAGGCATGTGCTATTATCACCCAGCTAATAGGATGTTTTCCTAAAGCTGAAAAAAAAAACTGTACTTCTTGTCAATGTATTTTAGCTGTAAAATGGGCATTTCATTTTCTCAGTGTACTGTATTATGATTCAGTGAAGATATAATAGCAACAAAGGCCTTCTGGTTGAAGGTGATTTCTTTCAGGATGCTATAACATGATAGCTCAGGTAAAAATGGAGCTGCATTCCAAGAATTTCCTCACATTAAAAAAAATGGGAAAACGGACTTACAAAATGTTCTGTGGTGGTGCACTGAAGTCATACTACATGTGAAGATCACATTTCTTCAGTTTGTGTCTCCTAAGTATTATGAGTCTGAACATAAAATAGCATTACTCAATACAGAATAATTAACCGATTATGTGCTTGTCTAACTACGGCCGTTAATTCAGCTGGGAACCGGAAAAGCAATCCATAGCGAGCCATAGAGATCTCATTTCAACAATGTGAAACATTTGTGATTTTTCACGGATGCTCCAGTTTCGGCAAGTGCCCATGCAACCTCACCTGCTTTTCCAATTTGTCTCCTAGATTATGCTCTGGGTCAACGATCCCTATTATGTCATGTCAATACAGTGGCTAAATGATGATAAATAATTGAATATGTGACAAGTAATCCACATCTGAATGTCAGTCATTTCCCCAATTGGAGGGAGAGTTACTTCCATTTCAAATTCTATGTTTATTTTTTAAATCTGGGAATACACTCGTTAAATAAAAATGTCTTCTTAGAGATTATTGCAATTCAAAGAAAAGTGATTTTGAGAAATAAATTGATGCAAAATAATTATAATTATGCATTTTAGAAAATATTATTATACCGTTTAAAATTTAATGATAGTAATGAAACAGTTTAAAATGTGCATGCTATACTTTTCAAATACTTCAAATGCCCGGGCTTTGGTATTTGTATTATTTATTTAGTTTATGCATTTCAGATAGCCCTGTTGTTTTCAAGCACCCGCTTGAGTAAAACCCCAAGAAAATGAGTTTTAAATTTTGTTTCGACTTTTAAAACCATCACCCTAATATCCAGAAGTTGTGATACTTTTACAGATCAAGCTCACACAAAGGCAGTCTGTCTATGGAAGGTACCACTCTAGCTAAACAAATGAAGGAGAAGTACCATAAACAACACTTCAAAAAGGATTTTTATCGTTAAACCCTGTCTGGGGAAACTGCGAGGTAGCACGCCCTCCACTAGAGGGCAAAGAAGAGGCAGCGGCCACTGCTGCTCAGGTGTTCGGTTCAGTACTGAATTCCAGATTACTGAGGGACCATTAGAGAAAATAGCAAAGATTTATTTGTTGGTTCATTTTTGCTACTTTTGAGCTATAGAAAATTCTAAAAAAATTCTTTAAAAGCCCAGGAACATCTATAAGTTCTATCTAATCACCCAATCTAGTTCTTACCTGGCCTAGATACCTCTTTACATTCACTATGGTTGGAAAATCCAATCACACTGGATTCTTGGTCCAGGGAAATCTCCGGCTTTCCACACCAAAAAAGCACAGAGATTGGTGGTAAATGGTCTCCTTCCTCATTCTCCTTGAAGGACAATGTTTTTTCAATTAAAATATTACTCAGAATGACATGAATGTGAATTTACAGTCTACTAAAGTCATGAACTGAAAAACGTGGTTTTAGTAACATTTGATGTAAAAGGAAAGGAAAGGCGATAACATTGAGAATGAAATAAGCAAAAGATCCAAAGGAGCCATTATTTAAGTGTTTCCCAAGCAGGGACCACAGGAAAGAGGTCTGCTGTGGCACTCACAGTGAACATTTCCGGGGAAGCAAATACTATAGAGACATTAGAGAACCTTACCTTGTCATTTAAACCAGAGGGATACAGACACATTTAAGAAAGAGCAAAGGAGATAGACCAAATTCCCTTCCTGTGACTTGATCCATCACTTCCACCTGCGTCATGGAGCATATTTGGGGTAGGAATAGAAAATTCTAAGAATGATTTCAGAAGAATAACAAGACAGTTAAGAATAGGTAGGATTAATCTAAGACTAACTAACTGATAAGCAAAATATGAGAAGCTATTTTAACTCTTCTGTAAAATACAGTACTTGTCTATCTTAGGGACTTGGAGAGAACATCTTTGCACATGATCTGTAATATTTAACACTGGTTTTGGTTTAGCAATATTCTCGTATTTTATTTATGGGGTGTTATTATTCATCTGTGGAATGATATGGCAAATTTGACGCAATAAGCCCAATAAATCCAGAGCTCTTCACTGTTGGAAATATAAGAACCACACTGAAGTACAATGAAGACTGTGATCACCCATGACCAAATTTTCTGCCAAAAAAACTACTTCATCCAAGACACCATACAATTAAGAAGCAAAGGGTAATTGCCAGGGAAACAGTTTAGTCTGGTTTTATTTACCATTTTGCTCACAGCCTCCAGAACAGTGTCTGACACATGGTCAATCTACAATGATAATATAATCTTCATGATAATATATTTGAAGTATCATTTTGCAGCTTTATTGCTCTTTAAAATATTTTATTTTTAGATCATGCATTTATGTGAGTGTCTGTGTGTGGGTTTGCATACATGGTATAGTATCTGCAGAGTCCAGAAGAAGGAGTTGGATCTCCTGGAACTGGAGTTACAGATAGGAGCGAACCACCTCATCCGAGTCCTGAGAAGCCTAAGCAAGAGCATCAAACACTCTTGTTCACTGGGCCTTTCCTCCTGTCTCAGCTTTTGTCTTTTTAGAGTTTGTTTAATTTGTGACTTCAGTTCTGTGCTTATTTGCTTAGATTTTAGTCTTCCTCTTCAAACACTCTAACATAGTCCAGGAATGTAGGCAAAAGAAGATAATAGCATAGCCATCACTAATTAGGTCTTATTTCACTGTATTTGAGTAAATGAACAAATTGCTACAACTTTGGAAAAGTTAAGCCAGTAATTTTATATCTCTTTAAAGACATGGATAATTTTTTCAATATATGCATTCAATTTATTTAACAATCTTTATGTTAATGTTTTAACATTTATGATATGTTGATTCTCTTATGTAGGAGAAAAAAGTTCTCATTCAAAAAATTATGCAAATATTTTCCATGTGCATGATTGTTTTAGTTCTTTGTTTTTAATTCCTTGACAGTAATATTTTATGATTTCTCCCAAATACAATAAAGGGTGCTTTACATTGTCAAGCTTCCATCAAATCAGACCTCAGTCGGAGAGCTCTAGGCCACATGTAAATAATAAGGAAATAGCTATTATGTATGGATATGTTAAATATATGCAAGCATAATCATTGCATCATCCAAATTTCAAATTTTAGACTTCCTTTAAAATTTTGGCAGGAGTGGGGAAAATGACTAAGAACAGTACAAAGTTTCTATGGGTCAGTGAAATTCTCTGTAGGATATGGTAATGAAAGATGCATGCACATTAAGGCAAATAACAAAACACACTACACTGTGGTGACCAATGTCCCTTTCTGTTGGAGATGTCTATATGGGAGTGGCTAGGAATGTATATGAAATATCTGTCCCTTCTTAGTCTTGCTAGGAGTCTCAACCTGTTCGAAAAATGACTTAATAAAATTATTTAATGCCTACCAAGTCTAACTTGTAGTTTTATTTACTTCTACAACAGGCTGCATTCATAAAAGAGGCACAGATAATCAGCAAGTTAACAATATTTTATAATAAATACAAAATAGCTCAATGTGGGAAGACAAGAATATACCTAGAACATCTTGCTTTTGGAGAGAGTCTGACTGGCAGTCAGGAAATTGAAAGTCATTGTTTTTCCTCAGGGTCAGTGGATGGCATGGAAAGACAATAGAACCTGAGGCCACTTTACATTGAGCCCAATACTCATGAATTGTCTGATTTCCATTAATACTACTTCACCTGTTTTCCTCATCAGTTTACATTTACTTTAAATCTTTCCTAGTCACTTGCAACTTATCAACCATACAACTATCCATAGGGAAGAATTTTGAGGCCCTAAACTAGGCCTCAAAGTTAATTATAAGAGAAAATTATAATTATAAAAATTATAATTATTATAGAATTTATAGAGAAAGTTAATTATAAGAATTAATTATAAGAGAAAACAAAAAGTTGAACACTTTCATCTTTGATCATACTTTTATTGAAAATTTTAAGAATCAACAGGGTGGAGAAAGGCTTTCTACAAGATTCTACCATCAGAAAGAGGCAGCAAAACACAATTAAAGACACCAATAGATAGCAATACCTTTTCTGAATACCACTATCTACATGGTATTGCATTATCATTACTGATGAACAGATTTTTTTTTAAAATAAAGGGGAGGCAAACCTTCATTTTAACAAAATAATTCAATTTGTTTTGTTTTGTTTTTCTGAGACAGGGATTCTCTGTGTAATGGTACTGGCTGTCCTGGAACTTTCTTTTTAGACCAGGCTGGCCTCAAACTCACTGAGATCCACCTGCCTCTTCGTCCCAAGTGCTGGCATTCAAGGTATGGGCCACCAACTGCCTGGCAGTAATTCAAATTTTAATAGTGAGGTTTTGCATTTGGAGAAATGAGTCCTTAAAAATTTTATTGGGGGTTTCTATGCTTTTTCTTTCTTTCTTTAATTTAATTTTTACAAACTTATGATTTCACGTGTCAATCTCTTGTCCCTCTCCCCCTCTCCCCAACCCCCAGTAGTCCCCTCCCCCTCCTGCCTCTGCTTCCCATGGAGGGTAGGGCCCACCACAGGGGCTATCCCAAATTCTACAATATCATCCTGACAGGGCCTAGGCCCCCTCCCCCATGTATCCAGGCCAAGAGAGCATCCCTTCACGTGGGATGGGCTCTCAAAGTCCCTTCTTTCACCAGGGAAAAATACTGATCCACTATCAGGGGCCCCAGAGGGTGCCAAGGTCTCCTCATTGACATCCACTTTCAGGGGTCTGGATCAGTCCTGTGATGGCCTCCCAGGCAGCAGATTGGGGACCATGTGCTCCCCTTTGTTCAGGTCAGCTGTTTCTGTGGGATTCACCAGCCTGGTCCCGAACCCCTTGATCTTCATTTCTTCCTCTCTGCAACTGGGTTCCAGAGCTCAGTTCAGTGTATAGCTGTGGGTGTCTGCCTCTGCTTCCACCAGCCACTGGATGAGGGCTCTAGGATGGCATATAAAGTAGTCAACAGTCTCATTATAGGGGAAGGGCATTTAGGGAAGCCTCTCTGCCATTGCCTGGATTGTAAGTTGATGCCATCCTTGTAGATCTCTGGAAATCTCCCTAGTGCCGGATCTCTCCTCGGACCTATAATGGCTCCCTCTAATATGGTATCTCTCATCCTGCTCTCCTCTATTCTTCCCCCAACTCAACCTTTCTGATCCTCCACTTCCTCCTCTCCCCTCCTCTTCTCCTCCTCACATTCTGCCAGCTCCCTCTCCCCTACCCTCATGCTCGAAATTATCTGAGGAGATCCTGGCCCTTCCCATTCTTCAGGGACCAGGCATTTTTCTCTTAGAGTCCTTCTGGTTTCCTAGTTCCTTTGGTGAAGAGGATTGTAGGCTGGTAATTCTTTGCTCTATGTCTAAAATTCATATATGAGTGAGTCCATACCATGTTTGTCTTTCTGTGACTGGGTTACCTCACTCAGGATGGTTTATTCTAATTTCATACATTTGCCTGCGAATTTCAAGATCCATTCCTTTTTTCTGCTGAGTAGTACTCCATTGTATAAATGTACCACATTTTCTCTATCCATTCTTCAGTTGAGGGGCATCTAGGTTGCTTCCAGGTTCTGGCTATTACAAACAATGCTGCTATGAACATGGTTGAACATATGTCCTTGTTGTATGGAGGCATATTATTTGGGTATATGCCCAAGAGAGAAATTGCTGGATCTTGAGGTAGACTGATTCCCATTTTCCTGAGCAACTGCCATACTCATTCCCAAAGTGGTCTTACAAGTTTGCACTCCCACCAGCAATGGAGGAGTGCCCCTTTTCTCCACATCCTCTCCAGCATAGATTGCATTTTTGATTTTAGCCATTCTGGTGGGTGTAAGATGGTATCTCAGAGTTGTTTTGAGTTGCATTTCTCTGATGGCTAAGGATTTTGAGCACTTTCTTAAATGTCTTTCAGCCATTTTAGATTCTTCTCTTGAGAATTCTCTATTTAGTTCTGTGCCCCACTTTTTAATTTCATTGATTGGTGTTTTGGGGATACAAATTGGAAAGGAAGAAGTCAAACTTTCACTATTTTCAGTTGATATGATAGTCTACATAAGTGACCTCCCCCCAAAAAAACTCTACCAGGTAACTCATACAGCTTATAAACACCTTCAGCAAAGTAGCAGGATACAAAATTAACTAAAAAATCAATAGCCCTACTATATACAAATGATAAACAGAATGAGAAAGAAATCAGAGAAACATCACCCTTCACAATATCCACAAACAACATAAAATATCTTGGGGTAATGCTAACCAAAAAAGTGAAGGACATGCATAGCAAGAACTTTGAGTCTTTAAAGAAAGAAATTAAAGAAGATACCAGAAAATGGAAAGACCTCCCATGCTCTTGGATAGGTAGAAACAATATAGTAAAATGGCAATCTTGCCAAAAGCAGTCTATAGATTCAATGCAATCCCCATCAAAATCCCAACATAGTTCTTCATAGATCTTGAAACAATACTCAACTTTATGTGGAAAAACAAAAAGTGCAGGATAGCCAGAACAACCCTGTACAATAAAGGAACCTCTGGAGGCAGCACCATGCCTGACTTCAAGCTCTATTATAGAGCCATAGTCCTGAAAACAGCTTGGTATTGGCACAAAAATAGACAGATAGACCAACGGAATTGAATTGAAAATCCTGATATTAACCCACACACGTATGAACACCTGATTTTGGACAAAGATGCTAAATCTATACAATGGAAGAAAGATAGCATCTTCAACAAATGGTGCTGGCACAACTGGATTCAGACATGCAGAGGACTGCAGATAGATCCATATCTGTCACCATGCACAAAACTTAAGTGCAAATGGATCAAAGATCTCAACATAAATTCAGCCACACTGAACCTTCTAGAAGAGACAGTGGGTGATACCCTTGAGCGTATTGGTATAGGAGACAGCCTCCTGAACATAGCACCAGTAGCACAGACATTGAGATCTACAATTAATAAATGGGACCTCCTTTAACTGAGAAGCTTCTGTAAGGTAAAGGACACAGTCAGTAAGACAAAACGACAGCCCGCAGAATGGGAAAAGATCTTCAGCAACTCCACATCTGACAGAGGGCTGATTTCCAAAATATACAATGAACTCAATAAGGTTTCTATGGTTTATGAAACATTTTATCTGAGGACTTATTGATGTTGAGCTTGGTCTCTTCAAATGTTCACTTGCCATTACTATACTTTTGAAATCCTTTTAGTTCTTCACCTGTTTTATAGTTGGTTGTATTTTTTAATTTGAACCAAATTATATATTAAGAATGTTGATCATTTAATAATTACATATTTCTTTTCACCCACTGCTCTTTGTATTGTCTTAACATTACATTTAATTTTAAAACAAATAAAAAGTTTTTAAAGTTAACTTATTTTATATAAAATTTTTGAATTTGACAAAACCCAGTGCATACATGTTATAGTGACCATGCTTTTTTGATCTAGTCTAAGTAAACTTTGTCTATATTAAGTGGGAATTTTATATTGTATTATAGAGAATTTAGAAGTCTAAATATTTAAGTACATCATCACTTTATAGCTATTTTTGTGTATGGCATGAGGAACAATTTAAATGTTCATGCTTTCTCTGTGATTAATGTCCAGTTCTATCACAATTGTTAATTTTTAAAGCATGTTTCTTTACTCACAAAATTGTCATGTAATTTTTGTAGTAAACCTCAACAATATATCTTTTCAATCTTGTTTTTGTATCTTCAGATCCTTCTTTCACTAAGATCCCACTTTCTTTGTGAAAGTCCTAAGATCAGGCTCTTTTCAAACCTTTCTCTTCCATTTGAAAGTTGGCAATTCTGGATAACTTGCTTTATAAATTATATGACATGTATTAGTATTTTCCAAATAATATGTGCATGGAATTTTATTCAGTTTATTGCTACAGAGGAGTTGTTTCATAGTGATACTCATTCTTCCAATATGTGAACATAGAATTCTTTACTGGTCTCCTCTGTAATTTGTCTCACTGAAAATTTTATTATACATTTTATATTTTATAATTTTTTTATTTATACTGAAAATTTTATATACATACAAAACAGGTGTGGGATACTGAACAAAAATAAATATACATAACTATATAATTTGTGCAATATTTATATAATAGTCACAATGGAAATATTATAAAGACCTATAATAATGTGACTGAGGAGATCATACAGGCTGTCTGATTATAAACCTGGAGAACCTACTAGTCACCTTGAGCCCTAGTATAGACAATGTTGTAGCTAAAGAAGTAAGAAGCTCCTGCTTGAAGGTTGGCCTGCTACAGAAAAGCTGATTTTCTAGACTCTACAGGCAGTCTGTGGTACAGCAAGTGAGAGAGGATACTCAAGATGGAGTCTCTTGTTTTGCAGAATCCTTTCCTGATTGATCGGAAAGGTCTGGTATTTTTGTTCTATTCAGTCCTTCAACTAAATAATCCATATGGAAAGCAATTAGCTTTACTCAACCAGTATTATTGACCAATTTAGATGTTAACCTCTTTCCCCAAACTCCTAAACAGTGCTTGAACACTGTTGAACATCTTACTGCCCAGTTGTTCAATACAATTATTAAGCATACTACTAATAATTATATTAGCTGGAGACGTTTCATCACATCAAATTACTTTTTTTAACTTGGGAAGGGAAAGGTTTTTAGTGTGAATGGATGGTGAGTGCCATCAAATGATTTTTATTTTTCTCTTGAAAGAATTACATAATTTTCATGCCTTATTCCCATATGGATTAGTCTGGTTGATTTTAAATGTTAAAACAAATTTACAGTTCTGGAATGTATATTCATAGTCTATTATTTTAAAGATATCTTTCTATCCTGTTTGCTAATGTTTATGTGCTGACTCCTGTTTATACATTCTGAGTCATATTGATACTTTCCTATTTCATAATATTTGTCTTCAGGTTTTGACATTAGATATCTTATTAGATGATCAAATTCCAACTTAGGGAGCACTTTCTCTTGTTTTGACAATATTTATGGATAATTTGATGAATATTTAGCAGGTTGGATCAAATGTTTGTCACAGAAAAATTTTTATGATAAATTTGGAAAAATAAATTACGTGTCTATAATTGCTTGGTTCTTATTTTGTTTTGAAATAGGGTATCACTAAATAATCCTGGATGGCCTTAAACTCTCTATATTGACCTCACTGGTCCCATAAAGATCCACCTGCCTCAGGCTCCCAATGCTCGATTAAAGGTATGTTCCATCATGCTTGACATTGTTTTGTATTTATTTTATCCCTCTCAGCAGCATTTTAAATTCTTCCTGAAATTAAAATTTTCTATTTAATTTTTCAACATTATTTTTTGTCACATTTTAAAACAAATTTAAAATATGTCTCTTTCATCTAAATTCTGGATTTTCTTGACATATCCCTAATAAAAATATGATAGAATTTATCATACACAGTGCTAGCCTTTAAGCTGTATGAATTTTTGTGGATTATTTCTTTGTAACCTTATTAGAGCTGTTAACATTTTATAGTGTGCTCCACTGAGAAATGCCTAATGGCTTTATCAGGTTTAAAAATCCCTAAAAGCCACTTTCCTTGTACTACTTTTATGAACATTTTACAAGTTTACACAATGTGAATAACAATATCCTACGACTGTTTTATCATCATTTCTAAAATTCTATTACTTAGTAAATCACAAAATATAGTTATAAATTATGGAATAACAAAAAGGAGATATAGCAGTTCTTTATATATAAACTTGTACTGTTGTTTATCTCATTCTAATTTCACTCTGGTCTTGTTAAATATAATTTAAGTGTAATTAATATGTGTAGTTCAATAGATTTAGTTTAAAATAAATTTGTCATTTCATAAAAGTGGGGGGTTGGAGTATGCAGAGGGTAGACAACACAATTCATAATGTAATCAACTATATCAACATAACATAATCATAAAAGATAAAGAAATTAATATAAGTTAATGTGCCCAAATGCATGAATTTTTTTGTAATTTATTCAAGTTGCAGTTACCTTTATACCACTACTGATTCAATGTTTTTGTTAAGAGTGATCCTTATATGTGGAGAAAGGGGAACACTCCTCGACTGCTGGTGGGAGTGCCAACTCATAAGCCACTGTGGAAATCAAGAAAATGGGAATCAGTCTACCTCAAGATCCAGCAATTCCACTCTTCAGCATATACCCAAAGAAGCACAGTCATACAACAAGAACATCTGCTCAACCATGTTCATAGCAGCATTATTTGTAATAGCCAGAACGTGGAAGCAACCTAGATGCCCCTCAACTGAAGAATGGATGGAGAAAATGTACTACATTTACTCAATGAAGTACTCAGCAGAAAATAAAAATAATGGAATCTTGAAATTTGCAGACAAATGGATGGAACTGGAAGACAACATCCAGAGGGAGGTAACCCAGTCACAAAAATGACAAAAATGGTATTTACTCACTCATATATAGATTTTAGACATAGAGCAAAGGATTACCAGCCTACAATCCACACCACCAGAGATACTAGGAAACACGGAGGATCCTAAGAGAGACATACATGGTCCCCCAAAGAAGGGGAAAGGGGCAAGATCTCCTGAGCTAATTATGAGCATGGGTGGAGGGGAGAGGGAGCTAGAAGAAAAAGAAGGGGGCAAAGGAGGAGTGCAGAGGACATGAGGGAGCAGGAAGATTTAGTCAGGGGAAGAATAGAGGAGAGCAAGAAAAGACATTCCATAATAGAGGGAGCCATTATAGGTTTAAAGAGAATTCTGGCAGGAGGGAAATGTCCAAAGATCTACAAGTTTGACCTTTACTAACAATCTAAGCAATAGTTGAGAGGCTACCTTAAATGCCCTACTCTGATGAGATTGATGACTACCTTATATGCTATCCTAGAGCCTTCATCCAGTAGATGATGGAAGCAAAAGCAGATACCCACAGCTAAATACTGAACTGCACTCTGGAATCCAATTTCAGAGAGGGAGGAATGGTGAACAAAGGGGTCAGGACCAGGCTGGAGAAACCCACAGAAACAGCTGACCTGAACAAGGGGTTTCTCATGGACCCCAGAGTGGTATCTGGGAAACCAGCATAGGACTGTTCCAGACCCACTGATGGAGGATGTCAGTTTGGAAGTCTGGGCAATCTATGGTGCCTCTGGTAGTGGATCAGTATTTATCCCTAGTACACAGATGGACGTTGGGAGCCCACTCCACATAGAGGGATACCCTCTCAGCCAAGACACACAGGGGAGGGTCTAGGCCCTGCTCCAAAAGATATGACAGACATTTAAGATCCCCCAGGGAAGGCCTCACCCTCCCTGTGGAGCAGATAGGGGTTGTGTATAGGGGTGGGGTAGGGGAGGAGGGGAGGTAGAGGGAACTGAGATTGACATGCAAAAGAAGATTGTATATAAGTACATATATATATATATATATATATATATATATATATATATATATATATATGTCCTTATTTTGTTTCCCACTGCTGTAAAAAAGTTTATGACCAAGCAAGTAGATGATAAGAAACAGAGTTTCATTTCACTTGTGGATTTAGAAAGTGAAAAGCCCAAGGCATGGGCTACAGAAGAAAGCTTTTTTGTAGCCTTTTGGGAAGCAAAAGAAACATCTGAGAGAGACACTGGCAAGGGGAACTCCAAACCATTTAGTCAGGAGTACACTCGCAGCAGAAGGGGGTTGATCCATATTCAAGAGAACAGCTCTCATGAGCTAAACAGCTGGACCACTCCACACTGACAATGACATCCAGGAAACTTGAGACCTCACCTGTTCTTGTGAATGCTCCCTCTGAACTCACATTAAAGTTGTCATTGTAACAGTTCACAGGGAACATTCGCTGACACAGTCGAGGTCTCAAGTGTCCTCAGAGAAACATGTTTATCACACAGATCTTCCTTTATTCATGGGTAGTGACAAAAGTTGTGAAGAATGTTAGTTATATTGCATTTGAAGGAAAATTTTCATAAAGACCCTCTTACATTAAAATTTACAAAATCACTAAGTTACTCAGGAAAGAGCATTGCCATTTTTATAATCTTGTAACCACAAATGCTACTATGCATGGTATTTGCACAAATAATATTGGGTTTTAGATTGAAGTATTTTCTCACTTATGAAAACAAGAAAATAGATGCCTAAATTTTTGTTTTGTGCTCTTTATCAACAAAGGCATGGAATCATTAATGACTCCTTCCTGTTTCAGCAGGAAACAGCCAACTGATCCAAAGGAGAACCTATCCCATCTTGATCCTACGACTTCTCTGGGGATCACAAGTAGGTCTATGTGTAGAACTGAACTTCAGGAAGTTGAGGCCATTTATCCTAGAAAGTTAATTTTACAATTTTAAAACAGTTATTTTCATAAACACAATCATTTAAAATGCTATACAGATATTAAACAGTACTCATTTAAAAACCAAAATTCAATTCTCATCAGCATATTCACAGAACTGTGTAACAATCACTTCAATCTGAATATGGAACATTTTAACAAGTTCAAAACAAACCCATACCCAGTCACTCCTGAATTAGCCCTCCTGCACTGATTCAACTCAGTTCTAGCCAACCACTGGTCTATTTGCTCTATGTATTTTGCATATTCTAGAAATTATATAAAATGAAATCACACAATGAGTGGTCTTTTGTAAGAAGCTTCTTTCATTTAATATAACAATTATGTCATTGATCCATATCATAACACAGAGATACTTCGTTATTCAGTTGACAAATAATATTAATTGTATGGCTACAACATATTTAAATTACTTAATATGTTGGTAAGTATTGGGTTGTTTTCTCCTTGTTGTCTTTGTCCTATCTGTTCTTTATATTTCATATTCCTCTTTTGAAAAAAATCTTTCTGTGTATCACAGGGTATCATCTTTATTTTATATCTAATATAAATATAAATATATTCTATATTTTCCTCTCCCAAGAGCTTTTCCTGATTGCTAATATTGTAGGGGTGCATTATTATCCTTCCTAATATGGAATGCATGGATAGTACAGTTACAAAAATTTGTACTCCAGGGCTTGCATGAATATATGTAGGAAGAGACTCTGATTACAGGTACTGCAGACCACGCCCATTTGGGCTTGGTCACAGGTACATAGAGCAAGCTGGGGCAGCATGCAGTCTCTCTCTAGGCTGAGCAGGCACTGGGAAGCATTCTGGGTCTGACATGCTCTGGGTGCCAACCTGGTCACTGGTTCCCTTGTGTGAATACATCCCCAAATAAATTACTGGAATCTCCGATTCTATTTGTATTTATCCATACATTTATGTTTTTATTTTTTTGAACACTTGCATAGAAATGTAATTGCCAGGCCCTACTGAAACTCTATGGTTGACTTTATATAAAAAAAACAAAAACAAAAAAAAAACAAAAAACAACTCAAACCAATTTCCCAAAGAGCTTGTTCCATTTCATATCTAACCAGAAGTACCCTATTATTTTTCTCTAGGACCTGATATTGTTCATATTTTTGTATTATAGCTGTCACAGAGAGTGTGAGATAGTATTTCACTGTGGATTTGATTTTCACTTTTTAAATGATGTTCTATGGTGCTATCCCTGGGCAGATATGAACAAACATATATATATATATATATATATATATATATATATATATATATATATATATATATATCAAAACACCAAAGTAAAACTTGTTGAACCAATGAGTACCTTGGGTGGCTTACAGGTGTAAGAATGGGTGAGGGGTTAGTTACAAGGAGCACTGATGACTCAAGGACAAATACATCACCAAAAGTTTACCCCACATAGGTAACAACTCATAAAAGCTGGAACCCATCTAATCTTCACAGGATTTATTGGTAACTAGATGGGTCACAGCAGCCCACTCAGGCAGCTTGACTGGTTAGAATCTCCTCCCTTAGCAGATGTTTGCTACTTCCTTAAACTTGAATGTGTGTGTGTGTGTGTGTGTGTGTGTGTATGTGTGTGTATGTGTGTGTGGGGGGGGGAGTGGGTGTGTGGGGGTCGAGGGGTTGACATGAATCATGTTCCAGCTCCATCTGGTTTGTAAGGTTATTTACTTCCTGAGGGTCAAGAGCCTCCTCCAAGATGGAATATTTCAACTCAGAGGCAATTGCTACAAAACAAATAGTTAGTGGGTTTTGTCTTAATTAGGATTTCTATTGATGTGATCCACCCATTCTATCCATCCATCCATCCATCCATCCATCCATCCATCCATCCATCTATCTATCTATCTATCTATCCATCCATCCATCTATCTATATTTGGCTTTTTTTGAGACAGCGTTTCTCTGTGTAGTTCTACAGCCTGCTCTGGAACTCACTCTGAATACACAGAGATCCATCTGCCTCTGCCTCCCAGGTGCTGGTGTTAAAAGCATGTGCCACCATTGCCTGGCTCCATTGCAACTCTTATAAAGGAAAACATTTAATTGGAGTGACTTATGGTTTCTGAGGTTTACTCCACTATCATTCTGGTGGGACATGGCAACATACAGGAAGATATGGTTCTGGAGAAAGAACTGAACCTTCTACATCTTTATCCACAAGAAACAGGAAGTAAACTATCTACCACACTGAGCATAGCTTGAGGAAAACTGACCTAAAAGTCCTCCCACTTCCTGGAACAAGGTCATACCCACTCCAGACAATCCACACATCCTAATAGTGCTTCTTCCTTTGGGGTCATTTTCTTTCAAACCACCACAGGATTGATTATCTTCTCATGGGATTATGATTTCTTTGAATATTTTCACTGGGAAAATAGGTATTAAAAGCCCTTCCTTATTTTTAATTGAATTGCTAACATTCTTATTAAGTACTGTTAAATTCTTATATATTTTTAATATTAATCCTTGCTAAGTTTTCAATATTCTCTTATAATGACTTTGTTCTATTTTTCATGTTATTAGTAGTAAATCAACTAAAATATTGATTTCAATTTAGCTTATATTTTTAATTTTACAACATACAATTTTGATATGTACTCAATACCTAAGAGACCATAAATATTATTGCCAAACACAGATTGAGTCCTATGGGTTTTTTTTGCCAATATATTTATAGCCCTTGATCTTACATGTAAAGTCTATAATTATCTTAGTTAGTTTTAAGCAGTATGTGAGATAAATTATGAGGTATCCATTTTTATTTTCTTATACGTGGGTATATTCTGTAATAGTATTTCCTGAAAAAATGGCTATTTCTTCATTCTATTTTCTTGTAACCCTTTCCTAAATCATGGCCTTTTTCATTTGATTCCCATCAGTCAAGATGCTGGCTACCATTAAATTCTCTCTAATCCAAAAATGACCTGTTCACTACATAAAAGCAGGATTTTTATTTATTTATTCATTAGTTCTAGTTAGGGAACAAGCTTGTTTCACATGTAAGTCCCTCCTCCCTCTCCCTCCCCTCATCCCCATCCCTCCTCCCCCACCCCCAGCCCACCTCCCACCCCATCCACCTACCACTCCCCAGGCAGGGTAGGGCCCTCAACGGGGGCTCTGCAAAGTCCACCAAATCTCCTGTGCTGGGCCTAGGCCCTTCCCCATGTGTCCAGGGCCAGAGTGTAACCCTTCACATGGGATGGGCTCTCAAAGTCCCTTCTTGCACCAGGGAAAAATACTAATCCACCACCAGAGGCTCCCTGGAGTGCAGAGGCCTCCTTATTGACATCCATGTTCAGGGGTCTGGATCAGTCTTGTACTGGCCTCCCCGACAGCATCTGAGGCCAATGTGCTCTCCCTTGTTCAGGCCAATTGTTCCTGTAGGTTTCTCCAACCTGGTACAGACCCCTTCGCTCTTCATTCCTCCCTCTCTTCAACTAAATTCCCGATTTCAGCTCAGTGTATATCTGTGGATGTCTGTCTCTGCTTCCATCAGCCACTGGATGAGGGCTCTAGGATGGCATAAAGAGAAGTCATCAATCTCATTTTAGGGGAAGGGAAAAGCAGGATTTTAATGAAAATATTTTATTTAAAACTGATAAAGCAGGCAAACAAAAAATGTAAAGAGCTGCCAGGATAAATATAATTCTACCTTCCTTTCCTTTATTTTCTTTTTCTTTATTTTTTTGTAAAACTAATATTGTCTGCAACATTTGAAATTTGGAGTTTCTTTTGAGTTACCCTCGATACATATCAATTTTAAATATAACATATTGTAGTTTTCTTGATTCACACCCAGTGCTACTTTTCAGTTCCCCTCATGCTTTCGCCATCCACAAGACTGGATCTCAGCTGTGAGTGGGAGTGTTTTCCAGGCCCTTTTCAAAGTTCACCAACTGTTTCTCTATTTTATCACTAAGATAGTATTTTGCCTGTGGGAAACATTATTGGGTTCCAGGAATAGTGTCCCTGAAAGAAAATGATAGGACATTATAAACTTTCTTCATGTGCCTTTAGCTAGAATATACAAGATGAAAAGAACATATATATTTTTAAAGACACATTGGCATTCCCAGAATACTGTTTGATTTTTTAAAAATTAAATAAATAAAACATTTTAAGTTTCAATAAGAAACATACAAAGCCATGGAAGGAAACTCTGCCTCAGCTTCCCTACAACTCTACAGTGGTAAGGATTTGAGTATCCCTTTCATTTCTGACTGCTATATTAGAAACAAAGTCCAGTTTGTTTTACCCAGATCGTAATCTTAGAAATACAGTTGCCACATTTGCTGAAATGGTCCAGTCCCTAAAAGCTGGCTATTTATCACCTAAGGAATGTAGGAAGATTTACAGTAAAATCAGCTTTTAAAGTATGAAAGATGTGCACTATCGATTGTGGTGGGGAAGGCAAAAAGTCTGCATTTTAAGCAACTTTGTCTGCCTTGAACATCAGCAGATGCCGTTGATGAATCCCAAATAGGAGCATGTGAGATTTATCCTCCTCTTTGCTCTTCTTTCAGCCAACATTATCTATTCACTCAGGAGCACTTACGTTCCTGGAACAAGAACAACAAAAAGAAAGAGCTCTTGAAATGCATCAGGGAAGAATATTTCTGCCCAGCAAAAAAACTGAAAAGATTATATAGCTGAATTTCATTTATAAGGCATATGCCAGTGGACTTATAATATTGTCTTTAATGCTATCAGAGAATATTTTTGATGCAAAATCCCACTCACATCCTCCAAAAAATTGTCAAAGTAGTTCTCGATTCTCAAATATTCATCTTGACCTCATCATCCACCTTTTGCAATGAACCTACAATAGCCTACAATGGCCCTGTTTCCTTTGAAAATTATAAGACACAAGGCACAGATACTGACTTTAGTGCTTTATCTTATGTGTGCTCATGTGTATGTGAACACATATATGTGTGAGCACATGTATATCCACATGCAGCTAGAGGCTGGAGGTCAATGTTGAGGGCCTTTCTGTATGCTTTCTCCATTTTGTAGTTTTGAGACAAGGCATCTCAAAGAACCAGGACTTCATTCATTTGTTAGTAACAGCTACTCAGTGATCTGCAATCATCCTCCTAGCTCCACTCATACTGAGCCAGACTTAAAGGCACTTGTTAGGCCTGCTGTTTTATTGGTCTTGGGCATGCAAACTCAGGCTTTTGTGCTTGTAGAACAAGTCCCTCACTCACTGGACCACTCCCCAGCCTTGATACTGCTTTGTCTAATCTAGTATGATAAATAGTACATATGGTATATTTATTCCCCACAGTGCAACTAAGTTTACCAAACACACAGCAGCATTTGTTTTAGAGCATTAAGATCCACAATGCTGGAGTAAGAGAAATCAAACCAAAGTGCAGTTCCTTGGACCTTATTGACATCAGTGTATAAGCACGGGATTGCTACTGCCTTCTTCCTGGCAAATTAGTTTAAAAACAAAAACTCTGGAAATAGTTATAATGATATTTTTAAACATAATAAAGAGAATACTAGAAAAGGATGTTGGGACATAGAAAATCTGCATGGGAAAATTTAAAAGTAATCTTTAGATAGAAAGTGTAGACAAGCAGGTTGCAGCATTAAACACTTTATTAGCTAATGCACTTACAATGAAAACCATGTGGAGAGCGAGATATTAGAAGGAAACAAACACAACAAATACAACAAACACAACAAACACAACAGATGAATATGATGTGCAGAGAAATCAAGAGGAATTTTAATGTCCATTTTTGCACATCCTTCATTTTTAATTCTGATATTTGTATATTATAATACATTACAGATAAAAATGTTAGCATTTGTTTTCTAATGGCAGAATCCTTAGAAGAAACAGCAACATACAGCAAAGCAGATGGACCATCATAGAAGGTTAAATATTCTGTGGTTCTTTTCCCATTAAAACTTAAATATCAGTGATTATTCTGAGCAAATGATGATGCCAGGAATCAACTGAAAGTTTCAGTCTCAAGAGAGGAACTACTAGGTACTTGTGAGTACTCTAGACAATTACAAGAATGCCAAACCCAAATAATTTATTTGCTGTATTTAAATAAGTATAATTTACAGATGTATGTGCATTGTGCATATGCATTCATAAATGTATGTGAGTATAGCAGTGGCCCCCGGTAGCTGAGGTTTCTGTATCCATTATGCAGCCAATAATAAATGGAAAATACTTCAAAAAGTAATTTTATCACAAATGAACATAAATGACAAGAACTTGAACTTTTCTGTTATTACTTTCTAAAACGACACAAGGATAACTACTTACATTTCACGTCTTTTTTCTTTTTGTTTTTGAAATAGGGTTTCTCTGTGGCTTTGGAATCTGTCTTGGAACTAGCTCTTGTAGACCAGGCTGGTCTGGAAATCACAGAGATCCGCCTGGCTACATTACATTTCTACTGTGCTATATTTTATAAATTTGAGGTGGTCTAAACTACATAGTTGTATGTGTGTAAGTCATAAGCAAATTCTGTGCCATTTAATTTAAGGCACTGCAGCATCCATACCTTGGTTCAAGTTAGCTTTTGGAATACTGCATGTTGGGAATGTTTGTAACTTGTAGCAACTTATGTAATTGTCATGGAACCTTTAGGAATTGAAGTCTGGCTGAAAACAGATACAAGGAATGGGCGTTTGACATTGACACTTGTCCCTGATTCTTACCGGGCAGCTGCCGTGTAAATAACACATTGTGGCACTCTCATCACCACTGATGGAGCTGCTGTGCCATGCTTCCTTTGCTATGATGGACTAAAATTTCTCTGGAATGCACATGCACACACACACACACACACACACACACACACACACACACACACACACACAATTTGAGTGAGGTTACTCATAAATACACAGCATTCCTAATGGGAGGTTCCAGCAGAGATTGACTTCCAGCAAACAAACATATGGAACAAGATCCAAGTTCCTTCCTTCTCATATCCCTCCTCAAGCTGTTGCTTTACTTTTTATTTTATTCTGCCCCAATATTCTTGAAATTGAACTTATAGTTAAAAATTATTGATTCTGATTTCCATCACAGATTTCATTTCAATCTGTTCACCATTTCCTCTTAACCTCCTGATGCAGAAGTTCTAGTCTTTTCTGAGATTTCTCCTGGGAAAGCTCTCTTGACCCAATCCTCTCCCATATCCAGAAGTTCTCTCACCTGTTCATGTTTCTATCCTGTTTCTCCTTCAAAGGGGCTGTAACAACCTCCAGAGAGTATCAAACTAGGAAAATTATTTCTGTAACTGTTTCTTCTGTTTAAATATATCAGCATATAAACACAGTATCATTTATACACTAATCAATTATTATTGAATATCTGCCACTGGGAGTACTTGTACTAGGGACACAGCACAGATAAAGATGAAAAAAATAGTAAATTCATCCTCTATTGTATTACACACTCTGAGGCAAGAGGAAGAAGGAGGGATAGAAAAAACTTTGTATTTTTAGTATTTTGGATTGCATGCTATAACTGTTAAAAAGAAAATTCGGAATATCTAAGTGATAGGGGCAGGCTACTTTTATTAGTTACATTTCTATTGCAGTGATAAACACTATGACAAAAAAATTAAAAAAAAAACTTAGAAAGTGTTTAATGGGATTTGCAGTTTCAGAAGGTTAGAGTCCATGGTGGCAGAGAAAAGTCATGATGGCAGGAAAAGAGGAGTGGTCATGGTTTGATTGGAAAGCAGAGGACAAAGAGCCTATTAGGAATGGCAAGAGTCTTTAGACCCTTTTGACCCTCAAAACCCTCCTCTAGCCACACACCTCCTCCCACAAGGCCATGTCTCCTAATTCTTCCCAAACAGCTTCACTAACTAGAAACAAAGTATTCAAACATATGAGCATGTGGGGGCCATTCTCATTCAAACCTCCACCTTCTTATCCCCAACAAACCTATCCAGGTGTTCTCTTCTATTTGCCCTTCCTAGGGAAATCCATTCATCTCCCTTGGGCCCTGCTGTTACCTAACCTGTCTAGGTCTATAAATTATAGCGTGGTTATCCTCTCCTTTACAGCTAATATCTACTTATGAATGAGTACACACCATGAATCTTTTGAGTCTGGGTTACTTTACTCAGGATGATATTTTCTAGTTCCCTCTGTTTGCCTTCAAATTTTCTGATGTCTTTGTTTTTAACAGTTACATAATACCCCATTGTGTAAATGTACTGCATTTTCTTTATTTATTCTTTTATTGACGGCATCTAGGTTTTTTTCCATGTTCTGTTTATTATGAACAAAGCTGCTATGAACATAGTTGAGTAAACGCCCTTGTGATATGATTGAGAATCCTATGGGTATATGCCGAAGAGTGATATAAATGGATCTTGAGGTAGATTCATTCCCAAATTTCTGAGGAACTTCCATATTGATTTCCAAACTGGTTGCACAAGTGTGCACTCCCACTAACAATAGAGGAGTGTTTCCCTTGTGCTACATCCTTTCCAACATAAACGGTCATTTGTTTTTGTTTTTATCGTAGTCAGGTATAAGATGGAATTTCAGAGTCTTGATACTTCCCCATCCTTTCTGTGCTTCTCCAAAACACAGTTGCCACTTAACATGCTTTTTTTGAGATTTGCTTTGTGGACATTCTCAGTTATTCCTCTAGAATTTACTACTGTATTTTTTATGACTGAAGGCTATTTGGTTTCTAAAAGCATCTATTGATTTTATATTATACAATTAATGTTATGTTCATACATATAAGTCCTAATCATTTCATAAAAAGTATTAGAAGAATGGAAATCTCTGATTTTTGCTAAGGGAATCATTGTTCCTTGTATGAGAGAATGATTAAAACCCTGAATTTGAACTTTTGCTGAACAGAGCACATATTTTTAACTGTGTTTATACAAGAATTTATATAGGACAATTACAACAAAAAATTTAAACCTATGCAGATACTGTTAAAACTATTAATAGTAAATTACATATTTGTGGACAAATGAATGGTAGAACCATGACCTACTCAACCTCTTGATGACAGATACAGTTATGTTCAGCCCTTTGATTCAGACATAAGAGTAGAAATAATATATCATTTTCAGGGTGCTAATATTTCAAATAGATTCTATAATTCTTCATTATCTCTGTTCTTGATGACAGTCTATTTAGTAAGAACTTCTATCAGCCTGAATTAAACTCAATTCAATCCAATGATGAATTTGTATACTGAATAAGAAATAGAAATTCTTATTTTAAGCATTTGACACATTTGTGTTTTTTTTTACATTTTTCTTTTATTACTACTCATATTTACATTTCCAGCCCCCCATTCCCTCGCCCTTCCATGCTTCCATACTTCCATATTCACCACCAACTCTCCCAACACATCCTCCAATTCCTTCCCAGGGATAGTGAGACCCTCCACAGGGGACCTTCAAAGTCTTTCATATCATTTGGGGGAGGGCCTAGGCCCTCCTTGCTGTATCTGGGCTACAATAGTATCCCTCCATAGGGAAAGGGCTCCAAAGTCCATTTGTGCTCTAGGGTTGAAGACTGGCTCCACTCTTAGAGGTCTCATAGACTGTCTTGGCCTTCTAGCTGGCACCCACATTCAGAGGGCTTGGTTTGGTCCAATGCTGTTTCCCCAGCTTTATGACTAGGATCTCCATGCTCTAAGTAGGTCAGGTCAACTGTTTCTGCTGGTTCCTGTAGCACTGTCTTGGCTCCTTTGCTCATCCCTCCTCCCTCTCCACAACTGGGTTCCAGGAGTATGGTTCAGTGCTTAGCTGTGGGTGCCTGTCTCTGCTTCGAACAGCTACTGGATGAAGGCTTTAGGAATGGTAACTAAGGTAGACATCAATCTAGTCATAGAGAAAGGGCATCAATGGCATCTTCGCCACCACTGCCTGGATTCTTACTTGCGGTCAATCCTGTAGAGACCACTTTCTGAACATAACACCAGTAGCACAAACATTGAGATCGACAATTAATAAATGGGAGCTCCTGAAACTGAGAAGCTTCTGTAAGGCAAAGGACACAGTCAGCAAGACAAAACGCCAGCCCACAGAATGAGAAAAAGTATTCACCAATCCCACATTTATGTTTTTAACACTGAGTAAAAACTATTTTGTAAAGGATAATATACTTTTGATTACATGTCTTTAAATGGACACTAATAATAGGTTACTTGCACTGTTAACTGTGATATGATTTATATAATCAACCCATTAACTTTAATAGTAGAGGATGAGCTACCTATCCATAAACAAAGAGCACAAACAGCTCCAGAAAAGTGAATTAACATGCCCAACTCTATACACTTATTGAGGTGGGAAGTCTAAGATCCTCTGAGTTGCTGCTCAAGTGTTTAACTATTGGTGAGGGCTGGGTCCTAGTGTATTTATTTATTATTTATTTATTATTAACTCATTCTAAAAATTACAATGAAATTTAGTCTTCACTAGTTCTGGAATCAGGCATTCTGGTTGGAAATATCTATCAACTCCCATGAATTGTGACTGCATGAATGATTTATCCTTTCTGAGTCTTCGTTATCTTGTGTGTAGTATGGAGAGACAATAGAGGGGAAAAGCAATTAGTGTGATATTATATTCATATATTTATATATTATAAATATATATTATTCTATCCAGTTATTAAAGATACTGAGATAAAAATGTCCTTACATTAAGTGGGTCATAGTCCTTGTTCTTTAAAAGAGGCCAAAGTGTAAACCAATAATTGTTAACGAACATAACCTTATCTGAGACTGATAAAGCTAAAATTCTCTTCTCTCCACATGCATTGTGTGGCTTCTCCTGTCAGGTTTAAAGGTTAGTGTTGGGCAATTGCCTGTGATAATGATGAGTTATTCCAGAGCAGGAGGTGAATGGATGGTTTCAGGCAACTAGTTGCTCTCTCCTAGACCAATTCCATGCAAATAAAGGAGGTATTCAACACTAGAATACACCACTGAGATCTATGCCTTCTTAGAAACCCTATGGAAGTGATGCTGCTATAGAAAAACAGAGAGCTCTAGATGGTTTCTAGAAGATAAGGTCATATTTATTCTCACTTAGTTGACTGATTTGATGACTTTGGGAGAACCAAGCAAGAAGTAGAACATTCAAATTTTCTGCTACATGTCTACTTTGCCATCATATGTCATGATTTCTAGAGCTATGAGAATGCCAGTGATATGGATTGTAGAGCATTCAAGTAGGAATAGGGTGATGTTCCTCACTGTGTAACATTAATCTTCCATAAAAACAGCCTTCTTCCATAAAAACAGCCTGGCATTGAGCACAGGAAGGTGATAAGGAAGGTTACGGCGTGCGCACGTGCGTGTACACACACACACACACACACACACACACACACACACACACACTATTTTAAATGCCTATTTTTGTTGCAGGGTAAATGTAAGAAGGTAATTAAGAGTAAATAACTCCTCACTGAATAAATATTTAACAACCATGTACTCTGTGCACTTCCAGGTGTTGCAAAGTAATGATCAAAAGATTAGATATGAATTCTTGTAGAGCTCAAATCCTAGTGGAATAAAAGATAACACATGGAAACAAATAAAACAGGCATCAGGAATGATTTGCAATGCTGAAAGTGTTACAAAGTCAAAATAAGGTGTTGGATAAAAGAGCGACAAGGGGACAATGTGTAAATCTGCTGTCAAACATCAGTTTCTAAGCTGAGATCTGAAAGATAAGCATCAAGGAAATATGGAAAGACATGTTATCAGAGTCTTTGGGTATCAGTTTGGGTGTGATGCTACCGCTAGGAGAGTAAACCCAGGCCATATGAAGCATTGAGACCTTCAAAGTGTTGAAGCAGAGGATCTTGGAGGAAGTTGAAAGAGATCTGTTCTGCCTGGTAAGCAGGTTGCAACTAGTTTATTCTTAGGATTAGAAGCCTAGTAAAATAGTTTCAAACCAATTCTAGAACAAAGTAAAGTCAGAGAAACACTTTGAGAATAGTAATTCTGATGTTAAGGTCAGGACTGATAAATTTCTGTTGGTTTTCTTTTTAACAGATATTCTAGTATAAAACTTGCATACCATATACTCGTCTATTTTGTAATATACTTGTCAGTAGTTTTTTAATATATTAGTTTATTAAACCATCACTTTGATCTAATCTTAGAGAAATATCATCATCCACAATGAGTCACCTTTGGGTCTTTAGCTTTCTCCTTGTTTTTGTCATTGAGTTTTCCCAGCATCATATGGGAACACACACACACACACACACACACACACACACACACACACACACACACACACACTGTCTAAGCAAACTTCAGTCTGTGTCTTATATGTGTTTTACATCCACAATTTATATGCTTTGGTCTTCTTTGATCAATACAATCAGTCATAGGAGAAAATTTAGGAGACATTGTGGTTTACAAATGAAGTGTCCCCTGATAGACTTAATGTTTTTAAGGCTTAGTCCCACCACTATAACAGTGAGAGCAGTGGGACCTTGGGAAATAATTGGATGAAGAGGGTTCTTACTTCATCAGGGGAACAATCCACCTGTTGATGGATTTGTAATTACATGACATTATTGGGATACAGTGGAAATTGTAAGTAGAGTGAGTAGGTCTTTCACAGAGAATCTTTCAAAGACTGCTTTTATCCTACCCATCTGTCTGACTCCTTTCTGTCATAGGATGAGTTCTTTAGCTCCATCATGCCTATCTGCCATAGTTCTCTGTGTTATGAAGTATGAGAAACTATCTATCCAACTGACCATGATCTAAAACTTCTGAAACCATGGCCAAAATAAATACTTTCTCCTAAAAAGATGTTTATACATATTTTCATGATGGCCAATAACTGACTGAAAAACACATACAGTGAAAATCCAGGAGGAAAAAAAATGGCACATTTAGTTACTGGAATTTTGTTCAGCATAAGAAGAAAGGAGCTATACAGCAACGAGAAGATATAGAGATACATTCACACATAGTATATATTATGCTTCAGTTGGGTTCTTCCACCAAACTGAAAGCCCATATATCATAGGTTTCAAATGTTTGGAAACATACATACAGTGAAGAGATTCAATCATGCAAAGAAGTTAGCAGAAGGAAAAATTAGTAGGTGGAACACAAAGATCTTTTAGGAAGCAAAAGTGCAATGTCAGAAACCTTAGTAACGAGTATGTGGAATCACATTTATCTAGACCCACAAATGTACAATATACTAAGAATGCACCCTAAATATGTAGTCTAGACAACATAGGCCTATTTGGTCGAAATTTAGTTCTTTGATAAATTTATCTAATGATTGGAGACACCGATAAAGGAAGACGTTGAACATCAATAACTTCAAGACAGAACAGTGAAATCTGTGAACCTTTTACTTATTTTTTTCTGTGAATATAACAATCTAAAAATTAAAGCCATAAAACTTCAAAGTACGTAGGCATGTATGGTGGCTCATACCTTTATTCTCAGCAACTTGGAATTGGAAGCAGGAGAATTGCCATGAATTTGAGTCTAGTCTATAGAATAAAACAAAATAACATCGCACACACACACACACACACACACACACACACACACACACACACACACACACACACACACACACACAAGCACGCACTTACATATGCGCATATTAAATGTAGTTGTGATTTGAATTAGGGTGCCCTTTGTGGAAACAATGGAAATTCTATGATTTTAAAACTAAGACTTTGATATAGATATACTGGGTGGGAAAGTTTCACTTACTCTGGAGGTTAAGCTAGGAACAGACTTAAGTCCAGGAGTTAAGACCAGCTTGGGCAATATAGCAAGAACTTATCTCCAAAACAAAGCAAAATAATGAGAACAATAAAACAAATCAGATCAAAACCCTTGTTTGCAGTGTGCTTGGATAGGAGAAGGATAAGAAAGAGGAGAATAAAAGGTGAATCCCCGAGTTTAATGCTTAAGCAATAAGACTAATTTTTAGTTTCCACTGTATCAGAGATCTATAAGGAGGTATCACTTTAGTTTGTTAGTGTATAGGAATGCATGGCAGCAATCAAGTGTGTATGCTTACATATTTAGTAGAATGTGTGGTTTTCACATTCAAGGGGAATTTTACATAGGCAGAATTGCATTTCTGAAATTCAGGATAAAGTAATAGGACACAGAAGTTTGGGAGATGTGCCAGATAAGTCTGTGTGTTCTCACTCCCATTCATCCCCTTTCCCTGTTCTGCTCTGCATCACCCAGTGCCTAGTCAGTGCTGGCCAAGTTTCATGATGTTTGGACAATGGAAGGTACTAGTGAAGGCTGCAATGTAAAGGATAGAGCTTTGATGTCTTACAGAATTAGCAGAGCAGCCTCTGTGGATCTGCTAGTCACCTCAGAACTGTGTCTAGCTTGTATCTCTCCAAGACCTGATATTCTTTGATACCTTGCTCTAAGAGTGAAACATGGCAGTTACCTCATTGTTTCCTCTCTGTTCTTCTTGCACTTTTAATATCTAACCATTGAGTTTAAGTAAAATTCCTTCATGAATCCTTGAGAGATTATTTTGTTTGTTTTTCTGGAGTAGATTCTAACTGATAGATATTATTACTGTGTGATGGAGTGCGTGCGTGCGTGCGTGCGTGCGTGCGTGAGTGTGTGTGTGTGTGTTACTAAAGCAACAGGGAAACTAAATGAAACAATTGTTTTTATTTTTAGACAATAGCACTCATAAGGCAGAAAATTTGTTCCCTTTTTTCAATCATACATTTCCAGTGCATAGAACACTACTCAGGCTTTGTGAAGACTCAATAAAAGTTTTTTTTTTGAACAACAAATCCATAAAATAATTAGGTGATTTCTGGGACCACTGTTAATATTTTATTCATTTCAAGTTATTTTTAAACTCAAACATCCTTACTTCTTAAAATTAGATTTTTAAATACGTTACAATTGAAAATATGTTATTTGTTTTGCTCTCCTTCTGTACTTTAATCAACACCACTGTTTCTCATTAATCTTGCAGGGACAAATTTAATAAAAAGTGATTAAGTTTGGTGCAAATGGGATGAAAAACAAATAATGATTCATATTTCAAATACAGCATTCACTCTATAGGCTTACAAAATCAAAGTTTGAATGGATAAGAATTTTGTTTAACACTCTTTGATATTTTAAGTAGCAATCCAGATGAGGCAAATTGATTTTCTTCTTCTTTCACTCATTTAAAAAATCTGTCTATCTGTCTGTCTGTCTGTCTGTCTGTCTGTATCTATCTATCTATCTATCTATTATTTTCTGAGATAGAATCTTACATAGCCAAACTGGATTTGACTCACTAAGTAGCAGAGGATGACCTGGAACTTTGGATCTTCCTTCCTCTATCTCCTTAGTACTAGGATTACAAGCATGTGCCATCATATATGGTATATGCAAATCTAGGGCCTTGTACATTCTAGGCAAAAAACGAGATGGATTGAGCTATATTTCCAGCTTTTAAATTTCATTTATTTCCAATAAATTGAATTGTATCTCTAGAGCTACTATAAAAAATACCATAGTGAAGATAAGAGGATTCCATATGCAAAGACTGTACTTTATTCCAGAGCAAACTCTTTATATCCCTCAAAGACATGCATGACATATCTGGGGGTACAAAGGGATGAAGAAAAACAGGAAAGCATATTTATCTAAAGGAAGTGAGTTGGCAAGATAACTATAGAAAAGGAAACTTGAATAAATTAATAATTTATATAAAGGAGAATCTTTAACCAGAATATACTGGGATGTATATCACTTTTGCAATATATACACACATACATGACATAAAACTCTCTTATGTTGTTCATGCAAGCTATTAATCTGACTTTTCAAAACTTCTCCTGTTCCAGCATATAGAATTTTTGAAGCTTCAGGTATGCACCATTGTTGTCAGTTTGTGCTCAGGTATTCTTCAATTGCAAACCAGTTTCTCATCTTTAGCAGAGTTCAGTTTCTGAAAAGTGAGAGTAAATTAGCAACTTTTCTTTTTATGCTCACATTTAATAAAAATACTGAAAGTTTTTTCAATTTTACCCAGCAGTTTATATTCACTCCGGTCCTAAATCCTTTCTAACCTTTGTTTCTATGTCAAAATGGGTGTGTCCACTTTCTTCCAAAGACAATTTTAAAGGCACATTTATCTACATTTTTCAGCAACTAGACTCATCCTAGAAAATATAATTCATGAAAGAAAATAACAAAACTGTGAAAGATTGCTGGCAAAAAAGCCTGACATCATAGTGTTCAAAAAGAGTTAAGTAAAGTTTATACCATTTTAATTTTTGATAAATGTATGTCTCTAAATAGTAAAGTTTAATATAAAATTTCCTTCCTGGTACTTAATTTTATTTTAAATTAAATTTATTTTATTGTCACTATCTCTGGTATGAAAGAAAACATAAAATATTATATATCCCTTTATACTAATCCAGCTGTGCATTTCAGTAAAAGCCCAATTTAATTAATAAGATATGGTAAAGTAAAATTTAACTGTACTGAGATATGGAGATAGTAAGGAGGGAAAAGACTTTGTTACATTGGGGTTGAGACACAGTCCATTGGGAAGCATCCATGCAGCCTGGAAAGACAGTATCTAGTTTCTCAGATGCCAAGAACAGAACTCATCTTTGTGATCCTGATGTGAATTCCTGGTGAATGAAATGCTACCCTTCCTCCTCATCCAAAGGAATAATATGGTGCTTCCTTTGCCATGGCGAAACCTGCCTTGTTAGGACTAGAAAGATGACCCAGCTTGTAACCTCCTTGTGGTGCAAGAAAGCAGACAGGAGTTCAGATCTCAAGCACCCACATAAAAAAAGTGGGTGTGGGAGCAAAAAGAGTGCCAGGCATTGGTGGTGCATGCCTTTAATCCCAGCACTCAGGAAGCAGAGGCAGGCGGATCTCTGTGAGTTTGAGACCAGCCTGGTCTACAAGACCTAGTTCCAGGACAGCCTCTAAAGCCACAGAGAAACCCTGTCTCGAAAAACCAAAATAACAAAAAACAAACATACAAACAAAAAAACAAACTCATACACATAAAGTAAAATTAACTAATTAAATAAAAACTGGGTGTTAAGCTGTTCTTCCTTAATCATAGTTCTGGGGAGGAAAGACAGGAGGATCCTTGAGTCTCACTAGTCAGCCAATGTGGCAGAAGTGGTTCACTCCAGCTTCAGGAAACAACCTTCTCACAATAGACAAGGTAGAAAATGACAGAAGCAAACCCTAATGCAAGTCTCAGTATTGTGAGTGTGTACAGAAACAAACATACATATCACACCACTTTTCTCCAAGGTACAGATTGGATAGACTTGATTTAAGAAAAAGTCTGATTACATCAAGGCTTCATGATGACTTAGGGCTGAAACTACTGCTTTTCTAGAGGTACTACTGAGCAAATGTTTCCAAGATACACACCTCTGTTTGATGAAACAAGTCATATTCTGTAGCTTTGGATGCCTGGAAATCACAACATAGCCCAGGCTATCATTTTTTTTCTATTTTCTTAAATTTAAATTAGAAGCAAGCTTGTTTTACATGTCAGTCCAAGTTTCTTCTCCCTCCCCTCCTTCACTGCCCCCCACTAACTCCCTCTCCCATTCTGTTTCTGCTCTCCAGGGAGGGCTAGGCCTTCCATTGGGAATCATCAAAGTCTGTCCTATCATTTGGAGCAGGGCCTAGGCCCACCCAGATGTGTCTAGGCTGAGAGAGTATCCCTCTATGTGGAATGGCCTCCCAAAGTCCATTTGTATGCTAGGGATAAATACTGATCCACTACCAGAGACCCCATAGATTGAGGCCCAAGCTTTCTTCAAATTCATAATAATCCTCCCACCCCCAGATTTCCTAGTTCTGGATGGTAAACATGAGCCAACAAACCTGAACAAAACCTCATAGATTTGGTGTTCTATTCTGTGGATTCTAGTAGTTATTTGAAAGATAGAGTGTACAATCTTTTTGAAAACATTATTATTGAAAGACTTCCTTCATTTAAAATATGTATTGTAAACCTAAGAGTTAAAAATGGACTGTTGATTGGATAGATAAGCCTCATATTAAAATAAAGTGCCATAGAGGTGAGTACTTAAGACCCTTCAGGCTCTTACAGTTTGTAGAAAACAATAAATATTCAACTAGTGAGTTTGTTAGGTAAGCAGGTGTTCATTAAAGAAGAAAGTCTAGCCAGTCATCGGAGATTGTTTACTAGCACTTGATATTTATTATGATGTAACTTTTTTTATAGATCTTTGTTCAATTTCTGAAAATCTTTAAGCCTCATTCTCAGATTTTAGACATTACCTACCTATACATGATTTACAGCTTATCAATGTGTATATATAAAATATTCTCCTGGTGCATGAAAGAGAAGCCTAGAGAGTGGTCATAAAATGCAGTATTAATTCATATGGTTTTCTGGAGTGGTCTCCTGGTTTATAGATGAGGTATTAAAATGACACTTATCTGTGGGCATAAGAACAAACATTTATAAATTTTTGTTGGGGATTATTCTAGTCCGGTAAATTAGTGGTTGTAAATCCTCATCCAATAATCATGACTTCACTAACAACAAGTCCTTAACTGGGTTTCCAGTACCAGACATGGGACTCCTCTTCTTGAGTGGCTCTTAAGACCAATTAGATGCTGTTGGTTATCTCCAAGAAATGGGTATGAGTCTGAAACCTCAAAAGTATTGTGGTCTTCTGGTTACTGTTATGGTTCTTGTATGTCATAGTTGGTTTGGACTGTAGGTTGCCTCCACCTATGGAAGCTGGCATAGAGCCTCATAGCAGCATGAAAGCTAGTTCTCCGGGAAAGAGATCAGGATTCAATGACATTTACTATTTGTATGCAGAGTTGTTCTACTGTTTTCTTCTTATACAGAGAAGGCCCAAAAAGACAAATAATAAAATGAAATCATCAAAGTAATTATTTTACCACAAAGTAAGCACACAGAGAGTACACAGCACATCTTATCCTACACGTCTATAGGATTGTGGGGAGGTGAGCTGAATATGAATCTGCTTAGCACTCTGCATAGAGAACTATCAATATTGAAAAAATATAAAAAGTAATATATTTTATTTATTGATAATCAAAGGTGAAATAGGAGATAACAACAAATATTGATGTGTGTTTACCAATATATATGTGTGTATGTATCTTCAAAGATGTATTATGATAAAGATGTCTCTTAATTGTGAATGCAGCTGCAATATCAGAAAAGATTTAATCAGCATTAAATTGCATAAGGCTAAGAGTATATTTGTAATGCAATCTATTTCGGCTAATTAGGTCAGTGGGTAAAGGTGATTGCCCCCAAGTCAGACAACCTGAGCTCCATCCTTGAGACCTACATGGTTTAAGAACATAACTGAAAATTCTAAATTGTCCTAGAACCTACACACATGAGCTATGGCTACCCGTTTATTGGGATATTTATAAAATGTAATAAGTATAAAAAGTATTATGTGTAATTTTTATAATAAATCCCTTTTTGAAGGTCTTTGCAAGGTTACAGAGTTTAAATTTTTATGCGTTTTGTTATTTTTTAAGTAGCATATGTGAATAGAATAAAATGTTTAGAATGTTAGAAAACTGTATTTTGCCCTAAAGAAGACTTTGCGATCCAGTAAATTTGTGAGGTTAATCTGGAAAGTAATTGGACTTGGATTAATTCCAAATGGTAAAACACAGAACAGATTGACTCTTCATTCATTATGGCAAAAAAAGGAAACTTTTTTTAGGGCAAATCTATAGATAGTGTAGAATGCATGAACATATCATACTTTCAATTTTTCGTAGTGTCATTTTACTATTTTATATCCGAAGACTCCAGAAACTCGAAAAACAAATTCGTTCTTTGTCTTTTTTTTTTTTCCTTCACAAACTTCTGCAAAGCTCTTGTCTTTGATTCGCCATTCACACTTTGTCAGGCCAGTTGAATCCTGTGTTTGGTGGATTAATGGCACAGCATCGAGCAGATATCAAACAAACGTGGCACTTCCAAATCCGCAGCACCAAACTGCAAATTGGAAATGCACCCTGGCTAGGCTGTCAACAAAGGGGACCCTGGGTGTGTGATTCCACTCATCGTTCTTCTTAAGCTGTTATCAGACAGCTGAGATCAGACAACAGTGACAGAACATGTGCTTGATATTAGCGTGTCAGATGTACACTATTGAAGACAGTGGGCACAAGGGGAGAGACGGGAGGACAGGAGCTGGCGCCTTTGTTTATTTGTAAGAAACGACATCTAAGCAGCATCCATAGCTGACTCCCTATGACGAAGGCCTGGTTTTCCTCTGTTCATTAGAGAATGGGGTTGGAGGGATTTTAGCCACACAATGAGAATGATTGGGACCTTGTTCTAGCTGCTTACTCATTCTTATCAATTTTCACTCACAACTCATTTCCATCTGGTTAAATTGGTAATTGTTTCTAAAAGAATGGGTTTGATGAACTGAAACTGCTTTGACTCCATCCCCCACCCGCAAGTGTTTTGCAGAGTGAGGAAGAGCAAAGAATTCCGTTTTTTTTTTTTTTCCTTCTAAGTTTGAAACTGAAAGTAAAAAAATCATTAATGAGTGAGCTTACTGTATATATTAAACACAGAAGGATGAAAGACAGAAGTTTCAGAGGAGATACATGAGAATCTGAAAGTCTATCAATCACGTTCTGACTTGAGAAATTGCCTGTGCAGGGCTCAGAGTTTTTCAAAGTGTGTGTGTGTACACATACACCATACACTTATGGTGTTATCAAAGACAAATATAGATACTGTCCATAAACTTGAATAAAATTTAATCAATGTGGAATTTCTTTAAAATGATATTTTGGACTTTCTGTAAATACAGAAGAAAAATCAAAACTGTGTCGTTCTCCCCCAATCTTTAAATATTTATATATAAAAACATGCTTTTTCTGTAATTCCCTTTAATTTTTTGTTTTTAATCTTTCTTACATATTCTTAAAGATTTTCGTAATATATTTTTAATTCTTCATAGTGAGATTACTTATTAATGGAATTATGTACATAGTGCTTAAAATTATAAACCTACCTGACTAAATTGCTATTGAAGGAACAACAGTATGCTTCTAATTTCTCATTTATTATGTTATCATAACATAACAATATAGTTTAGAAAATAAATTGCCCAATGAATCAAATTAGCTTCATCACCAGAGCCAGTTCTTCTATTTGTACAAATCTTGAATGATTGAGGCCTCAGTGTTGAAATATCTATTTTAAATACATATGGCCTGGCTGACATGATATTTAGAGACAAACAGTTTAATGGCTAGTTCATAGTTCCCTAACATCATCAAAATTCTTATTTCTAATATTTACAGTGCTCAGAAGAAATACCGTTGTTTGATGTTTCTGCCTCATTTTCAACAGATGCGTGCTTCAGAGTGGAGAGATGGCTCAGTGACTAAAAGCAACTGCAATTTGGGAGATGGACTGGCAGTCCTATAGCTCAAAACTGCCTGTAATTCCAGCTCCAGGAGATCTGAAACCCATCTTCTAGCTCCTGTAGGCACCAGCATATGTGTGGCAGACCCCTTACACACACATGCATAGAACAAAAAATAAATATTGAGAAAAGAAGATTGTTTCCACTCTACCACATCTAGTTGGGTAGCTGGCACAAGGAACCACAGCACACTTTTGCTAAAATGTCTGCATTATGTTCCCATTGCTCACAGGCCAGAGGTGCACGATATGGATACTTCTTACTGAAAGGAACCTGGGAAACAGAAACATCTGGCACATTGACCTCTACAAAAAAAAAAAAAAAAAGGAACAACAACAACAAACCAAAAACACAATATAGAGAAGATATAGAGTGACCATGTGGTAGGATGTGAGGACCTGAGTGTAAATCTCTAGAACCCACATAAAAGCTGGTGAGAAATAGCACACGTTTGCCACTAGTGCTCCATCATGGAACTTAGAGGTGGAGACAGGAGAATCACAGCAACCTCAGTGACAAAAAAGCAAATGGATATTATCTGAAACAAGGTAGATTGTAGGTACCCAAGCTATTCCTCTAACCCCCTGACAAGCATCAAGCATCAAGGCATGCCTATATCCACTCACATAGGAGCCTGAGCATATGGATCCACCTACGCACCGCACCTCCACATCCACAAACACAAAACAGAAAGCAAGAAAATAAAAGAAATAGGAAATTGGGGAAGCTGTTAAAGCCAGGAATTATATGCTAAAGCATAAGGCACACAGATACATTTTTAAATGATTCTTTTGTTCATCAGGAGTTGTCTTCTTCCAGGTACAGTGGCATCTACCTCTAATCTCAGAACTTGAGATGTCCAGGTAGGGAGATGGTGAGGTTAGCCTGGATGACATAGCTAACCCTTCCTTAAAACAAAAGAAAATCTAATATTTTTAATGGTAGTCAAAAGGAGATGAATTGAAATGTACTTTGGGGGTGGGACACAAAACAAAATCCCTTCATTTTACAAATGCAGATGGTAAAGTATATTAATTGAAATTTGAAAACAATATTTCCATCAGGAAATAAGTATCATTTCCAACGCATATTTTGAGATATCATCAAGTTTTTATGCTATCTTTTCTTTGTTCTGCACATTTACTCTGTGTTTTTGGAGAATACATTTACACAACACAGCTTGACACACTTGAGATTAATCAAGTTCAGTTGCTATTTTGAAATAAAGAATGCACAATTCCCAATTATAATTAAAGTGGTACTTAAATGAATACTCTGGTGTCTTTATGGTACTTGTTGTGTGTGTGTGTGCGTGTGTCTGCACACACTTTCCTTTTATTCCCAATGAATTTCTATTTTAGGATCTTAGATAGGATCTTAGAAATCTAAGCATAAGCTTTTCCAAATGCTGTTTTTTTCCCATTTTAAAATTTAAATTAAAAACAATATTATTTTACATACCCATCCCAGCTCCCTCTACCACCTTCCCTCCGTTCATCCAGTCCTCCCATGCCCCCCAACAACCCCCCATCCCACCCCATCCATTCCCCAGGGAGGGTGTGGCCTCTCATATGCAATCATCAAAGTCTGTCACATCATTTAGGGCAGGGTCTAGGTGCTCCCCTCTCCTCCCCCGTGTAGTGTATCTAAGCTGAGAAAGTATCCTCCAAAAGCTATTTTTCAACTCATTCAGGAAGGACTACATCCAGCTACCCTGGCTGGCCCATACTCTCTGACTTCTGTAATAAGAAAATAAATAATTAAGAATGAATGAGATGAAGAGGAAAAGATGGGGGATTATGCAGAAGAAGAAATTTTAGTTTGCAGAAACCCCCCAAAGGCATCTCATCCCATAGTTTAAATCAATCTGTGGGAAGAAAAACATCCGTTTGAACTTCACTTTACTTTATGGAAAGGTATATAAAAGCTGTATCCCAGAGGCTTCTTATACTTTTTTTTTTACCTTTCATGTAGGACCACATCTAAACCTACTGATGTGAGTATCTAACTTGAAATTTCTTGTGGTAAAATGCACACAAGCGTCAAGCTACAAAGTGACCATAGTGGTTACTCATCCATTTAAAATGTGCATTCTTATTTAAAGTAATAGTTCAGTTGTAACTATTTCCTTTTCCTTTCTCCAGGGAGATGAAGGACACCCAAACAAGTGCTGTGTACAATCGTCCTTAATGCTTTTGACAGTTATAATATCTTTTGTTCATGCCTTCTGAAAGTGAAATCTGTTCTGTTCTGTTTTGTTAACACTCTATGTAGATCCAGTTTCTGAATCCTTTACCCAATTTTGCTATTTGTTTTCAAATCTGGAGGACCCCCCAACCCCATCCTCCTAGGTAAAGACTCTCAATACAAGAGAGGACTCAGGAAACCCCTCCCCCCAGAAAATAAAAATACATCAAATGCTCTTGAGCATTTTAAAACTTAGGAAGAGAAGAAAATCTACGTGTGTAAGACAGTTGAGAACCTTAATCAAAACAGTTCTTTCCTTCTGCTATTCTCTCTTCCCTTCTATTTGTTATTTCAAAAGAAAAACATCTGCATATGCTGTCTTTGAATTGCCTGTTTTTCCAGCATTAACAAGTCAAAAAATACAAACACAAAAACACATTATTGTGTATGCCATTAAATGTGTATGAGCATTTGGGCACACACATAAACAGAGAGAAAGAGAGACAGAGAGTCAGAGACAGACCCATACATAGACACACACAGAGAAAAACGGAGACAGAAAAACAGATAGAGAGAAAGAGAGGGCGAGAGAGAAGTTCTCTTGTTTCCAGTTTTTAAACATAACTTCCTTATTGATTCTTTGGGAATTTCACACCATGTACCCCAATTCTGCTCACACCCCAGCCCTTTCATATCTGCTGTTCACCCACCATGAGAAAATTTGAAAAATCTAAGCCAAAGCAAACCAACCAAACAACAAACCCTAATTTGTTCCTCTATCTTTCCTGCCTCTTTAACACCTCTTCCTTCATCTTAGAGGCATTGGAGTGTGTCATTGCAAATGGTCATTTCCATGAGTCATTTGTATGGCTTGATGCCTTTGATTTCTGGTATATCATCATCATTGGGCTCTCACTGAATCTCCTCTCAGGTATCCTGTGGGTCGTGCTGAGTTATGGAGATCCAGTTGATATCCTTCAGCAGAACCAATCCCTTCGAACCTTCCAGTAGGCCATAGATGGGGCAGACATTAAGGTGGGCCACATCCAAGGCCCTGGATGTGGACCTGGGTGGTAGTTGAGCTGGTTAGATCCAGGCTGGGCATTGGCCCCTCAGGTGGAGCCAGTTCTCCTATGCTAACACCATCAGGTCAGCTCTCCCATGCCCCTCGTGATATGTGGGGCCATCTGAGAGAGAATTACTTGTTTTCTTTCTTTCTTTCTTTCTTTCTTTCTTTCTTTCTTTCTTTCTTTCTTTTCTTCCTCCCTTCATTCCTTTCTACCTTCCTTCTTTCTTCTTTCTTTTGTCCTTCTTTCCTTTCTGTTTTTACATCCCTACCCCAGTTTCCCCTCCCTTGTGTCCTCCCAATCCCTACCTCACCTCTGCCTGCCACACCCCCATTTACTTCTCCATTTCTATTCTGGAAAGAGCAGGCCTCCTGTGGATATTGACAAAGGAAGGCCTCTCAAGTTGTAGGAAGACTAAATGTCTTACCTTATATTCAGGCTGGGCAAGGCAACCCAGTGGGAGGAAAGGGTCCCAAAGTAGCCAATAGAGTCAGAGGTAGCCCCTGCTTCCACTGTTAGGAGTCCCACAAGGAGAGCAAGCTATACAACTGCCACATATACTTCCAATGGAGGGACTGCCACACCAACTAGCTACACATTCAACCTATGGTTTGTCCTGCCTGTGGGATGTGCTGGGAAGAGTGGACTAGAGATTGTAGACCTGCCCAGCCAATGACTGCTCCAGCCTAAGACTCATACCCATAAGAGTGAGCCCACCCCAGACACTGCCTGGAGTGTCAGGACCAAGACAGAGGCTAGATGGCCCAGAGACCTAGAACAGAACCAAACACAACTAGGGGGAAAATGTCAAGGTAACGATGCCTAATGATATTCAGCTGTTCTCACTGATTAGTGCCTAGCTTAATAGACATTAGAGAGCTTTCATCCAGCAACTGGTGGAAATAGATGCAGAGACCCACAGTGAAACATTAGGCAGAGATTGGAGAATTCTCCTGAAGACGGGCAGGAAGGATTGTAGGAGTCAGAGGAGGTTGAAGACATCACAAGAAAACCCACAGAATCAACTAACTAGAGTTCACAGTAGCTCACAGAGACCAAACCTAAATGGATTGATAATTAAGAGAGAGCTAGCCAATAAGTCGTTGCCATCAGCCAAACAGTTTATAGTTAATATAAGCGTCAGTGGGTTTATTTGGGGCTAAAATCTGTGGGACCAGGCAGAACAGAAAACTCCTTCTGCATGAACCAACAACCAGGGAACCTGCATGAACTGATACATGTTAGTTTATTGGCACAATCATTAGCCCTTTGTAAGCCTCAAAGATGTTCTATGCATTTGGTCTTCTGTACTGTCATGTATGCCCCTTGATACACCAAGATCTTCAGATAACAGCATTGTGTTGTTTTGGAATACCTGCCTCAACATTGAAAAATACTATTGCATACTGATTATGTTTGTGATTCACAGCAATATTGTGAAGACAACTGTTCATTCATTCAAATTCACAATTAACCAAAGATAACCTGAAGCTAAAGGAGGAGAACAACCCCTGAGAGCATTTGCATTTCAGAATCCTAAGTAAGAATTGGAGATTTTCAGTGTTTTTCTATCATCAAATGTGTAGTCCCTAGTGAGCAATTTATTTTACTATTTTCAATGAATGGAGTAATGAACGTAAATGTTATATGATCAATAAATGCTTGGGCAGTTTGTGGGGCCACTAGGAGTGGAACCGCTTATTTATCCCTAGTGCCTGAACTGGCTTTTTTGAGCCCATTTTGAGCCTATGAAGGGGTACCTTTCTCAGCCTAAATACAGCCTCAAGTGATGGGACAGACTTTGTTGATTCCCCAATGGGAGGCTTCACCCTCTCTGATGAGAGGATGGGAGGTGATGTGAGAGGGAGGGGGAGGGCAGGAGGGAGAGGGAACTTGGATTGGTGTGTAAAATAAGATTGTTTAACAAAAATGATGTCTGAAGTATCTGTTTTTATTTGTTGGGAGATACTTTAGTTTTCTTACCAAAGTAATATGTATGCTATTATTATTGTTATTGTTTTTTCTTGTGTTTTATATTGTGCATGGAAACAATTACCTCAGCCCATCAGGAAACACTTGGGAGAACTAATGGCTACCTACTGGTGAGCCAAAGCCATTTGCACACAGAATAAGGCAACACAATTAAATATGTTACCACGGACACATAGAGTATCCCTGGAAAATATAAGACTGCTAGTGCAAAATGCCACTCTGGTAAATAGATTTCAAACATCTATTTCACCTAAAGCATACTGTCATGTATGGGTAGCTTTTGCATTATATGTTTTGTGAGTGTATGTGTGTTTGCATGTGTGTGCCTCTGTGTGTGTGTGTGTGTGTGTGTGTGTGTGCGCGTGCATGGTGTGTGTGTGTGTGTGTGTGTGTGTGTGTGTGTGTGTGTGTGTATTTCAAGCACGTATTATGACTACATTTGTTGCTTTGGGAAATAGAATGGTTGTTTCTCCAGCACTGAAGCTGTAAATTTGTGTTATTACTCAGCTGCATTCAGGGAAGTCATTTAAGCCCAGTTTGGCCTTCATCCATCTCACGTGCGACCAACATCTGTGAAATAACACATCTGGCAATTAGTGGAGAAGAGTTAAAAAGTTACATGTATGTAGGTAGCACTGTGGTGATTTAATGAAAGCATTTCTAAGAAATCAACTTGAAGCCATGTGTAAATAAAATGAATGAGTGTGAGCTGGGTGTGTATGATGTATTCACACATTTGTTTGTATGCATTTAATGACATTAAGTAAGGTATGAGTCTTCGGAATTGACCAGAAACGAAGGTTTTTCTGTGAATATATCAGTTTCCTTTTAAATAAATTTGTAGATAATCTTGAAGTTTAAATAAGTTGAAAAAACACTGCCATTGAATCTGGGAAATTTTTCTAAAGATCAACATAACATAAGTTTCCATTTGTAAATTGTAATAGTACACTTTTCCTAATGGACTTTTTGGAAAGATACAAAGACTCACTTATGTGCCAAATGTTTCTTATGCTTTGTTGACTGCATGCTTTGGTAAGATCTGCACATATGTATCATCTTTGCCACATCCCAACCATGAAAGACCTTTTGCTCTAAAACAGGATCTCAGCCACTCTGCATTACTTAGAAAAAGGACAGGCAATCAAATGCCTATAGAAACCAGGCAGTTTTCATAAATTTATGAATCAAGCAGGATAATACATTGTAGTTAAACAGATCTGTACTTGTCTGTCACCATGTTAAATATATATGTTCAATATTTATATCTCTATGTACATATTTCTTCACTAAAATATCTATTGATCTGTCAATAAATATATGTATCTTTCCATAGGTCTACCTGTCTATAGCCCATCTGTATCTATGTCACCATCTATCAGCCCTCTATTACCTATTGTGTATCAATTTATCATCTGTCTGTCTGTCTGTCTATCCATCATCTTTCTACCTATCTCTAGCCAGTCATTAATTCATCTAACTACTTGCTGCCGAGCAGATGCGAGAACCAAGAACTACTTGTTTTGTGAGTTTCTTTTACCTGTGTTTCAGCTTAGTAAGGAGTTAAGCCAGGATTTAAAGTATTTGAATTGGACTCTTTTTGGTACATAACAAATATGTAAAGAAAAATTCTAAATGACATTTTGTTGCTAGCTCTCTTATTGGAATAGTAAATGGTCACTGTGCAGTTCATGATATATTAGCCACAGCCACAGCCACAGCATAACAATGTGTGCTATACTTTAATGTGAATGACATTGTGCTGATAGCATTAAGTGCAAAGATTAGACTAGAAATGTAATTGCCAATGTCAACTGATTTATGTTTACGTAAAATGAATTTTTGTTTATATACAAATGGATAAATAAGTCAAGTGACGAATTAGAGACTTGATGTTATAGAGTGGTGATGATGTTGAGGGACTCTTTCGGCTTTCTTAAACAGGATCCAATTCGTGCTCTGTCACCAGGAGAGGTATACAGTAGCAGATATATTTTAAGAAGTAAAACTTGATATTTTAAAGGGAAATGATGCTTTTATAGAATTTCTTGAAATAAGGTGGCATAATGCTAAGAGGGACAAGGGAGGTGTTAACTGGTTTGACTTATGTTCCTTGGGAATTCAGAAGAAGCGCTCATATTCTAGATAAAAAGGAAGGGTTCAAGTGTCGTCCTGCATGGCAGAATAGAAAATTTCAGTAGAAATGTTTTTACTGCTTAAGATGGACATGCACTAATGAAGTACTTAATAGATTCACATGTGATTTCCTCAGTAGAATGTTAAACCAAGTTTCCAAATGAGGATGTAGAGGAAACTGACACATAGAATTAGTTACTTACTCTTTTCAAATCTCCTTTCAGAAAGAACATTGAAGGATATTTTTCTCACGGAGTATGATGCATTTTGGGAGACAATGTTCAAATTTAAGGCATTGGATGTTTGTTTGGCTATTTAGAAAACAAAGTAGTTATAATTCAAAGTAACTTTGCTGTCATCCATATTATTTTCAGAGACAAAATAAATATCATACTTTAGATGTTAGATGAGCAAGCAGTATTTACTTTAAAATGACCCCATCACAAAGACTCACCTCTTAATTACCTACGACCTTGCTTTTCGTGCATCCATAAGATGACATACAATGAGACAAGGGCTTTGAATATTTTTACCATCTGTGAGTATTTCAAACTCCTGGTCCTGTGGGATGATAAATGAAGGAATTCAGTTATCTCAAGTATATCAATATTCCATTTTTGTCAGTTTTTCAGATATTTCCTTTTTTAGTTATTTTCTTCAGTATTCCAATCTACCCAGTTATTAAATACGCTATGCTTTATAGCATGTTTTTATAGAAAAACCATGTATATAACAAAAAAAAACATTATTCCCTGTTTGCAATAGTAGAAGGGTACAAACCATATTGAAATTCTTTAGAGCATTAAAAGTATAGATAAGTACAAAAAACAAGGGGAAATAAATTCTAGAATGTATTTAACCTATCTGATATATAGTTACTTCAGTCTGGTGCATCTACAATTAGAGACATTAATCAATATTCTCTTCATGAACACTATCAATAAGAAGATCCGTTCTCAGGGGACAAGACAGCAATTGTATCTGATGAATGAACTATTAGAAATCAATATAAGTCAGAAGAAAAGAATTAGTCAATTGTGGAAAACTTCCAAAATTAGCCTCTCATTCAAAGTTTTCCATAAAACTCCCACAAGGAATGCTGTAATCTAGCTGGAACTGAAATAAGATCTTATTATCTGTAAAGTAATAGGTTGGCGTGGACAACCCTCATATCATTCCCAGAAATTATGTCACCTCTGTCCCAACAAAGAAGTGACAGGGAGACACAGGACCAACTTCTAAGAAGCCAGGGATGGCAAAGCTACCTGGGAGGAGTGTGGTGAAAGAAAATCCCTTGCACAGTGCAGTTTCAGAGTGACTATGCATATTGAGTGCTCTGTGGTACAGAACTTGGGTGCCATAACTTAAAGGACCTGGTAAAGTGAAACAGCAAGAGGAAGCAAGATAAATAAATGAGTGACAACTAAGAGTGTCCCAGAGAGAAAGACGCAGGATTGCTACAACTACAAAGCGAGTTATGTAATTGTTGGCACAAGCATTGTTTGGAACTTGGGTCAGCATGCATACAAGTGGAAAACCCCTAAATTTATTCAAGGGGGCAGATTTTGTGGCTTCTGAGTTGGCATTTGGCCAAGAGAAGTGTTGCAGATGCCTGTGGTACAGGGTGACACATACCTGTCCCTCTTCATTTCCAATTACAGTAAAAATATATTGGGGGAGAAAATGTGAGTATTGAACCAAGTGTTCCATGTTGGATATTTCTTAGGTACTGAATTGTCTAGTTTCACTTGATAGTTTGCTTACTTACACTCAGCATTTGCTTTGGTAGTACATTAACTCTGTGAATGAACTAAAGCATGTGGAAATAAATTGTTTGAAGTCAATGCATCATAAATTTTATTCATAAATACATGAGAATTTCCTTTTATGTGAACCACAGATCAACCTCCTAAAACTATTCTTGAATTTTTCAACATTAAAACTTTATTGTTGAGAACTTCCAAATTATAAAGCAAAACAAATTTACACAGATTAGTCTGATCCAAAGTCTATAAATCTCAATGAATTTCTGTATAGGTTGAGTAGAAATTGTGAAGCTTTGCAACTTCACTTTAGGTTTTACACTTTCACTCTCAATTATGTTTGTATGCACTTATTCACCACACATACAAAAGAAAAACAAAAAACTCAATGACATAGTTGAAATTAATATATATGTATATGCACATGTATATGTATATATACATAATTTCTTGACTCTTGAAAGTAAAACATTTTAGTTTTGAAATTCTTTTGCTAAGTTTACCCAGTAACAGATTTTGATGTGATGAGTTGAGCAGATTTCAGGATTGACAAGAATAATAAGTCTTAAAAACATCTTGACTACATCATATTTGAAAAATACTTAAATATTTTAATAGTGGCCAAGTGACTGTTCAGAGGATTGACAACACACACACTGTTCTGTAAAATACTGTCCCTTTCAATTTGTAAATCTAAGGACTGTAAGAGTTTACATTTGTCCATTAATGTGGGCCAGGTCCCTCACCATGTATTTTGCAAAAATGTTCTTATTAAACCATCAGAACAATAGTCATGAGAAACGTAAAATCTTCACTCGTAGCTTACAGATGTAGAAAGTGGGACCTGAGGAGGTAATAAAACTGTGAAATGTCTTGTAGGAAGCGAATTCCCCTGTGGGACTGGAAAGTTGAGATTTTGAATTCTGAGATCGATACATTGATGTCTGCACCATCTGTTCCCCCAATATTCATAAGCTATTTCAACTCAGCTCATGAAACAGAGAAGTCCTTAAAGCAATACTTTGTTGTTGCCTGTACTAAGGACTAGGGGTATTCTCGTGGAGAACTTTACATAGTGCTTATATGTACTTCTTGGTACAGAAGAGACAACCTATCTGCTGGGTCCGTTCACCCCCCAGACTATATGACACTACTGCTTTAAGAATGGTGAGAAAGGCAAGAATGTCACATAAACATTCCATTTAATTTGATATCACATTAAATTAAATGTGTACTTTATATTTGTTAAGACAGCACTAATTGGCTCCTTATCCCCTTATTATCCTGTGACCCCATTGTTTTTATCAACCTCACTTTAGCCTCTACCTCCCAACCCTGTGATTTTTTATTTGCTTCCCAGCCTTCCCTGAATATACCATGTTCTACATCTTAATGACTCCTGTCTCTATTTCTCTGTGTTTGTGCTTCATCCTCTCTATCTTTGCAGAAACCCTCATTTGTCATGGCTGTGCAAATGCCACAAGGAAAATTGAGGAGCCCTCCACAACCTGACTATTTTCAGGCATAGAATTCCATCATTCTTTCTGTACCTCTTTTCTTGCACTCACTGTGTTTTATTTTTTATGGTTGACACTGGTGCCTTCAACTTCAGGAAAATACTGCAACAACTGTCTCATGGTAAGTGTGAATGAGGCCAAACTCAAAGATATATTCTGCATTAGAACGACCAGAAATGATGACTCTGATTTATTTTAAATTTATGAATAAGAAAACAAATGAGAAAAATTAATATAAACCAGATGTAAATGTATATGGGAGAAGCAATTTGCTATAGGTCATGGATGTCAAATGGGTGTTTACCTGGTATAATGGATTTGCATACCCACAAATATAAAAGCAGTAAAATTCCTTGCTTTTGAAGCAAACCCATAAAGCATCCAGCATTCATCTGGGTCCATGTGCATGATTGCCTTTAACCTTGGTACAGGGACAAATGTTAAGAGCAAAAGTTTCTTTTGTTTGTTCTGCATAGTGCACACCTTTGTCTCTGTACCAGAAAGCCTCTATATTCTTTTAGTAACCATGAAAGTTGCAATAGATTAATTTTAAGCCCATAGATAAGAAATCCAACGATTTTTTTACAGATCTCAGCAGATACTGGGGTGGGGGTGGGGGTGTATGTAACACATTGATTCCTCATAAATTCTCCAGCAAAATAATCCTAAAGCTTTCCATGGATAAATCAATTGGGCTAGAAAGCAGATTCTTTATGAATGGGTAGATTCTAAATGAATGTAGTGAAAGCAAGTAGTTCAATTAAGGTTAGCAAGAAGGAGCATTAGCTGAACAGGTAAATGAGGTGAGATGAGGTCAGTTATGGCTAAGATGTTAAGGCCAGTGCCTCCTATGTGTGAATGGAGTTTAAGACCATTGGGAAACTCTCCAAAAGTCGGAGCAAAATACATGCTTCAGTGTTATTTTGTCTAAGAAATGAAGAAGACAGAGACCTTAGATATCAGCTCCTGTCAGTCACTGCTTGGGAGCTATTCCTGATGGATACTGAAACCTCTGTTTGCAGGATGTCTGGTGTTTGGGCTGAATGATGTTCAACTTAGGAGAAATCCATGAATCATACCAATTTGGATGAGCCAATGTGATCAATGTAAAACCGAAGCAATACATTGGAGGCATGAACTATGGAGACAACTATGGGCCTTATGAAATGAAGGTATCAGCAAAGTAATGGTATTCACAGTCATGGAACTGTTTTCATGAGACTCTGATTAGGATAAAGGTGTAGAGTAAGACAGTACCAAGTATGTCTACTAATAGTGTGGATTCTGCTTTGCTATATACACATTTTAAGTTCTTTATATTTTCTATGTCTCCACACAGAATCATAATATGTTCCACAGTGTATACAATGCATCTTTGTTAAAAGTGAGAATATAATGATATAAATGTGCATGCTAAACATCCTGAAATTCAAAGTTGGAAAGATAATTGATTCATAAGGATTAAATATAAAGGTCCAAATAGGCCTTTTTATGGTTAGAAATCACACAATGGAGAAAACAACCTTGTATAATCCAATTTTGTATGTGACTAAATTAACTGGTATGACTCAATTCTTACCCCAGGATAAAGAGCACAGGCCAGATCAAATGCCAGCCAAGAAACTTCCACAGCATGGCGTCTTCCAAAATGAGTACAGCTCATTTGTGAATAACTGGGAATTGGCTGTCCACGAAAAACCTCCCACAATCTGAGTCTCCATTTAGAATGGAACAGAAGTGCTGAATGACAGGAAAAAGTGGGGTGAAGCCAAAATTGACAATGACCAATTGCTAGGGAAGATATCTCAAAGGCTCACCTGCTCTCGAATTTTGTCCCTTTTCCCTAATGGCTCCTGAGAAAAATGGTAAGAGTAAGCATATTTCACCGAGAGTGCATAGTAGGGATATGGATGCAGGTCCGTCTGACTCTTGACTCTGTAGTATTTTGACAACCATCCTCTCCTTGAGAATCAGTACTAAGAAAAAGATAGTAATAATATTTCAAATCTTTTCTTGTAATATTAATAAGACAGATATACAAACACCATGGGCACATGTGCACACACAGTGAGAGAGAAACACACACACACACACACAGAGAGAGAGAGAGAGAGAGAGAGAGAGAGAGAGAGAGAGAGAGAGAAAGAGAGAGAGAGAGAGAGAGAGAAAGAGAGAGAGGGAGAGAGGGGGATGGAGGAAGGAAGGAGAGAGAGAGAGGGAGAGAGAGAGAGAGAGAATATAATAAAGTTATATTGAACCTGACACTCCTTTTAATGTTTGACTTCCAGAAGCTTTCGCATCCATTGTTTCTCTTTGTGCCTCTGCACCACACCGGAAGGCAGATATAAGCAAGTTCAGGTGTCTTATTGTTCACTGGAGGAGAAGCTGAAATCCTGTAGGCTCCAGCTGGAGTACAGAACCCTTCACTCCACCTCTACTCCTTAACTACTTCCAGTCTCCCAAGTTAACCTCTGTTCACTCTCAGCATCCATTTTTAACCACTCCTGGTAACTCAGCCTGCTCTGCCCAGAAAGCAACACTGTAGAGAAACTTTTTCAAGCCTTCTTCATCTGTTGGAAAACACCATCTGTATGACACCAGAACCCAATATGGGGTGGATAATCTCTTCTCAGGATTGGGGCCCACTGCAGTATTTCCCACAAACAATGAATACAACTACTTTCTGGGTTGTTTTCCCCACTCACTTTGACTTGCCCACTGGACTGGTTATCTGTTAAAATTGTGATTTAGGCGTGCTACCTTCTAGCATTTGTGGAATCAGACCGACCCTTTTGCAGATTCAAGTAAGGCAAGCACCTTGTTTCAACAACTGACATTTACAGAGAAAGCCATCAACTCTTCAGGGCCCACTTTTAAAGGCACCTTGTGGTTCAATCCAGACCTCTGAGTTCCTGTCAGACTGAATTGTGTGTCTGAGTACCCCCTGGGGGAAGGTCTTCAGACACAGGCTCAGAGGGACAATCTTTGCCTTACTGCTTTCACCCTACTGCTATTGATAGTATCCATTCTTGGGAAGAGAGAGGGGCATTGCTGCTCTTAATAAATGAGAAGCCAATAAAATAGTAGCTTCTGTGGACATACTAAGCTGTACATGGAATGGCTAGATTTGAAAGTAAATGCTTGATTTGGAACCAACAAATTACTTTTGGGATATTGTTGCCTCATCCAGTGGTTCTTTTTTTTTCTCCATTTTTTTCTTAAATTAGAAACTAGATTGTTTTAAATGTCAATCCCAGTTCCCTCTCCTCCTCCCTAACTCCCTATCCCATCTTGTTTCTGTTCCCCAGGGAAAGTGAGGCCTTCCATAGGAGGTCTTCCCAGTCTGTCATATCCTTTGGGATAGGGCCTAGGCCCTCCCCCTTGGGTCTAGGCTGAGGGAGTTTCCCTCTATGTGGAATGAGGTCCCAAAGTTCATCCCTATGCTAGGGATAAGTACTGATCTACTGCAAGAGGTCCCATAGATTTCAGAGGCCTCCTCACTGATATTCATGGGATCTGAATCACTTCCATGCTGGTTTCCCAGTGATCAGTCTGGGGACCAAGGGCGCCCCCTTGTTCAGGCCAGCTGTTTCTGTGGGTTTCACCAGCCTGGTCTTGACCCCTTTGCTTATTCTAATCTTATGACCCATTAATAGAGTTTCTCTTGTTGCAGTGATCCCAATGATAAAATTATTGAGTTGCTACTTCATAACTATAACTTTGCTAGAGTTATGAATCGTAAATGTAGATATTTGATAAGTAGGATGTTTGATGTGTGGGTCATGTCCTATAGGTTGGGAACCTCTGCCTTTCCTGTAACAAATATTATGCTCTTTGAGATCATAGGCAACAAAACATCTATGTGTTCATGGGGCAGTAGAGTGATAAACACAAAGTCAACTTATGTCTGTAGACTTTAAAAAATAAAAACAAACAAATCCATTGTCAGAATAGAGAGGCTTCTCTGGTGTGTGTTCATGAACAGTGTGACAAATAACAAAAGAGGAATGTAAATATAGGGGGAAAACAAAATCTAAGACAAGACTTGTCAGTGTAATTCAATTGGAAACATAAATTTGCCTAAAGAAATTTATCCTAATAACAATACTGACTGGTTTTTCTTCCTGGACAGCATAGGTCATGAATCAAATTTAACCTCTGCTAAGTTCACCAACTGGCATAGCATCAAGACTACACACAGTATTACTAGCACTAAAATTACATCTAATTCTGGGATAACACTACATTTAACCAAGGCATCTCCCATATTTTCCTCAGTTAAAAAAAAAGAATACATGCCTTTACCATGGAGATATTGACTCTTTTATTGTTTTTACTGTGTTAAATCTCACTGTACCCAATACTTAACTGTAGACATAATATCAATAAAAATAAAACTAATTCTTTGACACTTAAAAATAGCTTGAACAAATGTCATTACATGTACCTTCTTTGAATTAGTTATAATAGTTAATGTATCATAAGCTTATAAGCTTAAATAAGGCCATTAAGGGTGGAATCATGTTATGTAAGACCTATTTAGAAAAGATATGGCTGTCTCCATCGCTTCTGTACTTATCAAAGTAATTTTCTCTCTTATTTAAAAAGGACACATAGGAAATGTGATGCATGGGACCATACTTAATGCCCATTTTACCCATCAATCCTGGATATTCACCAGTATTAGTATTGTTGATTCCTTCTAGCTAGCGACTCCTCTACATCTTTCAGTTCCAGATTTGACCAGTATATTTGTTTTTCCTTCAACAGACTAATTCAATTTTCTTTCACATTGGAAGATCCTATTATATTTTTATCTGATTACACATGAAACAGTATGTGTGGCCATTCCACAGTGGTAAAAGCAAGTTTTCAACCAATTTACCTTTCTCCAGGAATGCCAAGACTGGTTTTATGTGAATGACCCCCTCTTCTAGTGTGACACATTGGATCTACCCACTCAGTACATAAAGATACAATCAAGTTCACAAGAAAAGAATAGGCTGGCCAGTCCTCCAAAAATTGTGTAAGACATATAACTTGGATAAATTCTTGGAAATTATTTGGCAAACATCAGACTGTTATATTCTCAACATTGCCAAAATACAGCTATTGTCACTTTAAATTTCCAAAAGTAACAACCATCATCTAAATTTTCTTAATTATAGAGGCAATGGATTTATCTGTTAAATTCCTAATGAAAAATTGTATGTTGTTCCATATCAGCTCACTATGACTGGGGCATTCTAGATATTTTAAGATGTGGGTTTAAGAACTTTTTCTAAATTTCAAGAGAAAAGACATTCTTGTTATTGGAGTCCAGAAACTCCTTTATCTTCAAGGTTTATCAACTTTCTTTCCTGGTTTCTGAAACAGGCAAAATGAACATAAGTTTCCCACTGACCGCTGTTGTGAGTAAGTTCCATACTTGGGCTCAAAGTCTTACCCAGTGTGTTGTCTACATACAGTCCTCTGCTTGAAACAGATTCATGCAAGCCCAGAGCCCATTGCTCACCATATAGAAGAGATGCCTTGGGTTTCAGAGGCAGCAGTCCATGGATTCAGAATATTATTTTAGAGAACAGAATCAAAACTAGACACTCTGGGATAGGTCATCTTTTAGAAGAGTGTCCCTTCTATCCCCACAGTGCTACTTTCCAATATTATAACAGAACTCTACCTTAAATCCCTTGGTTGAAACTTGAGAAGTCCAACTTAGAGAATATAAAAGCAAAGTTTATATACTTTAGGAATACCTGTTCACACTCATGTGTGGGAGTGGGACTGTACTGGAGTGGTATTAATTTTATTTATTTTTCCCATATTGCCCCTCTTCATTGAAGGGACCAGCTCCCCATTTCGGCAGCCATAACAGCCAAGCACGTACTTGCCTGACCTTGTCTTGGTCACTAGGAGGTTAGATGCCTGCCTTGTGGCAATGAACCAATCAGAAGTTAGCTGGTGGTGCTATGCTTTACGGCTCTGGGTGTGCTTTACGGACAAGTGCACAGCAATGACATTCAGAGCATAACAACCACCATGGGAGGGCCTATGGGCCATAACAACCAGTTGACCAATCAACACAGGGCAAACCCTCCAAGCCTGGAAGCACACCAATCCTGAGCCTGTGTGTACCCCTAGACACTCCCCTTACGCTGCCCTATAAGATCTCTATGCAGTGGCTTCTCAGCATCTTTTTCTAGCCATCTGCCATGGTGGATGGATGAAAGGCCTGAGCTAACATGGGGTTAGCTCGTTAAACAACTGCAATAAAGTCTCTTGTGTGTTGCATCAACTGGATTGGATATTGAGTTCTTGAGCAACTGTCCAGGTTGGAGATTCCTCAATCTGAGGGTCTTTCACATTAATGAGAATAAAAGATCAGTACAATAGGCTGGGCTTAATGAAAGCAACTTAGCATGGATTATACTGACCAATATTGGCTTTGACTGGCCATTTTACATACTCTTGGTCAATATCAATGCTTTGCCCAGATGATGGTCAATAATGAGAAATTGCATGTCTAAACTTGCTACTTTCAGTATAACAAACTGATAATATCTGATGTACAAAGAAATGGAATGAAAAACTCTGCAAATTCTAACCATGGTAAAACCACAATCCCAGGGCATACTAAAATATAGCATACTATATTCAGAATTTTAGGGGCTATTGATAGTTGATTCAAAATACTTATTCCACCTTCAAAGCTACCCAGTACTGAAGTCCTGAAAAATACAGTGAGGTGAAGAATCACTTTCTTTTCCAGACTCAGACAGCAGTCCTTAGGGAGCACGATGATGGCTTTTGAAGGGAAGTTCAAATTAAGTTCAACGAGATAATGCTCACTTCCACTTCTAGTCAAAATCAGAGATTAACTGCTATAAGAGTTGGATTTCATTCTTAATTTCTGTGAGCAGCTTTCAAGTCCTAACACCCCTCTTTTCCTATCTTCTCTACATATGAGTGAGACAATTAAGAGCATGGTGATTGCTCAACTAGTGCTGGTGAGATTTTGAGCTACAAAAGCTCACCCTATTCCTGCTGTCTCTCAACTATACAGAGCCTAAAGGCACCATTTCTCCTCTGCTTTTTTTATGCCATCTATAAACTTGCTACAGAATTGCTTTTCTTTTCCTTCTTATGTTGTCAAGCTCTAGTAATAAACCTCTCTATCACCTCTTGGTGTGTTTGCAACATCATCAATATCTATAACCAAACCAAGTTGGAAGACTTTCTGAGGTTAGTGACTTATTTATTTGGATTCCTTTACATTTGAGGATGATGCAGAATATGAGCCTCTTAGTATTTCATTATGTAGGAATACCTTTTTGAAAACTCAAATACATTAACTTGATATTATGAACAGTGGAACATAAGTCTTCTCAACTTGCCCACGTCATGAATTGGGTTCCCATCACAAGGCATTGCTTTATTTTAACTGAAGACTCACAATTTCTCATTTGGCACATTTATTGCCAATAAAGTCTTTTGTTAGTTATCAAGATTTCATCAGTTTTCTGTTTATATTCCACACAACCTATTGTACAGAGGTAGGTAGGTATGCTCAATAATTTTTAAATTTGATATTTCTTCAGTACTGTTTGTGGATTATAATACACTAACAACATTCTCATTTTCCTTTTCCCACTGCAAACACCCAAATAACCCTCCCTACTCCTTTTCAGATTCTTGGCATGTTTTTCACTATTTACTACTACATGCATAAATTTATGTGAATATACATATATATTCCAAAATATAACTTGTTCAGTCCATATAATATTACTTGTATATGTACTTTTGAAGATTAACTTACTAATAAAGATATCAGATAAAATGTCTGCTTTCTTTCTCTAAAGGATATGATGTAATTTCCTTTCAAATAAAGATATCTAAGAATTATTTACTGAAAGGAAGAAAATTTTAAATAGATTGCTCTTAGTAAAGCAATGGAATCCTTATAATTTAAAACAGATAACTATGAGTATAAAAGCACAACTTAATTGTAATTATTAATCAGAGAAGCAATAATTTTATATATGGATGAAGACAACTAAGAAAAATTGAATGAATAGGTAACCTACAGTACTGCAAGTGACAGAAATAGAAACACATGCTCAGGACATTTCATACAGGGCTTTATGAGAGCAAACGTAAGCAGTTAAAATGAATGCGGATAGCATTAGAAATCAGTGTGAAGGAAGGGGTATGAAAAGCAAAGGGTTTTGCATCGAACATCTTATTTTAATTTAGTTTTTATATATGACAATGCAGAGGAAAATTAATTATTAATGTACCTTAAATTATTTAACTGGATTTGGTAGCACAAAAACCAAATCCCTGGAACCCCTGATGTTCACACCTATTGTTAAAAGCTATAAATGATATGTGAGTCAAAAAATCAAATGTGTACATCTACACTTCAAATACACACACACACACACACACACATATGTACACAACTTATACATATGCATAAATCTACCTTTGTATGTATGTATGTATGTTATATATGTTTCCATTGGGTTTTCTTTTTAAAGAGTATTTAATATTTATTTAGAACACTCTTTGCCTTGGTTTAGCTCAGAAAATCTTTTTCCTTTTAAAGAAAGTCTAAGAGGCCTAGGACTCTGTAGCTCAGCTTGGTTCCACACATTCAGTTTGTTCCTCAGGGGATACCCTTGGCCCACCAAAGAAGAGCAGTTTACTTTATGCCCTCTTCTGTCATGCAAGAGTAAGAAAATGTTCCTGCAAAATTCTCTGGATTTAGGCTTTTCTTGCCAACAGTCATTGATTAGCTTCTAAAGTTTTGGAGGAAAGGCCTAAAGCTTGCAGAAGGGTTGTTTGAGAGGCCTTGTTCCCTTTTTTCCTTGGAGAGGTGGAAATGTTTCCTCACCATGCATCCTCATCTTCCTTATGGGCTCATTCTCATCCTGAAGAGGAATGCAATATTAGAACACCCTTCAAAGATAGCCCAGTAGCCTTGTCAAAGCCATGACTCAGAATTTTGGCATTTGCAGATATCCATCAAAATGGAATGCTTTGGAAACACTAGCCACAATCAGCACTCTGCAAATTCCAGGTGTGGTAGTTTCTGTAACAACACTCACCTTCTGTAACCAATTCACACAAGGTCATTCACTGATAATTCTTTCACGTCCACCCCCTACAACCTCAGATAGGGACCAGGTCATTAAATAAAGAAAGGCTTTCCTGTAGAGGTAGCCAAGTCCTCCAGGGTAGACAGCATCATGTCTACACAGCACCTGTGGAGTTCTGAAATTAATCTCTCAGAGTTCCTCCTTTCCTTTAAAACCAGACGATACACTAATGGAAATTAAAAAGATGATTTCATTTCCTGAATGGAAGCTACAAGCCAAGGAGCAAGCAGATGTGATATCCTAGTGCACTCGGCCTGAGACTTTGTATTTTTAATAAGAGTGTGTCGTTAAGTGTTAAACATAATGTGTTCATGTCAGAGTAGAATGCCAAAGGCAATGGCAGAAAAGAAAATAGAAAATAAAACAGGCAGGCACCTGAAGAGACTCTCAGAAATGCGTGAATATTCAAAAATAGATTCCTAATAGCCATAAATTTAAGTAGTTACAATCAAAAGTCATTCAAATTTCAGCTGAGAAATACCTCCCTTTGATACTTAGGTAAAATTATATCCCATGGCAATTACTGTTTGGGATATCTTGTTCCAATGCTTCAAGGGAACAAAAAATTCAAGTTTATTTCTGGCAAACATTTCTAATCTGAAATTCAGAGAGCTTCCTTCGAAAGGCTTTTATTCACTGTGTATATTCCCTTATTATTGTCCCAAATGACCCCTGTGATCAACTTAAGAAATGTGAAGACAAATAATAGCTCCCAGTGGATAGGCTCTAGTCTACATATCATCTTGTGTGTATGACTATATACAATCTCACATCCTGTCTTATAAGGATAAAATTATTTCATATAATCTAAGTGGGTCTTAACTCTGGCCATATCAACCCTATAAGATGGAAATGGAAAGATGTTACAGGCACACAAGAAGGAGGTTTTTCAATGCAGTTGACATAGACTTGGAAACATAGGCTTGAGAATACCATGATGTGAACAAGAGTGAGGAATGGTAGAAGTCATAAGAAATTAAAAGACTCAAGGCATCAGTTTCTACCTAGACTCTCAGAGGACACAAAGTGCTACCTTGGATTTATCATGTCCACACTGATTTTGGAATCAGAACTCCTGAATTATGAACTTTTGCTGCTACATGCCAACAAGTTGGGATAATTTGTTGCCACAGCCATAGGAAAGTGATACACCATCATGCTGTGGATAATTCTCCCATACCCTGTGAATATGTCTTCCTCTCATTAGTTAATAAAGAAGCTGTTTTGGCCCATAGAAAAGTAGAATAAAACTAGGTGGGAATAGAAGGCAAAAGAAGGGCAGAGACAGGGGAAATGAAAGTAGCATCCAGGGAAGCAACATACTAGAGTACTTCCTGCTAAAGAATATTAATAGTATTAATTAATAGAAATTGGTTAATTTACGTTGTAAGAGCTAGTTAGTAATAAGCCTGAGCTATTGGCCAGACAGTTTGTAATTAATTTTAAGCCTCTCAGTGATTATTTAGAAGTGATTGTGAGATGGAGTGGACAGAGAAACCTCCATTCACACCATCACTCTGATCTTAAACCTTCTCACATTTCCATGTCCTTCTTTCACATATAGCTTCTCTTACCCCACCAAGAAGAGAAGTTCACATTTTGTCTTTATTTATTTTGTTCTCTGAAATATTTACCTTTATTGACCAATGTTCTGTCTACGCAGAATGGTGTAAAATGTCTTTGAGCCTTCCAAAAACCAAGTATTTTATCTTTACCTAGATTATGTTTCTAATGTTTGTTCTTCATAAGTAACCTACCCCTCTAACTTTAACTCTGAGGAAGATCACAGAAGAAAGAACCTAAGTTAAATAGTTTTATTCTGTAGATAGGAACAAGAACAGGACATTCGTTATAAGCAGAGTAAATAGACTTATTCTTCCTCTAAAGGAATTATAGAGCTACAGAAATAAAACAAAAATAAATGGCAAAGGATCAAAAGGAGCTGGGCGTTGGTGACACACCTTTAATCCCAGCACTCAAAGGCAGGCAGATCTCTGTGGGTTCCAGCCCAACCTGGTCTACAGAGCGATTTCCAGGACAGCCTCCAAAGTCACAGAGAAAACCTGTCCTGAAAAACCAAGAAAAAAAAAGATCGAAAGGGAACAAATATCTAAGATACTAATAGATAAGCGGAATATTGTTCTGGGTACTTTTACGAACTGCCGGTGGGCGTGGTTATGGTGTTTCATCTGTGTTCACAACATATTGTGACTTAAGATGAGTTGTAATCAATAACTGTTTGAATGATTTGTATAATATATTGTGGAGGATTGTTTTTAGCATTTGGGTGCCAAACACTTTGAATATACCTGTGGAATGTTCAGAGAGGTGGTTGGTCATAAACCTAGACCTGGATAAGATTCCCTGATAGAGAAACAATAATGTCTCTTCTTAACTTTTAGTTGAGTAATTGTAGTCAATAATATCTGACTAAAATATTTCTATTTCATGATGCACCTCAGATTTAGGTTCTTAACAACCCTTTGAGTCAATTTACCTCTGCTCTGAGTCTCTTGGATTTCTGCTTGTCTGGTAGACAAAATGCATTGGCAACTAGTTTTAAGGGATTGGAGAAAACTGAGAAATCAGCCACACAGAGCTGAGCTTCACTCCAGAACAAAGACTCTGACAGAAGACCCCCACTTTTCACTTTTAAGCTAATGTCTGAATCTCTCAAGGAAGCATACAATAAGAAAGTGTTGTATAGGGCATCTGGGTTTGAAGCATCTCAGCTGGCTAAAAATCACAACCTTTATTTGGGAATCGATAGGTTATTTTTCAGGCCACAATTGCATGCTACAACCTGATATTTCTAGCTAAAAGGCAGAATTGGTATTTTGAATTACTATTATCATGTTTTTCTCAAATAAGTTCAAAGGAAAATTATTAGTTCATTCCCTTTTCCAGAACAGAGCGTTTTCTTCAAAGATGTTAAAGGCTGCCTAAGAAAATGTCCCCAGGATTTTCTTTCTAGCTTATCATATTCAATCAGAACCATTTCATGTATTTTCAAGTTGATAATTCTATTGTGTAATATGTAATTCTTAGAATTGAAGCCTTTTTAATAACTTTCACAGTTGTCTGGACCAAAATGTATAAGTAAATAAAATATAAGCCTGTAAACTGTATTAGTGTAAATTAAGAGTGTTTTACAAGCTCTTCTATTCAGAGAGGAATGATGATAGAAGTTTTCATGAAATGATCTTTTTCTCATCATTGAAATAATGGTTACTGTGACTAGCAACAATCAATAGCTTTCAAAATAGTGCTTTTTTTGTTTATCCTTGGCTGGGGGATTTGTATTGCATAAAGGAAGTCAAGAGCATTTTTTATGTACAGGAATTAACCCTCTTACTTTTGTTCAGTTTTTATCACACAGGAGAGTCAATTGAACAACCCAGCATGCTTGCTGCCAACCTCCTTGTCAGAGGAGCCTTACACTTATCACAAGATGCTCAGGAAATTAACACTGCTGCACTGAAGAGTCCTCAGACAGTCCAGATAGATGAGCAGATTGCCTCTGCAGTTCCTTCATCCTTTGTCACACCTTAATAATTATGCACAATAGGACAAAAAAATGCCTCCTATTGTACCCCACTCAGGGTCACAATAGAACAGAGGAGGCTGTTGTGGGTACAAAGAATCAGGGGTATTAAGTAGATCCCACCTTTGATCAGGCCCTGTGTGCCTGCTGATGAATTGAAATTAAAGAGCAGGACTTGAAAGAAACACTTGGAAAAAGTGTTCCAATTTGATTATTGGAAAGTAAGAGTGGGATATATTATAACCAAAGGCATTACACACACACACACACACACACACACACACACACACACACACACACACACACACATTTCCCAGAGAGGAATAAAAAAGATAAAATTATCTCTAACATGGAATAGAGGAAGGGTCTGAAAAAAGTCATAATAAAATCTTTTGGTAATATTATTTTTTTACATAAAACAGAAAAAGTCTCCATAAGCAGTAGACATTTCAATAAGTGTCTCTTATAAATCAAATTTGTGGCCACCTGTCGAAATATAATGATTTGGTTTGAAATACCAGTCTTTCCAACACATTTTGTAAATAATGTTAGAAAACAAAAGCCTATAATCTTAAAGGAAATCCATAATTTTCTCAGTAATGGATATTAAAAGAATATTTTCTAGTCAACAGTATTATTTGTATAAGTAAGTTTGGCAGCATTTCTTGCTAACTGAGCTGTGAATAGAAACCACTGACTGGAATCACAGGTGTGACATTGTTCTCACTATCACAGGAACAGGTAACACAAAACTACATATTGTTAAGATAATTATTCAGGATAATTGGAATGCCACATTTCTCTTCAAAAATTAAAATTATTTTTGGTTTGACAATGTATTCATTTAGCACTGTGTTTTTTCACTTTTAGATAAATTCAGTGCCTGAGCAAAGTGCTGGATTGACAGACTGTTGGAGCAACTTCTGTTCATCCCTCAAATGAGGACAGCATGGCAGACACATGGGCAGCTTCCGCTTCAAGGCAGGTGGAGCTCTCAAAATGGAAACTTCATGCTCTTGTCAATACCATTTAAAGTTCTCCCTCACTTGGGGTTCTCATGAAATGGGACATTTTTTTGTGACTCACATCTCACTTGCCTTCTTATGCTAAACCGAGGTTCTCCAGCCAGTTTGGGGATTAATATAAATCTGCCACTGTAACTGGTTCAGGGTAAGAGCCTGAAAAATTAATACCATCACTGCTATACCACAATAATGCATCATCGTTTATCTGGGAAGTTCATCCCCAGTGAGACCAGGAAGAGATCGAAATACACAGGAGACAGGAGGTGCTCAGCAAGGGTCTGGTTTGTTTCACGTGTGCGGACATCACTTGAAAAGCAATAGTTTACCTTATAACTAAAGCCTCTTCAGTTGAAAGTCCCCTTTACTGGTTAGATAATTCCTTCTAGTATCATAGCTTTGTCCTCTTTAGAGTAGGCCAAAGGCATTGTAGATTTCAATGGCATGAGTTTTTCATGTTTACTTTTTATAAAGATAGAGGATCAGAGTGGTTCTGTTGTTTCATCTATCTGATATTATTGTTAGAAATTCTGAAGTTCATTATTTGTACTGATTAAGTATAAGAACAGGATTTTTTGGTGTTACAGATGCCTAAACCCAGAGCATACCACATAAATCTTCAGAAGGTAGAAAGAAGTTAAAGATCATAGTAAAAATCTGCTGAAATATATATAATGAAAATAAGCAATGCTAAGAGATTTGTAGATTAAAACCCTGTCATTAACATAATAAAACAGGTTCTTTCAATGGACTTTCAGTAAGTCATTAAATTTTGGAGAAATGAAGCAGTATCATAAGTGAAGAATACTGTATGTATTTATTTCATAGAGAAAAAATTAGTTGTTTCTTCTGCATTCCTAATAGAAATGTTACAGCAGAAAACTGCTCTTCACCTTTAATGAGGAAATATCAACCTAGCTGACAGCTTTTGGCTGTGTTTTGTCCATCTCCTAAGCTTGACAGAACCTAATAAAACTTCTAGTATCATATACATCATAGACTTTGATCTAGGTGACCTATTTACTGTACATTTGCCCATTCTTTGTTTTGCAAGTTCCAGGCATTTTTCTATTTAAATAAAGGTTACAGTAACTTTTCTTTATTTAAAATTATAAATATATTGAGAACAAATATGTAATCAATATTATTAACTAAATGAATACAACTTGAGGCTTCTAAGTTACCTCATTTAATATTTGCATAAAAGCAAATAGCTCTATCATGGCTCATCTAGAGTGATTATGCAATATAATTGTATAGATACATCACTCACAGCAAAATAACTTTCTGTTCTAATTATGTATTGTGAATGGCTTTTCATGTGTTTATTTTTAGTCAATTTTTATTAATTAAATTTGATCTTCAGCATTTTCATACATGCATAAAATGCATTCTGATTATGCTCAACTTCAATCACTGTCAATCCTTCTTTTCCCTTAGACATCTTTCCCCCACATTAGTGAATTATTTTGTAGCCCACTCTTTTTAATTAAGGCAAATGGTATGACTATGGGTTTGGAATTATCTATTGTAAATTGGGCATCTCCTGTGAACAGACAGTTTAAAAGAAAAATTTTTCCACTCACAAAATATTTCAGTCATCAAGAGCTTGAGAGGGGTAGCAACACAGGAACTCTTCAACAATTTATTATTGGCAAACCAGTCTTATACAGGCTCCATGTGAGTAACTGCAGTTGCCCTGAGTTCTATATTGTATGGTTGTGTCATGGCATTTCACAACCATTCGTATCTTCAGTCCTCACATTCTTTCTGCCGTCTGCTCCAGGATGTTCCCTCACACCTTTTAGGTGGATAGTCTTGTTTATTGTTAAACACTCAGCAGTAGATTATTCTCAGCATATGGAGCAGCCATGTTTCCCTGAAATTGCTTCCATTTATAAATCAAAGAGAGACTTCTGTCCTTAAGGCTGAGAGTAGCATTTTTTCTATGGCTGTAAACTCAGATATTTAGAAGAGAGTTTGATGCTGTGCTAATTTAACAAAACGACAATATTAATTTGCTGCTAGGTTCTATGATTTCCCAGCTGTGCATGTTTGACCTAGTGATAGTATGATGTGTGGGTTCCCTGATGCAAAGCTGTCCTCAAATTAGAGATTGGTTGTTTACCCCATTATAGTTATGCCACTATGAACAAATATGCATATATTATTGGGGAGATAGGTATTGAAGCTCATAAGGTTCACAGCTGTGTAAGACTATTGATGACCCTTTTCCTCAGCAACCTGGGTACCATCTTCTGACTCTATGAAATCTACATATCATGAAAGAAGTTTTCAGCTATATTCTAGTTTGTTTTCTCTTCACCTTGCAGCCAAGGTGTATTGTGTCTTCCATGCTAGAACCTCATCATCTTGTTCTGACAGGTAACCAGGGTTGTATTGTTTTGGTGTGGCTGCTTTGATTTACAACTCAGAGGTGTCCCACAAAGAGTACTGAGATTTTGTTTACTAAACTGCCATTTCTATAATAAGCATTATCCAAATACTCAGTTTATCTTCCCTCTAGTTCAGTTTAACAATAGTTTTTAATTGGGTTACAAAATAGTATGTTTACTTCTGGGTTTTTCATACACCCTTCATTATGTTAACTAACCCCCTCTCAATCACTCCTTTAACTCCTTATCCCTTAAGACCTCCTTCCACGTGTTCCATCATCCCATTCTAATTTAATACGCTCTGCTCTCCTCCTCTAGTAGATATTCCTATCCCCTGCTGTGCTCTTTCAAGTTTTCTATCTTCCAAAAGGTACTCCATGATAAATGCATATGACTAAAGATTTGAAGCTGTGATCCACATATGAAAAAGAACATTCAGTGTTTGTCTTTCTTAGTCTGGGTTATCATACTCCATATACATTTTTCTAATTTCATCCATTTATTTGCAAATTTCATTATTTTTCTTTTTCTTTATAGCTGAATAAAATTCCATTATATGTACCACTGTTTCAATATTTATTCATCACTTTCTGGAAATCTAAGCTGATTCCATGTCCTAGTTACTATGAACAGAGTAGCAATCAACATGAGTGTACATGCATCAGTGAATTCTTTATTTTAAGGAGACTTAGCTTATCTTCCATGTAAGATTCTGAAAATCAGCCCCACTCTCTAGGATCTAGGCCCTGGGACACTCCTGTGTGTATCCCTAGCAGTTGGTCAACAGGTAAGACATCTGCAGGCAGACTACTCAGCCACCGTTTGGAGTCTGCAACCTACAAGTCCCACTCTGCCCCACAAACTCACAGAATCCATCATTCTCTCCACACCCAGCCATCTTCAATGGCATCAGCAATCCCCAGAGACACATTCACCACCTGCATGGATTGGAGGAAGAGATGGATAGACAGCAGTGTAAGAATACATTCAGCAACATAAATACGGCAGCACCAGAACCTAGTGGATCTATAATAGTAAGACCTAAACCCCCCAACACAGATGAAGCAGAAGAAAATGACCTTAAAGATAACTTTGTGAAAATGATAAAGGCCCTTGAAGAGGAAATGAAAAATTCCTTTAAAGAAATCAAGGAAAATACAAACAAAAATTGGGAACAAATCAACAAATCACTGAAAGAATGACAAGAAAGCCAAGAACTAACCATGCTACTCAGAGTCCAGCAGAGGTGGAGATGACAGACCATGTGGTGATGTCTGTTCCTGGAGACAGAACCACAGGTAAGCACTGTGAAAATATCACTGATTTGCTGTTTTCAAAAATAGAAGTACTCTACTTTTGTACATGACACTTTTACATAAAGAAATATTAATCTCTCAACAATTAAACATTTCTCTTTGTCAATGAAAAAAGCAGCAGATCAAAGAAAACCTACCAAGCACAAGAAATCATGATCAAATCATATGTAAAATAAAAATGGATTAGAACATAGGAGGAATCCTATAACTCAGCAAGCATAAAATCTGCCTGTTAAAACATGGTCAAAAGTACTGAATAGAATGCTCTCCAAAAAAATACAGAAGTAGCCAGAAAATACACTGAAGGCCTTTAACTACACTTAATCATTTAAGAAATCAAAATAAAGACAATGATGAAATATCACCTCCATCCATTAATATGGCCAGGAACCTACTGGATAAGCAGGCAGCAAATGCTGACAAAGCTGGCAATGTTGTCCAAGAACTGGATGTTCACGCACCACAAGAGGGAAACTGAAATGTTGCTGCTTTGAAAAAATCCTGTGGATGTTCATCACATAGTTAAAGACAGAAATATCACATAGGATCTATAAACACCAGTTCTGGGTATTCAAAGGAGTCTCTTACAGAGAGATGTGAGCATTCCTGCTCCAGGAATCATTGTCTGAAATAGCCATGAGGTGGAAGCAATCCAAATATCTCTTGATGGATAAATGGAAAAGAAAGCATAGGCTATACTTTTACTGCAGCATTATCCAGTATTCACAAAGGAAATTGTGTGTTCTACAAAAGGAATAAAGGCTCTGGGTGTTACATAAGGTGAAACAAACTGCTGACAAAAGGATATCTATTGTTATTCTCTTCACAGGAGGCATCCAGAATAATAAGAATTACAACTATACAGTTGCCAGTAATATCCAAGCAGCTTCCAGAAGAATTCTGTAATCTGTATTTTCAGATCATTCTAAAATAATATGCATGACTTATCTTGATCTTATTATGAAATTCTGTTGTAATTTTTAAATATAACTACTGCATTTATGAAAACAGTCATGTGATGTAATCAGGTCTGGGTTGTCAACTTGACAGAATCTATAATTACCTGGATGAATTGCCTGTAAGCATGTCTTTTAGGTATTCTTGTTTGCCTTAATACATATGTAAAGAACCATCTCAACTGTGCGCAAGGCTATTCTCTGTGCTTGGGGTCTTGGATTGAAAAGGATTGAGAAAGGGAGCTGAACACCAGAAGGACGTATACATTTATTTGGTCTATTTTCAGGTGGTGGACATTATGCGACCACCAGTATGATTCATACTCCTGAAACCTTAATATCCCCACTCTTATGGAATTTACCTTAGAACTGTGATATGGAAAAAGCTGACCTTATTGAGGAAAGGAAACTAAGACATATTGCTAATATCCTTTATCCCATTAATACTGTTAATTTCAATGCTTAATGATTCCTGATAGAAAACTTCACTTGCCATAGAGTGTAGTGGTTTTTATATGCTGCTGTGTTTCTTTTAAATATTTTGCTAAGATGTTTTGCATTAACAGAGATGATACTGGTCTGTAGTTTTCTTGGATTTATTTTTACTTTCCTATGCCTTTGCTCTTTCATGAGGTAAGGATGACATTGTCCTCATGGAATCATTTGGGGAAGAGTGCAGATAACACTCAATTATAAATTATTTTGTGCTTATGTTGCTTGTGCTCTTTATTTTTTATAGATCTAAATTGATATATCATGTTCTTTTTAAGCTATAATACTTTTAGATTTTGCTATATGTTTGTTACATATTCATTAAAATATAATATATTTATAACACACATAGTTATTAAGTATATACTGTTTAGTGAAATGCATATAATTGGTTAGCATTAACCATTTGTATACCTAAATGGGGTTTGTTGTGATATTTAACACTTACTAACAGTATATACTGAGATATTTTGTTTTTAAACTTCATTTTGCTGAGTAGATATTTCTCAATTGACACTATTGGATCCTTTCAGTACTTAAAATATACTTCAGTGGTGTCTTCTGATCTACTTCTTGTTCTTTTTTATTTGATTTAGAAAAAAGATTGTTTTACATATCAATCCCAGATTCCACTCCCTCCCCTCCTCTACCACCACCCCAACTAAAACCCTACTTATCACACATCCTTTCTACTTCCCAGGGAGAGTGAGGTCTTCCATAGGGGGTCATCAGAGTCTATCATATCCTTTGGGATAGGGCCTAGGACCACCCCCATGTGTCTTGGTTCAGGGAGTGTCCCTGTATGCAGATTGGGCTCCCAAAGTCCACACCTATGATAGGAATAAGTACTGATCTACTACAGGAGGTCCCGTAGATTTCTGAGGTCTCCTTACTGAAACCCACACTCCTGGGATCTGGATCAGTCCCATGCTGGTATCCCAGATATCGGTCTGGGGACCAAGAGCTCCCGTTGTTCAGGTCAGCTGTTTCTGTCAGTTTCACCAGCCTGTTCTGACCCCTTTGCCCATCACTCATTCTTCTCTGCAGCTGGATTCCAGTTCAGCTCAGTGATTAGTTGTGGGTGTCTGCTTCTATTTCCACTAGCTGCTGGGTGAATGCTATAGGATGGCATATAAGACAGTCATCAATCTCATTATCAGGGGAGGGCATTTAAGGTAGCCTCTCCTCTGTTGCTTAGATTGTTAGTTAGTTTTATCTTTGTAGATCTCCAGATATTTCCCTAGTGCCTGATTTCTCTGTAAACCTAAAATGTCTCCCTCTATTATGGTATCTTTTCTTGTTTTTTTTCTATTTTTCCCCAACTCAAACTTTTTGCTCCCTCATGTTCTCCTCATCCCTCCTCTTCTCCCCTTCTCATTCTCCTAGCTCCCTCCCCCTCCTTCCTTGCTCCCAATTTGCTCAGGAGATCTTAACCTTTCCACTTCTCCAGAGGACCATGTATGTCTCTCTTAGGGTCCTCCTTGTTTACTAGCTTCTCTGGCAGTGTGGATTGCTAGTATTCCATTACTATATGTTTAAAATCCACATATGATTGAGTACATACCACGTTTGTCTTTTTGTTATTCGGTTACCTCACTCAGAATGGTTTCTTTGAGTTCCATCCATTTTCCTGCAAATTTCAAGATTTCATTGTTTTTTTTCCAGCTGAGTAGTACTCCGTTGTGTAAATGCACCACATTTTCTCTATCCATTCTTCAGTTGAGGGGCATCTAGGAGGCTTACAATTTCTGGCTATTACAAATAGTGCTGCTATGAACATTTTTGAAGAGATGTCCTTGTTGTATTAATGTGCTTCTTTTGGGTATATGCCTAAGAGTGAAATTGCTGGATCTTGTGGTAGATTGATTCCCATTTTCCTGAGAAGTCAGCATACTGATTTCCAAAGTGGCTGTACAAGTTGGCACTCCCACCAGCAGTGGAGGAGTGTTCCCCTTTCTCCACATCCTCTCCAGAATAAACTATCTTTGGTGTTTTTGATTTTAGCCATTCTAACAGGAGTAAGATGGTATCTGAGAGTTGTTTTGATTTGCATTTCCCTGATGGCTAGGGATGTTGAACACTTTCTTATGTGCCTTTCAACCATTTTAGATTCCTGTATTGAGAATTGTAGCACAGACACTGAGATCAACAATTGATAATTGGGACCTGTGAAACTGAGAATGCTTCTGTAATGCTAAGGACACAGTCAGTAAGACAAAACGGCAGTCCACAGACTGGGAAAAGATATTCACCAACCCCACATCTGACAGAGGGCTGATCTCCAAAATATACAAAGACCTCCCAAACACCAAACAATCCAATTAAAAATTAGGGTACAGAACTAAACTGACCTACTTCTAAGTGTATGTGCACATTCATGAATGTCTGCTCACACAAGTGTATATTTGTGTAGATACCTCTGTTGGTTAGGTAGAAGTTAGGTGTCATTTTGCAGGCACTATACACCTTGTTTTTTTTTGCAGCATGGTCTTACACTATCCTGGAATATCTTACACAGTCCTGAATATCACCAAGCAAGCACAACTTGTGGGGATATCTTGCTTGTGCAAATAAAGCCGGTCTGAAGATCAGAGGATGGAACTTGCCAGTAGCTAACTATAGAGGTCAGGAGGTCTGTACAGACATACAGGAAGTAAGATGATGTAATACTGTAAATAAATGACCCAGATACTTGTGATGGTGTTCAGCCTTCAACCTGAATATTATAAAAGCAAAGTAGCTGGCCACGAGCTCTGACTGCTACCTCAGGCTGAAAGACAATGCTGCTGCCTCTCTTCAGTGTGGCTGTAGAATCCGGAGACTGAATGTCTTTTTATCCTCAATGTGGCTGGAGAATGAATCCCTCATATTCTCAATGTGGCAGGAGAATGAATGTTCTATACCGAGACCTTCCCGCTGTGTTATATACCTCCCTAATGCTGGGATTAAAGGCATGTGATCCCTGGTGCTGAGATCATCTTTGTGTGAACTATTTCTCTTTAGGACTGGATCAATCTTGTGTAGATCTGGGTGTTCTGGGATTCAAAGAAATCTGTCTACCTCTTAATCCTAAATCCTAGCATTAAATGTGTAGACCACCACCTCCTAGCTTCTGGCCTCTGGGATTGATGGTTTGTGCCTGGCTTCTATGGTTTATGGCTGACTTTACTTTCTAAGTCCTCAAGCAAGCTTCAATAAATCATAAATAATATGTCACCACAAGAGGGCTGGGCAGAAACAGGAAATGAGTTGGCTGGGCAGAGACAGGAAGGAAGATGGCTGGGCACAGAGAGGATATAAGTGGTAAGTAACAGGAACGTTCTCTCTTTTTCCACGGGAAGCTAATGAAGTGGCTTTGGCTTGCTCCTCCTTCTCTCCTCTCAGCATTTACATCTATATTTCTCCCTGGGTTTTTATTATTTAGACCAATTAAGAACTCCATTTAGAACAGCTGGCCGTTAGGGGTTTGTACCATCACATCAGTTTCTTCCACATGGGTTCTGTGGACTGGACTTAGGTTGAAGCAAACCCTTTTCTGACTGAGCTATATTCCCAAGACCTCTCCATTATTCTGGATCATAGGCAAGATATTGTCCTTAGTGAAATTTCCTTGTGAATGGCTGATCAGATTTTCTTGTTGCCTCTCATTTTCATCTTTGTCCTCAATTTTTAACATGTTGATTATAATATACTTAGGTAAAGATCTCCCTGTGCCTTTTAAAAGCCGAGATCATTGGAATTTTGGATACATAGAATGCTATGTCATCAAATTTGAGATGTTTTTCTCATATGATGTCTTGCAATACTTTCAGTTTCCATTATTTTTGCCTCCTTTGTGCTATATCCAATTTTTGCATATTGGTCCATTTAATTGTGTCTTATATCTCTCTGAAGTTGTTCACTGTGTTTTATTCTTTTGCTCACTCTCTTCTTCACACTGAACATTATTAATGTATCTCCCAGTTCACCGACATTTAAAACAGACCAGTCAAATCTAGTTTTGAATACCTCCATTAAATTCTTCACTCCGTTGTAGTAGTCGCTGATGACTCTCGAATTTGGTTATTTGCTTGAGAATAATGGCTGTATCTTTATTGACTAATGATGGGATGTTGTATGAGCCTTTGCTTCTCTAAGAAGCTCTAGCAGTGTTTGAATCATTCTGACAGCAACTGTGGAGTCTGTCTGCTCTGGTTCATCTGTGCATCTTCAAAGGTCATTTGTTTTGCCTGAAATTTTTCTCCTTTTGTATTGTTCATACATCCCCCCCCTTGCTCTTTTGTTCTGCTTGGCTCATTGTCATTTCCTTATTTTTTGTGAGCTTAGTTTCATTTATCATGCTAGACTTGAAATCATTGGCTCAGGTGGTCCTTCTGCCTTTACCTCCCAAATGACTGAGAATGCAATCTACGTCGTCATGGCTGGCTCCATGAGCATTTTTCTGCTTCTTTCCATGAACCAATGATTTCTTTGCTAAAAAGAGTATAATTTTGTTGTTTGTTGTTTTTTTAAATTTTTGCTCTTTGGGGGCCCACCACTCTGCTCCCAAATAATTACACAGAGATTTAATCTTACTTATGAATGCCAGGCGTTAGCTTGGCTTGTTTCTTGCCAGCTTTTGTAACTTAAATAATTAAACTGTTTCTCTTCTAGGTTTTGCCTCTGGGCTTTTCACCTTTATTCTATATGTATTTCTTCCCTTCTTACTCTGTGGCTGACTGTAGGGCTGGGTTCCTGGCTCCTAATGTCCTCCCCATCTCCCTTTCCCCTCTTCCCACTCTCTCCTAGCTCTGTGTTTACTCTCACTGCCCGTCAGTGCCACCTGTTTCTCTCTCGTGCCTATCTATTGGCTGTACAGCTCTTTATTATACCAATCAGGTGTTTTAGGTAGGCAAAATAACACAGCTTCACAGAGTTAAACAAATATAACATAAAAGAATGCAACACGTATTTGCATCATTAAACAAATGTTCCACAGAAAAACTATTGTAACACATCTTCAACTAATATTCCGCAACAGAAAACATTTTAGATACTCAATAGTAGTTACTCTGGATATGAAGAAATCTCTGTCCCCTGGGTTTATTGTTTGCTTGTGTCTGTGCTTTTTAATTTGAGTGGACTATTTTACTGAAGTCTGTTTTCTCACAGGACAAAGCTTCTGATATTGTTTATTAGAGGGTACAACCTTGGGACTGAATGTTTAGCTTTTTTTCTTTAAACACTACAAGGATGACTTTGAATGGAATTTTTTTTTTCTTGTTACAGTCCATATCTCCCTCCTCAGTTTTGGGTGGTCTGTCTCTAATGGCAACACATTCAGTTACTGTTCACTAATTGGTAGTTGATTGGTATATTGTTCCAATAATGCTCTGGGGTTTAACTTTTTCCACAGTCTTTTCCAAAATAAGCATGGCCACATTCATAGGGGAAGAATAAATAACTTGTTTCAAAACAACCTTTGAGGTTTTGTTCTTTTTCTCCTTCTAAATCTTTTTGTTGAGCTTAAGCATGACCTACTTGTTCATACTGTGCAGCTATCTCCTAATCATTCCTCAGGATCTCCATTGATTTAGACAATGCCCTAAACATGATGCACCTTTTGTGCTTCAAATAAACTCAAGGTCTTCAAAGAAAATTATAATAGCAACTGGTTGTAGCCAACATCTCCCCATGTTCAGTGATTTTGCAACTAATTTAAGATAGAAGACATAGATAAAGAATGGCACGTTATTTTTCTTAGAATTCCAACTGTAGCCTAGAATAAGACACTGGAAGGGTGGTGTTGGTACATGGTACTATTCATGGTAATATGTTCTCGCCTGCCTTTATTAGCAGGGAGCTTCTATCATGAAAGAAATCTATGTACAGGACAACTGAGCTCCACTGTTGCTTGGCCCTCCATACCTGAGTTAGAGTTTCCATTGTACACATGGTAGCCAGAAGGGGGAAATGAACCTAAGATCTCTTGGCATTCTTTCATGGAAAAAAAAAAGATTTGCAACATGAGAGCCTGGGGAGAAAGGATGGGAATGATAAAATCCTTTTCTTGTTCTGAGAGAAATCCTTACATTAAACTGGAAGCAGTGAAAGGAGAAGTTTTCATCTTCATCTTCATGACTGCACCTGTCTTAGTCACACTATTGTCACATTGATGTGTGGGAGAACAGGAGCAAGTTATGGATGAAATGACACAGAATGAGACTGCAGAGACTTTTTTGAATACATGTTTCTCCATTAGATGTACGCCTTTAGGACAATTTCCAGAGACTTAAGAAGTTGCTTTTTATAATTCTCATGAGTTATGGTTGTTTTGCTGGAAGTCATGGTTGTTTCATTTTGGAAAAAGGTCCAAGGAAATCGTCACACCATGATTCCACAAGTGTTTCTTACCCTACATACATTTTGTTCAGTTTGGCATGTTTCTCATAGAGTATTTATGTATTCATTTCTTTTACTTTCACATGTGTTTTAGAAGGCAGATCTTGTGGTTTTGAGTTTTGTACACTTTTCTCAATGGTTATTTGTTCACAAATACACTATGTTCACCATATCTAGTAGACTAGCTAAAGCTCTTCCATTTTACAAATTTCATTTTCCCTTATTGCCATTTTCCCTGCATTTAATATTGTATCTTTTTTCCTGTGTTTTCCACTACTTATATATGCCTACATATATCACAACATTGAAAATATTTTTTAATAAAATGAAACATAATTCCTTGAAGTCTTCACAAATTTCAGTTATTTATTTTTAATTACAGTGATTTAAACTATTACCTAACCACATTTGAATGGATAAATATAACTACATTTCCACTCATTATCTCTTCAGCCTTCTGCTATGTTCTTCACATTTTATTTCTTTTCACCTAGTTTTCATCAGTCTCTACTAGTCATCTATTGGAAGCAGTTTTATGTAAGAAAAAGGAAAATATGGATAGGAAAAATTAACACTTATTTTTATTCCAAAGTCTATGAGTCTGTGTATGATATTTAGTTGAGAATTTAATATGTTCTCACCTGCCTTTACTAGCAAGGAGCTTCTATCATGTAAGAAAGCTATGTACAGGACAACTGAGCTATGGACAGGGCATCAGCAGCATATTAGGATCCATTTAGACACCAGAAAATAACCAGTTTCAATGTAGTATTAATCCAGGTAACCAGCTATTCTAAGCTGCTGATAAGTCCATTTAACTTGAATACATCACTTCTCACAATTTAAAATACAATTATAGACATTTCCTTAAAGGAGGATTATGAGACAATCTATTTTTCTGATATTCTGCATTTCACATTTAAGAAAACTAAAGTTGTACTTCCCACAAATCTGCTGTGTTCATCACAACTCAGTTGATATCTTATTTTTCACTGTACACACAGAGACCATTCTGTATGGCTTACAGTAAAGAAACATTATGATCTGAAATGCCAAACCCAGCATCATATTTCTTGGTTCTAATATCATTAGACAGTCATATATTATAACTGTGACAGAAAGGCTATGACAGATGACACTTTGAGAGTGTTGGGGGAGAGAGCTCATAAAGTACTTAATCAAATGGTTGCAATGTCTAAAAGGATTAAAGTCAAGCAGACTCTGACTCACAAAATTATATTTCCTATTACTATGTTAAGACTGACAATAATATATTATCTATATTAAATATGTGTATGAATGTATAACCTCTATTATTCTCAAAATACAAACTCCATAGGAACAAATATGATTTTCATTTTTATAAGTACATTATGTATTTCTATTATTTCTGTAATCTTAAAATAGTATGCATGCAACATAAATTTATAAATATTATGAACACTAAAGAAATCAAAGAAAAGGAGAAAAAGCATTGGAGTAAGAAAAAAGGAGATAGAAACAAAAGGACTGTGAAAGGAGGGAGAGTAAAATAAAGAAGGAGAAAAGTGAAAGAGTGAAGACATTGTTTTTAAGATTTCTAGATGTGTATTAATATATTAATTTATTATCACCTTGTATTGTTCTTATGTAAAATAAAGGTGAGAAATTTAATTCCAAGCCCCTTTCCATGATTAGATTGGGTACAAAAAATTATGTAAACTCAGCAATTGTGATGGTTGCTCAGATGGTGGTTGAAAGACTTCAAATAGAACCAATCAGTGAGTATTTTCCCTCAAAGATCAAATTCCCAGGATGATCATTGACTATGCTAAAGCAGTTCTGTTCCAAATGTTTCCTTAGAAATCTGTTGTCAGATATTTGTTTCTTGTGATAACATTGGCTCTTCCAATAGAGAAATATTGACATGACTCAGTGAAATGCCCACAAAGGCTCCCTTCATTGCTTCACTCCTTGATAGTGATTTTTTTTTTTACTGTTATAATGAAGATCCATTTTAAATGCACAGAAATAGGATGTTTAACTTACCAGATTTGTTCTATGGAAGACATTACTGAAAGTATCTTATTTAAACAATGAAAGACATGACAAACTTCATGTGATTGAGAAAATATTTGAGATATCCTAAGTCCACAGAGTGTGTCTTGATTTCTCTGGCTTCTTTTTTGTGGTTTTTGAGACAGGGTTTCTCTGTGTAGCTTTGGAGGCTGTCCTGGAACTCACTCTGTAGTCCAGACTGGCCTCAAACTCAGAGAGATCCACCTGCCTCTGCCTCTGCCTCCAGTGCTGGGATTAAAGGTATGCATCACCAACTCCTGGCCAACTCTGGCTTCTAATAGCAAGAAATATACTCCAATTTGATGAATTCATAAAGAATGTCTGATTTTTAGGAACTGCTTCTGACAGCAACCAAGAAATGCTGAAAATGTACCCATGCACCACTAAAATTAAACTAATTCTGCTTTTTAAAACTTGAATATATGCACTTGCTCTGGATGTGTTTGATACTTTTGCTAAAGTAGGATTTCAATTCAAACTCAAATGTTTGTAAATCTCAAATGCACATTGATAAATAGTAAATCAAAGACATTTTCCAACAATAACTTATTCCTGATCCCAAATTGACAAGAATACCATGGAAATTTAGGATTTTAACAGTGTCTCAAAATTTTATATTGCCAAAATATGAACTTCTTGTGGTCAAAAGCTGCATCCATACTTCTGAAATGAAAACACATAGGCATATTCATATACACACAAAGACATGTACGCACAGACAGACACCACACACACACACACACACACACACACACACACACACACAAATGCATGCACACACACACACACACACACACACACACACACATGCATGTACACACACATACACTTAGAAACACACACAGACACATACACATTCACAACTTAGTTTTAATGGAACCACACCCTGTCCACAAATACAGGTACTTTGGTCAATTCCAGAATATTTCAATCTTTAGGAAAAATTAATTTTTAAAAGTGAACACCTTAGCTTTGATATACATAGATACTCCATCAACTACACTGCATTTGTCTAAATTTGAACAGAAAATGCTAATCATACAGTTTAGTTGAAGCTAATGTGAAAACAGTTCTTGAGTTCAAGTGGGGAAGTCATGATAAGTACAGATGAAGTGTTTAACATAGTATAGAGTATCAAAATGATCCTATTTTGTTTAATAAAATATGACCTTCCCAAGTACATTTATAGTTTGGAATGCCCATCAATCCTTGGCTCAAAGGACCAGGAGGAAAGCTTAATTTATCTTGGCTGTGATCCTAGCTGTCACAGACTCTCAAAGGCTGTATTGTAGTGTTCCTGAAACATGCAAATTGCTCAGCTACTGGGGACATCTTGAGGTAATGGACATAATATTTTTGTGCATACATGAAGCTTGTCAGAAGTATGAACTACCCAATAATCTCTTGAAATAACAGATATATTTACACTTTCTAAACTGTGGTTCTAAACAAGTCATCAAAATTTATGTTGGCCTCACAAAAAATGGGGGTACCAAAGAGAATTTTTTAAAATTGTGGTGTATGTAGGTCAATGTAACTTATGGAAAACTCCACATTGATTTGAGAATGGTGTTAAGTTTAGGAGGCTTCATGTTAACAAATTAGAATGAACATTTAATTGGGTAACAGACTACTCACAACTGAAAGTATTTGAAAACTGGGGTTTGAATGTCAATAAACTATTTGTTCCCCCTGGATTTAAGGACCTTTAATAACTGTATTAGCTCATGTTTATAAAGGAGTTTGAAGGTCCTCTGCATGCTCTGAACTTTAGCTCATCTTGATATTGATGCTTCCAGAGTTTATGCATATATTTGAGATAACTTCTTCATTTGTTCTCCAAAATAATTCATCCAAGAATTTGAAGATATGCATCTCTTTTATTTCATTATAATTTCAAATTAAGGTTTTGGAACTACTAGCATATGTATCTTATATTTTATGTACAATTAAGTAAAAATGACCATAGATGATAGTTAGGCATGGACAAGAAAGAACTAAATTTGCATTGTATAAACAGAATGCTTAAAAAAATAAGGTAGAAAGTTAAGTGTCTAAAAACAAGACATTGGCCATTGCTAATATTTTATTTTTGCATTTTTGTTATTTCCTGGCACTTATATATGTGCATATATAAGTTTATGCATGACTGGAATCCACCAACAGTTAACTACACTGAAAAGAACCTTACATAGACAGTTATCCTATCTTAAAGGTGAGCAAATGAGAGCATACAGTCAGCATAGTAAACTAAAATTCAATCCCACATATTTTGATATCAAGAAAACGCTCTTTAATCAGAAAATGTAGTCACTGTGTAATATAACATTTAGATTTATTTATTTTAATGTAAGTTAAACTAGCTGAAGATTGAATTCCAGATACCTACTGACAGCAACATTTGATTTTGTATGAATGCATTACTAGCTATTGTTACTGCAATTATTCTATAAATGTTCACACCAATGACATCTTCTTATTTAAGTTTAATTTTATTAGTTTCTAGGAGAAAATCTAGTGACTTTTAAAGATTAAGGAGATGGCTCAGTGAGAAAAGCACACAGCCTAATGACCTGACCTCAGATCTCCACAGAAAATGAAAAGGCACACAGTGGCATATGTGTCTGGAATCCTAGTGCATTACCAAAGAATGACTAGAATAGCTATTTTCAACATGTGTGTCGTCACCCTCACGGAAGTGATATATTTGAGATTTACATTATGGTATTTACATTATTCATTTACATTATGGTATTTACAATATTCATAACAGTAGCAAAATTATAGTTATGAAGTATAAATATAAATCCATTTTATGTTTGGGGAGTCATCACAACACAAGGAACTGATAAAAGAGTCACAGCATTAGCAAAGTTGAGAACCACTGCTATGGAAGGTGTGAGTCAGCAAATTTGGCCTGCCCAGTGGCAAGGAGACCCTGTCTTAAGTAAGATGGAAAGGCAAGGACTAACATCCAAATTTGTCCTGTGACCTATGTACATGTGATGTGGCATGGGCATACCTGACCACCCCTTCCTTCTCACAAACGTGCATACACACACACAAAAAAAAAAACCCTGGAATTTTAGCTAATATAATAACTTCTCTAAGTGGCCAAACCATGCTTACAGCTAAATAGTGCAATCCATGCTTGGCGATCCCTGACTTAGAGGGAAATTTTCCTACCAAGTCTCATTCTGGGATCTCACGGTACAAAGGTACTTAACATCTATTACTTTAATCCTTAATGTCTGTTTACATAATATATAGATTTTGACATGAAGACATCATCTGTTCAATAATGTTTATTCATATCTGACATCATATAGCAGTTGAGAGGCCATTTGAAATAAAGTATAAAGCATAAACCACAATTCCTTAACTTTAAAACAGAACAAACAATCCTGGAAATTATTAGAAGTGATATTTAAATAAATGGGAGGATTTGTGCAAGCATGCTGGCCATGATTATTTCTCTAAAAGAGAAACGCATCTTTGCAATTCTCCTGATAATTCTCATAATTGTGTAAATCTTTTTCCTGCCTTTACTCTGGCTGTCTTCCAAATAATTATGTTTACTGTTTCCTGAATAATCTCCTCTAAAGATAACTCAAAATGCCCTCTCTCTGTTTACACTTGAATGGTTCACTTAGAGTTATAATTCTAGTTTATGTGCATGACAGTGAATGTTACTTAGGTTCTATGAGCTGCTTTTCCTGTGTATGGTGTATGATTTGAAAGCACTGAAAGACAGACTTCTCTCCTTCAGCCTTTCTGATCTTCTGGCTGCTATATTTTGTCTGACTCTTCACTGTTTATCATTACTGATGAGTAGCCTTCTTTTCCTGAAAACCTTTGAACTTACTGGTCTATATTCCATGTTCCTTCCATGTTTGCCCAATAATATCTCTGTGTGGTGCCATGAATGTACCCATCTTAATATCATGCTTCATTAGAGATTTAAAATTTCCCTAAATATCAACATTCACATCTTACTAGATGTGAAAATTGGTGGTTGTCTGATAAACTAGGGGCAGAGATTCAGGAAGGAATGCACACATTGAAGTGAACGTCATCTCAAATACAATAGATCACATGAGAAATCATGCACATGCCTCATGACATTTTTGATGGTGCTCAAGGAAGACCTGACCTTCAGAGAGGAACAACCCAGACTGCATGCATACTCCTGTGTTTTCATTCCACATACTCCTGACTATAGCCCATATGCCCCAGTAGCCTGCTATTCCTCCCCGTGGTCAGCTATTGCTTTCCAAGGACAAACACTCCAAGTAGTTAATCTTTCAAAAATGATTAGAGCTATACCACAAATAGTATATAACAATAGCTTTCAAGAATACTAAAAGCCTGAGGTATCATAGCTCCAGGATCACTCTCTGGAATAAGCCCCAATATATTTCTTGCTTTTGCTGAAGAGGCAATGTATTAATCTATAGATATTTATTTGCCAGATCATTAAAAGGTAAGTTTCCTGGAGAAAATAGCTACAGCAAAATGCTGAGCAAAGTGCTGTGATAGAATCCTAAAATTCAAGCAAAGAAACTGGAAAAGTCACAAGTAGTTTCAGGGGATGGACACAGAATGCTCACAGGAAAATTAAAAATTTGTTTGCAAAATTAAGCTAGACTTGCTCAAAATCTTTATTCTATCAAGTATTTATATCACTCTTACATTAAAATTATATAAAATGTTATAGTGACTATAGGAGGAAGCCAAGTGATCTTATTCCACAAACTATCAAATAAAGGGCATTTATGAACTCTGATAAACAAAAAATTAATTCATGATCTAAAAAGTAGTTTTAGAAATACCATTCACAGCCTATCTTTTTATATCTATAATTTTACACACTTGATCAAAAATTATGATATCACTTAGAGTAGATACTCGCATAAGGGATTCCCAATTCCCCACTAACATGTATCTTGCTCAATTCTTGGTTCTAGACACTAAAATGCTGGGTGGTACAGGAAAGCCCATATTCCTTCGGAAAACGGTGCTTTGTCTCAGAGCCTTCCTAACTGTGGTGTTAGGGCAAGATTAGCTGATGATAAAGCCCTAACACAGCCTTGCTAGGAGCTCACCCTGGAAGAGAAGTAGGGCCATGCTGGTTTTATGCCTGCCTCATCGTCTTCCTGTGGCTGGCTGTGGGTTCATGAGAGAAAAGGGAGAGAAACCCCATTATGAAGTGTCCTAGGCTATGCCTGGAACCCGAAGAAGAAGATACAGAGTCCTAGCTGAACATTCGGTTGTACAACCCACAGGTCCTGGCCATGTCCCTGCTGGCACCTGGACAAGTAGTTGGTCCAAGAGGCCTTGGCATTTCCAGCAGTCATTGCTTTCCTCAGAGTGTTTTCAGTTTGGTTGGTCATGATGTAGAAATAGAATATCCTTTGGAAGAGATCCTTACCCATCTTCAGCACAGACTGCTCTTTGGCATTCTGAAGGGTGATTATCCAGACAGACAGGTCACGTGGATCACTGTCAGAGCACAGAAATGTATGCTGTGCAAAGCTTCCATGTTATTCACAGACAGTAGCAGATTCCTCACAGCTTTGGTTTCCCCTTCCACAAGTACTAAGATCACATCTTCTAGGATAATTAACATTGTCCCCAAGTCAAGGATGGAGAGGGTAAAGGTGCATATGGGATCCACATACTTATATTCAGAATTGACATATAAAATACAGACTGCAAATGTGATGCTCACATTCTGTATAAGGTCCCCAACAACATGGATGAAGGCAACTCAGACATTCTCCTGTTGCTAGTTGTTGTTATCATAGCTCTGCCCCTGGCCATGGCAATTCCCATATTCAGAGTGTTTGAGGGTCAACACCATTATGATGCTCACAGCCACAGTGATCTCATAATGTACAAGAAACAACCATGATACAGCCACGTAAAGGAGCCCACCAGTCAACATTCAGATAGACCTCAGGGACAGCAAGGGTACCTCAGCTCATTAACAGCCATAGTTCATGATCTTGGTAGTTGATCATGAAGATATATACACACAGAGGGAAAGAACATGCTAGCAAAACCAGTGAGCAGGTGCGTTATATCAGTCATGATGATGACCAAGCTGGGTTCCAGGTGCCTACAAAAGACATCTTGGATCATGAACATAAGACAGATGGCAGAGGCTTGAGCCTGGCCCACTATTCCTTTTCAGGGTCAGGGAGACTGACAGAATCCTTCTGGGCATGACAACAATGGTTACTCCGTAATCTAGCTCAACAGCCTGCAGGTCCTCATGAGGTGCCAGTCAGACTCACTTTTCCACAGAGATCAAAATACGACCCAGTTCACAAGCATGCCATACTGCTGGTTTTACATGTCCATGGGCTCCATACTACCATGCCTAGTTCAATCCCTAAATTTTGGACATTATCCTCACACTGAACATCCACCTTCTTGGTTCCCTGTGATTAGGATTTTTAAGCACCTGTTCTTATAATAAAAACTTCACAGCAAGAATATCAAGGAAGCGTTTTTCCTATTAATTTATAAATCATAAGACCATATATTATCCATTCTTCTTTTGTATTCTTGTATGTAAAGTGTACGGCATAATAGTTTCACTGTGATGTTTTCTTACATGCATAGAATCTGAATTAATCACTTTCATCCCCAACTATTCTAATTTTCCACCTATAGCTTTTCTGATTCCTTTCTTTTCTTTAACAGAGACCACCAGTTTCATGCTTTTTAAAAACCATTATGCTCACCAGTTATACAAATTCATGAAAATTGTATGATATTGCTATTACTGCAAAAATCATATATAATATATATATATATATATATATATATATATATATATATATTAAAACTACATTACACACAGAGACACACACAATATATACTTATGCTAAACTCACATATATATGCAGCTAAGATGATTCTATATTTTGGCTAATGAGAATACTGTCATAATCAGCATGAATGGGAAGGTCCATAATATATTCTGACTTAGATTATTAGGAGTACACACCTAGGAGTGGCTCAGCTAGATCACTTGTTAATTCCATTAGGACTAGTTGCTATAGTAATTGAAATAATTTACTTTTCTAATAATAATGTGTAAAATTTTTCTCTGAATCATTTCTAGCATTTGGTTTGTATTTGTTTGCTTGTTTGACTGATTTTTATTTTCATCATGAAAATAACTATTGTGTCTGCATTGTGATGTGATCTCACTCTAGTTTTGATTTACATTTTTTGCTCATGGCTAAAACTAGTCAAACGTTTTCTTGTACTGATTGGCTATTTTGCTTTAATTTTTTGAAAAGTATTTGTTCATTTCACTTGCCCATTTACTGAACACATCATGTGTTCTTTGATGTTTAAATGTTTTAAATTCTTTACATATTCTGGATCCACTGTTCGATGAATATCTGGTAAAGCTTTTCTCCATCCATATATAGGCTGTCTTCAATCCAACAACCATTTCATTCACGGTAGCAAAGCAACAGCAAATGATATCACAGAGTTCTAGTAATGAAAACAGCATGGTGCTGGCCCCCAACACACACTTAGATCAATAAAGTAGAATACAAGATCCAGAAATAAACTCACACAACCATAGTCACCTGATTCTGGACAAAGAGAACAAAAGTAAAAAATACTACAAAACCAGTGTTAGCAAAATCTGTCAAGAAAGCTAAAAGCTACACACAGGGGGCTGATATAAGACCCCGTGTGTGACTGTACAGAATTCAGGTTAGAATGCCAGGTAACCCTTCATCTAAGAACAGGAACATTAACATTACTAGAGGGAAACACAGGTTTGGAATGCTTTCAGATCTAGGTTGGACAAAGACTTTCAGAATACCAGTCCCTAAGTAGAGCTCTTCACACAAGCCCATTTTCACTATTGCAAGCAACTACAGGAACTGAGATACTGAGTTTTATGATACCACACTGTGTGCTTGTATTTGTCTTCAATAGTATCTTATCTAGAACCTTTTAATATTTTAATCATATTCAGAAGCATTTTGATAATACAAATTATTTTCCTCTTTAAAATATTAACAGTATTGCTTCCTGAAAAAATATTGTTAAGCTAGCAATACTTACGAATTCTCCTTCTTTAAATATTTTTGTATTTGAGGGGTTGGAAATGTGTATGTAAACGTGTGTGTGTGTGAGTGTAAGTCAGAGTCTGACTTCAAGATCCATCCACCTTGCTTTTTCTTGTCTTGTTTGCTGTTTTTGTCTTGTTTGGAGATGGGATCTCTTAGTGGGACCTGGGATCGCCAGTTGGTTGGTCAGAGAGTTTCAAGGATCCTTCTGCTTCTACCTTCTCAGAATGGCCGATGCCTTTGTGAATGTGTACTGATGATGAAATTTAGGTACACCTACTCACACAGCAAACATTTTACTACCTGAGTCATTGTCCACCCTTTTATTACTTTTTTAGGATTATAGTGGCTTTTCATTTTATTTTTAATTCTAGATATATATCTGATCATGAAGTTGAAATTGAATTGTGTGTCATATGTTAAAACAGTTCTAGAGTATTGTTTGTATATTATATTTGTTATTTATTTTTTGGCGCATTCAATTGTGAGAGCGTGAGATTGAGAGGGAGTGTACACATGCCACAGCACTCATGCAGAGGTCAGGGAACAACTTATAATTCCATTCTCTCCTTCAACCTTGCAGAAACTGGGAATATTGAACTCAGGTTACTGGGCTCAATGACAGGTGCCTTCAGCAGGAGAACCATCACACCAGCCTCTCTAGCTCAATCTTAAAATCATTCTTTAATACAAATGTTATATTTTAAAGGATGAAAGTCTATTCAAAGATAGGAAACTCATCCGTACTGTGTTCTATTTCATTTACTGTTCAGTTTATATTACATTAGGGGAAAGTGCATTTACTTTCTATTCAAAGTAGTTTTATGATTCACGATGATTTTTTTAAAGCCATGAACAAAAATACAGCTTAAATTGTTAAGTTCCACTATCTATATTTTTCAAATCTCCATTCAGAGTTGTTACCCCATAAAATGTTTGTAAAATCATAAAAACATATAAGATACTACTTATCATGGATTCTTTTCCAGTTGGAAGAACAATTTTTGGAGATTGTCAATGGCTGTAGGAGAACTCTCTGTATCTGCTGTTCATTCCCCCTGCAGCATCCAGAGTCAGTGGTGTAATCCCGCCGATGACTAACTTCCATTGTGCAAAGAACTTAATTACATACTGTGGTTCAGTTCCTATTTTGCCAGGCAGTCGCTCAGCCATAAAAGAATGCTGTAGAAAGTAAGTGGTGAAATGCAAAAGAAATTGAAAGCACATGATCTCGCAGTCAGGAGGCAAATAAGTACTTCTCAAAGAAAAGCCAGAATTCTGTAACTGGGAGCTGGATCCCACTCCTAAAACAAAAGAAAGCTGGCATCCAAAAGGAAATATTTTGTAATTTTCCTGAGTGAGCAACATTATAAAATTACTTGAGCTATTTTTGCTGTTTTGATTACTGGTCAATTGGTAAAATTCGTCAAGAGAACTGAAAAAGGGTTTTAAAGCCATAGCATTTTGAAAAGAGTAATGATCCTTCTTGGAGGAATGTTCAGCATATCCTTTATGGTGAGATAATTGTTCTAATCTTTGATTTATAATTGTGAGTAGCAGGGAACAGAGAACACAGATTCTTGTGACAGTGTTAGGAAAGCTGGGAAGGTTGAAAGTTTTGAATATCTTTCTCCAGTTTACAGAAGCCATGAGTCTGGTTTATAAAACGAAGACACAATCTTTGAAATATTAAAAGTTCTGTCCGTAAAAGCACTGATTTAAATACATGTCATTATGTGAAAATGCTGAATTTCAGCCACAGTTTGAAGCATGAACTACACTTCCAGGTAAAGGAGACTTTCCTAGGGCCAGAAATGCAATGTACCCAGACATTGATGATCACTCATTTTGTTTTAGCAAAGAGTGTGTGTGTGTGTGTGTGTGTGTGTGTGTGTGTGTGTGTGTGTGTGTGTGTGTGTTTTATATATGTCAGCAAAATTTTATTCCAGATGTTACTTCCAGCACATTACCTTTACTGATTAATTACCTTTACTGAAAGTAATTCCTGATTAAGTTACTTTAAACTATATGGTAACTTTTTAAAGTTTATCCTTGTATATGTGGGCTGCAAATGTGGGCTGAAGTTTGGTGCAATAGTGGGAAGCAGTTAGGTCATAGTGCTACCTGCATTCTGAAGTGTTATCAATAGCTATCCCCATGAAGTCCTACAGAGAATGCCTCTGTAGGCAGGATGTTTGCTGGTTACAGAATCACAGACCTTCTGTACCTTGTATGTTGTCAGTGAATGCACCCACATACAAAAGTGTGTGTCAAATCCTAGTGAGAGTTTATTCTGGTAAACTCTAAGGCACTAAGTATATTATATAATTTATCTATAAAGTTTTAAAAGCTCTTTGGGGGTATACGAATGCCTGGCATGTTCCTTTGACGAGATGGTTTAATAAGGTGAAGGTGACATTTTAAAACCAGAGATTGTATGGAGTGTCTGCCATGCCTAAATCGGAATAACAGAATTTTAGCAATGAAAACATGAAGCTGCCATCCATAAATGACTGAAGTTCACAAATAAGGAAGAAATAAGAAAAAGTGAAAATGACATTTGCAAGATGATTCTGTTAGCAATCAAAACATTGGGAAACTGATAAATTGTAGTTACTAAGATAAGATGTGATCTTATAAAAGATTAAAGATTTATTTTTTTCTGTATTTGGTAAAATAGAACAAAACAATGGTATGTCTGAAGTTGAGTAATTATGGTGGGAAGGAACATTAATGAGGAATAACTTCCTTTTCTGTAGAGATTTGCAACTAAGAGAGATGAATGAGAATGATAAAGGCATTATGCTCAAAGACTTTAATTTTTAAACTTTTAAAATTGCCTTTTATTTATTGTGTGCATGTGCGTGTGTGTGTGTGTGTGTGTGTGTGTGTGTGTGTGTGTGTGTAGATCAGAGGGCAGCTTGCAAGAGCTGGTGCTCTCCTACCATGTGGGTCCTGGGGATTGAAAACACCTCAACTTGCCAAGTTATTTTTTCTCTCTTAAACACTTTAAAGCCACAGAATATAGAACCTAATAGGACTGGAGAAAGGGCTTCGTGGTTGAAAGTAATTCCTGTTCTCTAAGAGAACTGCAGTTCAGATCCTACACCCAAATCATGTGGCTCACAACTGTCTATAATTCTAGTTCAAGGGATCTGATGTGTTCTTCTGAGTTCTCCAGGAACCTATTAACACACAGGGAATGTGTGTTTGTCTGTGCACGTGCTTACACACACACACACAAAAAAAAAAAAAAAAAAAAATCGTGGGTCTGGGCAATCTACGGGGCCTCTGGTAGTAGACCAGTATTTATCCCTAGTATGTGAATGGACTTTGGATGCCCACTCCACATCAGCCTAGACACACGGGAATGGTCTAGGCCCTGCTCCAAATGAGGAGACAAACTTTTAAGATGCCCCATGGAAGGCCTCACCCTCCCTGGGGAGCAGAAAGAGGATGTAATAGGAGCCCAGGGGAGGAGGGGAGAGGGATTGACATGTAAAACAAGCTTGTTTCTAATTTAATTTAAAAAAATAAAAGAGAATGAGAAAAAAGTATTAGAAGTCAGAAAAGGAGAAATAATTCAATTGCAACTTTCATTTTCCTACAATGTTTTAGCTTTCTTAAAGATTATACCGCCTTTATGCTATCCTGTAATTACAAGGAAGGAGACAAAATTCATATTTACAAGATGAGGATATGATAATTTCATGGTAGGCTTTTGGAATTTGGAAATAGCACTTATTTATTTAAATCTGCTTCTTAGACAGACAGTGAACTAGTCACAGAAAACTTCGCTTAATATGTCAATATTATCCTTGACAGAATTTTACAGAAGCATACAAACCTTAGCTTTGAAACAAAATGAACCAGAAGAGACCAGGCATGTTTGCATTACCGAAGAGTGTGTTATTATGAAGGGCACAGATGAGAGGAGACTCCCCAGGGTTACTTGCCCACTCATCATCTAATCATATCAGCAGTGTAAGTAGGTCACAACAATCCTCAGGATACATGCTCTTTCTAATATCTGACCAAGAAGATTCAAAGTGTGTGCGTGTGTGTGTCTGAGTGTGTGTGTGTGTGTGTGTGTGTGTGTGTGTGTGTGTGTATTTGTTCGTGTGTGTGTGTGTGTGTGTGTGTGTGTGTGTGTATGTGTGTCTGTCTGTCCATGATGGTAATGGTTTCAGAGCCAGAGCACCCCACAGCTAAATATTTCAAATGGAGATTGTGAACAAATGAACATGTTAACATGAACTACCTAATGTAACCAGAAAAAACACCTATAACTGTAAATGAGATTGAATTCTTTTCACCCACAGTGAATAAGTCTACTTGAAATATTAGTTTGCCTATCAAATATTTCGTAGCATTCACAACAAATGAATACAAAAAAGCAAAAAAGTTTGGTGCCTACCAACAAAACACTATATACATACATACATACATACATACATACATACATACATACTTCAAAAATCTGTTTACCACCAGTTAATAAATCATGTATTACTGATGAAAAAGAAAAACAATAAATCATAAAAGAAGTGTTTCACAAATTACTCATAGCATAGGAAAAATGGTTTCTCTTATTCCTGAAGAATGCATTATTAAAAAATCTGTAAGATGTGTTTTAAATGTACACCCACTCTGCCAGACAACCACTGCCACCACAAAAAGGGGGAAATGGTCCAAAAGAGACTGGAATGGAGATCTTTGTACATCCTGCCGAAAGCCAGGGCCTTTCAACATACTTGTGGCTTCACTGCAGGAAGCAGACGTGTATTTGTTGATGAAGCCATTATGTAGTTATGAAGTATTCCACTCTTCACAGGGGCTATATGACTTAAAAAATCCTTTTGGTTAAAACAGAGCAAATTGAAACTCTATATAAAATATGAGAAAAGAAAAAGCTTAGGCTCCCATTTAGTATTGCCAGAAAAATTGCCCCTCAGTGATCAGAAGACACAATATGATTCCACTTAGGATTTCTTTGCACTTAAAACCTGGCTGTGAAAAGATGAGCCGCTCAAGCTGATGAGATTTGCCACAGAAACTAGTGAAGCATGTGTCTATATTTTAATAATTTATATACATCTGTTGCTTCTGTGCAACAGAAATACTCAAATTCTAAAATCCATATATATATATATATATATATATATATATATATATATTATAACATATATATAGTATATATATATATTCTCCTTATCTGAAATATATAATATATAATATCATTATGACTCTGAAGATGAATGTTTTTCAACTTTTATTTTATCAATTAGTAGATTGAAGCCAAAAACATTTTCACTCAATTCTATGAAATGACTCAGTTGTTCAGAACATGGTTTTAAAATGTTAAACTTTTTTCCTGGCATAAATCTAATTTATATATGTCCTAATATAAAATATAGTGCATTATTAATAATATATACACATTAAGAATTGTAGCATAAATGAATGTGTATTTTTTGATAATTGTTGATGTAAGTGCTCAGGTTTGTGTATTAATATAATAATACATTTATACTATATAATTCATTTTATAGATTCATGTTTTTAAAAACTATATGGTAGATGTCAGATTACCTGTGTACTGCAAATATTATGTAATTTTATGTATACAAGAACTTCACATTTCCCCATTGTCCTCCAAGTACTTATGGCATTCAAATTCCTTTGTCAATATTATGCCTTATGTGTGTGTCCTGGTTCATATATGTTCATGTGGGTGTAACTTTTTCAGAGGCCAGAGAATCCTTGAAGCTGGAGTTATAGGGAGGTATGAGCAACCCAAGCTGGATGCTGGGAACCAAGCTTGAGTCCTCTGGGGGAACTATGTGAATTTTTGACTATTGAGCTTTCCCTGCCAGTCCAAATATCATATCCATTTATGAGCCTGCTCGTGGTTTCCCTGTATTCACATGGCAAATCACAACTGTCTATAACTCTAATGTTAGAGGATATGATGTTCTCTTATAACCTCTGCTAACAGCAGGCATACCTGCAGTACACATGTGTACATATATAGTGATAAAACACTAAAAGAAAAAAAAAAGGCAAAACCAAAATTAAAAAACCTGCTAACAAGTGTCTCTTTTTTCTTAGCCCTGGATTCCATCTATGAGTGAGGTCATTTGCATAAACTGATGAAATTATAGAATTCTATACTATCCATACAGGATGACTATGTAGTGGAGAGTTGCCCTGAACTCTTGATACCAGATATCCATGGGAATTTTTATATGATTTATTATAGATAATACATCATAAAATATAATAAGTAGAGCAGTTTTGGTACTGAAGATCCAATATTTGCCTGTTGTATATTATAGATGTATAATATTACTATGTGTTTTGTGCTATAAAATATGAAAATACAAATGGAAAATAGTTTTTAGTATCTAATTGTTTATGGTTGCTCTTTGAATTTTGCATCTTATTTTTGAGAACTTTAATCTAGAGTTTAATATAGAATAAAATTGATGTATTCATAATCACAGGAGGATTTCACTACCAGATATAAAAAACATTCTACTTTTAATTTATAATCACTAAGTCACTTCTCTCCACTAGAGACTGTCTCACAATGAGCAGCATTGCTCCTCAGTGAACAGTTCCCACTATTACAGAGTTCTAAGGAACTATGTTTGCTAGGTTGCAGGCCCAGTTTTTGGTAGTGATTTTGGTGGTGTGTGCTTTTCTTTGAAGTATTCCAAAATAAAACAGCAAAGGTTTTCTCTCTGTGGCAAATACTCCTTGTGATGATACTAAGGCTATTGAGATTTTGTAAACACTGAGTCTCTGTCCTTGTCATTAATGGAGAATTAAAAGCTGAAGTTCAAAATAGATTTGAACTTTATTCAAAAGACTTTATGACTAGCCATTGACACTTACTTTTGTATTTTATTATCTTGAGGAAATTACACTGTAAGTGCTTCAGTCACAGTAGTTTTGGATTATCCTGAAGACTTTAAATGGAACAAGAAGTTCACTGTTCTGTAACCCACTGTTCATCAATCAAATTTCAAGACAAATTTAGGCTACAAGGAGAGACTGTGTTTCAAGCAATCAAACAACACCAGGGTTGAATTCATCTCTTAATGCTTTGTGGAACAACTTATTTGTCAAATAGTGATCAATTCTGCACAGTTTTACTGCATGTGGTTTGAAATGAGGGAAGGGGTAAGTTATGGATACGTCCTACGATTATTCCTCAACCCTGATGAAAACGTATGCTTCATTATAAGCAGATGAGAGAACTAGCCCTACGGAAAAGCCCAGTCTAAGAATCGTATACTGCTCAGACTGTTGCTGTTTTGAGTTCATGTTGCTGTCTTTAACAGTTTTTCCATCATCAATGACTGGTATAATGTTTGGCACAATGGAGGCATGCACAAAATATTTCCTGGGTGAAGGAACATGTGCTTAAAAGTGTCTTGGGTTGATTTAAAGGCAAGTTCAAGCAGAATTGCTCACTCTTCTCTATTCCCTAATGATTGTGTTTCTTTTCACAAACGTTTATTGACATCTGCTAATTATACACAATAATGAATTTCATTATAGCCTCTTCACACAGGAACATAAAATATTTTGGTAATATTCAGTTCCCTGATAACTTCTTGTCCCTTTTCCACTGCTCTTAAATCCTTCCTCTTCTCAGTTAACATCTCCCTGTTTTCCCATCTCCTTCTTTGACCCAGGAATTTCACTGGGATTGTTTGTAGGACCTTAGCTGGGAGGTCGTTTGAGGAGCAACCTTATCAGTGTGGTTATATCACTGGAGAAAATGTCTGTCCCCACCGCATCAATCTTTATCTGTATTTAAATCCAAGATAGGAGTGGGGCACCATGAAATGCTTTGCCATTCATGACAGGGCTTTGGCAGGCCAGGGCTTGAGGGTATCTTGCCTAGTGCCTTAGATATTTAGGCAAATGCACTATCTTGGAGTCAAGTGTGTGTATTTCTTACTTTATTTAATCAGAACATTCCCAAATATACTTTTGATAGACTCCCTTGTTACTCTTAGGTATAATGACATTTGAAACAGTGGGATACAATTAAGATTTTAGGAGAGACGGAACCAAGATGGCCTTAGTGCATCCCACTCCTGTAGTAGGTTAGAGGTGGAGACATAATTCAGTCTCTGGCACACCAGCTCTGGGTATCACACACCAAGCTACAGCTGATAATCCACAAGGACCATGCAGGGCTCAGGGTGCACATGAGAGACGCTACCATCTAGCCAGTGGCCCGTCCCACCCTTTCAGTCAGTCCTGCAGCCTACAAAATGGAGCCATCCAGAGGTACCCAAGCCCTAGCCCGAACACTGGCCTGCTGCAAGGAGTCTTCAAAGCCTGCAATAATATTAAAAAAATAATAGAATAAAGCTAAAAATTCAGGTCTTATGGGAAGATGCTTCTAGAAAGTGGTTTCAGGAAATTGGAAGGAAAGATGGTGGAACATAGTCACTAGAGGAGAGTGGCAAAACTAGAGACATGACAGTGAAGGTATGGGAACTGTAAGGGAGAGAGCAGCCACAGCTGACTAAGAACATGGCATTACAGAACATCAGCCTGCAGTATGGAGCTGCTATTGCTGCTTGCCTTGCTGGAAGCAGGAGAGCACGGCCTGGCGCTGCCCACAGGCTGTGATCACAATGGTCATGCTCAGAGTCCAGCACCAAGCGTAGGTGTGCGGAGGTCTGGAGCAGGACACAGTACCTAGTCACATGATGTCCTACCGGAGTGTTGACAATGATCTAGATTTTGTTTGTTCTGTTTTTTGAGACCAGGTTTCTCTGTAGCTTTCCAGCCTGTCCTGGAATTCGCCCTGCAGACCAGGCTGGCTTTGAACTCACAGAGATCTGCCTTCCTCTGCGTCCCCGTTGCTGGGATTAAAGTCGTGTGCTGCCACCATCACCTGGCCAATGATGTAGATTTTTATGCTGCTTCAGAAATAAGAAATCTTGAACCAGACCAATGACACATTTTGTATTAGCATGTAAAGCTATTTGTTAAACATATATATATATATATATATATATGCATATATATATGCAATTTATGTGACACACTGCAGTTTCCAAAGCCACTTCCATGAACAAACATGTGATGGAGTGGTGGGAACAATGGAGAAGCAGAGCAGCATGATGGAAGAAAGCTTTGCTGGACAGAAGAAGATGTAGCTGCCAAGTAGGGCTGGCTTGCACAGGCTCAGTCCTGGCTGGAACACCTGAAGCTATGTTGATGTCCATGGCCTACATTAGGGTCAGAAGGCATGAATAAGTTAATGATCTGTGCTGTCACTGAGTATAAAGGATAAGGAAGCCTTTCACAGTGAAATTGGTGACAGCAGACTGACAGTTGGGAATGAGAGACATGAAGGGTTCTGTGACAACCCCCTTCCAATAAAAAGAAACAGTCTAGATAGGAAGCCATTGAAGACAACTCTTAAAAATTGTGATAGGGATCCTGAATTGAAACCTTCATAGTTGTTGGCTTCTGGCAGGGGTCAGGGTGGGGAAGGACTTCTAGTTTTCTTTAAGGGGCTGGCCTTTGGGAGTGTGACCAGTGAGAACACAAGCAACACAAATTGGCTTATGTATTCTTTTTTTCATTTTCTTTCCTTCTTTTCTTTGAGGGAGGTCACAAGGGAGGAGGTGAACTTAGATGAAATGAATGTGACCAGGGCTTTATTTTTTAAAACAGGAGAAGAAAGAAAGAAAACAAATTTTTAGAAAAAAATAAAAAAATAAAGAACAGTGAACTGAAACTGTAAGCTCTCTGGCCCACTGGCCTCTAATTGGAGTTCAGGCTGTCCTAATAGTGATCTCTTAGTGTCAACTGATAGAAATTACCCAGAGGAAACATCTTCTATTCTTGAAACATTCTATGTGCCTCTTATATTCTCATCTTTCTTTTCTCTACTTTTTTCATGAACTATTTACCATTATATGAGCACCGAGTTAAATCTTGCAGTCATAACATGTTCCTTATGAGGTCTGTTTGTATTTCTGTATGTCTCTGTGTATTTATTTTTATTTGCTGTATATTTCTCTACTATTTATATTTTTTTTCTTCCAGATGTTTCTTCTGGAATGCCAGAAAATCATTGTGTTTTATGTCTTATTTTGTCATAGTTGAGGTATTAAACTAATAGGAAAAATACAATACAAATTCAAGCAAAATATCTTTGCATTTCCTTTCAGATCAACAAATCTTGCAGAACAAATTCAAATCTAACTTCAGGAGAGTCATTTACTTGCAAAATTAAATCACTCCTAAAATAATTTAGATAGACAGGGCATCTGCTGCTTTTGCCTTGAACATAATGTGTCCAGTTTTAGATCAAGGGCTATTAACATTGTAAAATGAATTTGCTTAAGGAAAATGCAAATCTAGATATTCCCTTAGAGCTACTAAATAGGTTGTCCTTTGATGGTCAGGATTGGTGTAAAGCAAGAAAAGGTGGCTAATGAATATCTAATTCAAATCGACACAAGAAATAGACCTGTTCTCATGTTCAACAAAACAGTCATGCAGTCACAGTGCCTCCTAAATACAAATGCTCGTAGCCATACATTAATGGTGTGTTCTGTGTTCTACAGGAAAGCTTCACACTGCTGTTGGTTGTGGTAAGTGCAGAATCCCATAACTGGTTAAAGTGCAAAGAACTGGTGATGGCAGACTGTTTGGTTGTTAATGGGAGAGCCATATCCCTCCCTCTAAGATGTAAACACAAATGTGGGGAAGATATTCAATAAAAGATGCCTTCTGGCCATGATATAACCATTGCATTTATGAATGCATAATAGCTATTCTTATCTGTACAAGACTTGAACAAGACTGGAAACATCAATATTTCATAAAGGAGGGACAGGTTCCATGGGTTTCACCCACACAAGAGGGACTATTTGTAGCTGATGGCTGCTTAGAGAGGAGTATCATTTTATTAGGTGGCATAGCCACAGATACGTTGTCACTCTTGCACCAAATCACCTCCCACCCACACTCAGGTCATATTAAACTCTGTGAGCCACAAAGAAAAAGAGGCCATGAAATTAGGAGAGGGAATGTTGAGAAGAGTTCCAATGTGAGAGAGAAGAGAATGTAGGAGAGCAAAGCAGGGTGAAAATTATTGAAATTCACGGCACAAATGTTTGAAACTATCAAAAAATAAAATGAATAAAAAAAGACATGGTCTCTGGATATATTTGTCAGACACATAGTTTTTTGCCACATCAATAAAGAGGAAGGCACAGAACTGACATGAAAATTTCAACTCACAGGTCCTGTGGATTTATAAAGAAATATAGGCATACCTTAGAGTTAAAACCATGATCAAAAAAATACAAATTTGGCCTGAGTTCTGTAAGTCTCATGAAAGAAAACGTGACTGTTTTGAGCATAATAATTGTACATGGGAAATGTATTAAAAGTGCTATATCCCTGAGAAATTGAGGCTGTGTTGAGAAGTTAGAGGGACAGAATACTAAATAGTTGGCACTCACTGAGAGAATACAAATGCAATTGAGTTGTGGGGGCTGTAAAGCTCACAGGTTTTAGCAAGGCACCACCATGCTGAATGAAACTGGACAGCAGTAATTGACATGTGTTGCTGTGACTAAAATTGTGTTTTTGAAATGATAAAAATATTCCTTTCGGCATTACCTCAGATGCACTCATACTGCAGAAACAGAATAAGAAATCTACACAAAACCGAGATTTTTTTTTTCCCTCTGAGCCATGAAGGTTATTAAAACCCCAGACCAAAAAGGAAAAAAAAAAAGTGAAGTACCAAAAATATTTTATTCTGTGTACATTTAATAAAAGCCTAACAGGGCAATTTTGAATTACAGACTCGTATGTATTTTTGTCTTGGGTTTATTATCTTTTTCAGTAAAGAATTTCACCCATAGCTTCTGAAAATTGAGCAGCTGGTTTTGGTTGATTGATGGGTATGTTTTATGAAAACAACCAACTGCAAATGAGCTAGCTTATTGCAGTTGGTTCTGTTTCATTCACTGTCACAGGCAAAGGTTCCATCTGGAACATTGTCAGTCATCAAAACCGGAAGCCCTTTGTTGAGCTCTGAGAGATACTACACATTGTCCAGAAGCAGTTTCCTTTAACTTTAACTCATTCTTTCCTTATAACATAAAATGAGTTTATTATACCAAAGAGATTTAATGCAGGCAAGTCACTATAATAAGTTGCTGAGATGTCAGGAGGATTTTCCCAGTGTCATGGCAAAGGCCCTACGAGTCCAGGAAGATTCTGTCCTAATGATGTCTTCCATCTGTACTTCAATTCTCAATTCTGACTCTCAACCAGAGTCTTAACATTCTCAACTTAAAGACACTTACACTAGAAATTATAAAACATACAGCATGGACAATGCTTTACATCTGAAAGAAAGAAAGCATTTCAATCAGCAAAACAATACTTAAAGGAATCCCCTGATCCTATAGCCTAATATGGAATGACTGTACAGTCACCTGATGAAATGTGTAAGTCAGCAGCCCCTTGTGACTCTCCAGTTTTAGTTGACTCTGTTGATTTCCTAACTTCCTTGTGGAATGGTCACACCAGACAAGAAAACATGTACTCTGGTTCCATTTGTGGTCATTCTCCTGTGAATTGTACTGATGTAAAATTGTCTGTATCACCTGTGGACCGTATCAGGATTCTGCAGAGGTAGAATTTCTAGGCCATTTTCTATGAGATGAGTTGTTCTTCCCATTCATATTGGTGTCAATATCTCTCAGATAACTGAGGTCTAGAAAGTGTAAGAACATACGAAAGGTAATCTTACAAGTAACATAAAAGTGAACCAATCACATGTGAAGCAACATGACAGATACTAAAAATTGTAATTCTATTTTTCCATCAAAAATATGCCTTGGAATGTGGGTGCCTGATAAGAGGCCAAGACAGTCTATGGGGCCTCTAGAGCTTTATTTCTAGAGCACAAAAGGACTTTGGGAGCCCATTCCCTATGGGGGGATACTATTTCAGGCCAGATAGAGGAAGGAGGGCCTGGGCTCTCCCCCAAATAATGTGATGGACTTTAGCAGTCCCCATGAAGGGCCTCACTATCCTGGGGAGGGGAGGGGGTATTTTGGGGGGCTAGTGGGGAGCATGGGAGGATGGGAGGGTGAGGGAATGGTGGGATGGATATCTAAAAAAAGAGTGCTTCTAAAATAAAAAGAAACAAAGATTAAGTGTGATTATTTATGAACCATTTTATTAACAATATAATAACCTTAACTTCAAATTAATTATTTTAAATTTTATAATGAATAGAAAAACTGGAGCCCACCCAGAGACTGCCAAAGCACCAGTACCACTCATATATGGAATTTAGACATAGAGCAAACTATTACCAGCCCCCATCCACACTGCCAGAGAAGCTAGGTAACAAGGAGGACTCTAAAAGAGACATATATTTCCCCAGGAGAAGTGGAAAGGGACAAAATCTCCTGATGAGGTTGGGAGCATGAGGGGAGGGGATATAGGAGAATGAGAAGGGGAGAAGAGGATGGGTCAGGAGGACTTGAGGGAGCAGGAAGTCTGAGTTGGGGGAAGAATAGAGAAGAGTAAGATAGGAGATACCATAATACAGGGAGCCAGTATAGGATTAAAGAGAAATCAGGCACTCGAGAAATGTCTGTAGATCTACAATGATGACACCAACTAACAATCTAAGCAGCAGAGGAGAGGCTACCTTAAATGCCCTCCCCTGATAATGAGATTGATGACTGACTTATTTGCCATCCTATAGCCTTCACCCAGCAGCTGGTGGAAGTAGAAGCAGACACCCATAGCTCAACCCTGAAGTGAACTGGAATCCAGTTGCAGAGAAGGAGGAGTGATGAGCCAAGGGGTCAAGACTAGGCTGGTGAAACCCACAGAAACAGCTGACCTGAACAAGGGGGAGCTCTTGGTTCCCAGATGGATAGCTGGGAAACCAGCATGGGCTTGATTCAGACCCCATTAATGTGGGTGTCAGTGAGGAGGCCTTGGAAATCTATGGGGCCTTTTGTAGTAGATCAGCACTTATCCCTAGCATAGGAATAGACTTTGGGAGCCATTCCACGTCGATGGATACTTCCTGAGCCTAGTCACAAGGGGGTGGGCCTAGACCCTATCCCAAAGATATGACACACTCTGAAGACACCCTCATGGAAGGCCTTACCCTCCCTGGGGAGTAGAAAGGGTATTGGATAGGTAGGGTGTTATTTGGGAGGGGGACAGGGGAAGAGGGAGAGAGAGGGAATTGGGGGTTGACATGTAAAATAATCTTGTTTCAAATTTAAATAAAAATGGAGAAAAAATAATTAATAGAAAAACTTATTTTCTGAAGATATAAGTAAATATGTGATATTGAGTCGACAATTTTTGAATAAAAGTATTAGTCATTTTAAAGTACATTGGTTACAAAGCATCAGAGTTTTCATGGGTGAAAACTCTGAGAGCTGTTTATTATATAATTTTCTATAATTCTTTGATATATATATAATATATATATATATATATATATATATATATATATATATATATGGTCTAAAGAAACTCTTTTCTATAATGTTCAATTGGGACCAGATATATTCTTGAGGCAAGTGAATCTGTATGGATTTGAGGCAATCCTGTTCTACATAGGTGAGCTCCTAGATAGACAGGGCTTCTCAAACAAAATAAAACAACAATAATGAAACCCAAACTTCTATTGAGAAGAAAAGTTCCTAATGTAAAAATTTGTTACTCATATTTGGTGTGCATCTTCCTGTCCAATTAAGTGTATCTGTCCCACTCTACATCTGCCAGTACCATCTCATACCAAAAGCCATCCTCATAAATCTCCCCTTCTCAGCTGTGAGTGCTTCCATTCTGCTTCCCACCTCTATGATGTGGCCACTCTAAATATATTTTATAAATTAAATCAAATGGAAAATTTTCTGTGAGGGGCTGTTCTAAATTTATTTAATGTCCTCAAAGTTCATACATGTTATGCTTCTCATAATTTTTCCCTTTTTAAAGATGATCAATATAACATTGCATTTCATGTGTGCTTATGATACATTTATTTCATTCAAAATTGTTTTAATTTAGTTGCATCAATTTATGGGGTATCATGCTATAATTTGATGCACATATGCATACTCTCATATATAGCCATAAATATGTTCATTTTCTGCTGGGAGAAATGGCTTGACCCAGTCCCCCTCCTTTTTTTTTTCCTAACTTTTTTTTTGAATTAGAAACAGGATTGTTTTACATGACAATCCCATTTCCATTCTCCCACCCATCCTCCCCTACCCGACCCCCCCAACTAAAACCTTATCTGTCACATATCTTTTCTGCTCCCCCTGGATGGTGAGGCCTTCCATAGGTTGTCATCAGAGTCTTTCGTTTCCTTTGGGGTAGGGCCTAGGCCCACCCCCGTGTGTCTTGGCTCAGGGAGTATTCCTCTATATGGACTGGGCTCCCAAAGTCCATACCTATGCTAGGGATAAATACTCGGCTTCTACTGGAGTTCCCATAGATTTCTGAGGTTTCCTCACAGAAACCCATGTTCCTTGGGTCTGGATCAGTCCCATGCTGGTATTCCAGCTATCAGACTGGGGAGCAAGAGTTCCGGGATGTTCAGGTCAGCTGTTTCTGTGTGTTCCACCAGTGTGGTCTGGACCTCTGTGCTCTTCATTGGTCCTTCTCTGCATCTGGGTTCCAGTTCAGATCGGTGATTAGTTATGGGTGTCTGCTTCAACTTCCACCAGCTGCTGGATGAAGGCAGTCACCAATCTCATAATCAGGCTTCTTATCTCTCTTTATATCCAAGAAAACATATTGTGAATGCTTTACTCTAAAATGGTGTTCTACCTACTGCGGTATTCTTTCAAACCATTTCCCAGAAATAATGCAAATAAAATCTCTGAAAGCATGAACAATAAAAAAATCCTGCCTTCAGATTATTTCTCCTAGTATTTGTCAGAACAACAACGATAACAAAAATAATTATTACTTTCATCTTGTCTGTCTATCAATGGACACTTTATTCACTTCCATCTTTAGACTGTTGTGAGTAGGGTTTGTAAAATAGGGAGCACACATGTTCTTTGTTAAACTGACTTTACTTCTTACATATGTAGGCTCAACATTGGGAAGGTTGGCTCACGTAGTAGTTTTATTTTTAACATTTTAAGCATTTTATACACAGTATTCCCTGGCATTACACAAAATTTTATAAAATTGCTGTTTATCTTTTTAACTACAGTGAGATGACATATCATTGCTGGTTTTTTTATTTGCATTCATTGAAGATTAATGATTTCAAGCATTTCTTTTCCTTCCTATTTGTGTATCTTCTTTTGAGAAATATCTTTCTTGACTACATACTATATTATGTGTGTGATCAATTTTCACATGTAAAATATGAGTCAAATTCATTAAATGTTACTGTATCACATCTACTAGCATTTTGTTGAGGTATAAATACAACCAGTTTCAGGACTGCTGCCATTATATTGAAGAACTAATAGAGTAGCTTATACCTAGAAGAGGCTAATTCTCCCTCTTTTAGTAGTCACTAGTTGCTTGTATTTCCTTGTCTAATAATGGGACTCCAGGAAAACTCCCCCTTGCACATCAGCATGTCTATCGATATAGCCATTGTTCCAGTCTTGATTATACAGCTATTTCAAGGAAAGACTGCTTCACAACAGACTTCTTTGTGTTTCACAATCTTTCCACCTCCCCTTCTACAATGTTCTGTGAGTTATGGATGTGGTATGTAACAAGAAAAAGAGGCAATCAGATTTAGAGTGTGGAAGGCTTGGAGGAGTGGGAAAATGGGTATATGGGAAGGTCTGGAGAGGAAAAGGTATGGGGGTGAGTGCTCTAGTTCTTTTTAAAAATCTAATGGTCCACAGTTGCCTTTGTTGTACTTTCATTGTCTAGCTATGATATCAGAGTAACAGCTTCTTCATGAAATGAGTTAAGTATTCCTTACTTTCTGATTTTCAGAAAAAAAAACAATAAGAAGCATTCATTTTTGTTCATTTTTAAATGCTGAGTTTAAAATAGCTTGTATAAGAAACTGCATTTTAAATTCTGTGTTGTTTATCAGTGTCCAAAAAGCAACAAAACTCACTCTGCTCTATAGATACTGCTCTGTAGATATTTGAATCCTCCAATGATCTCAAAGCCTGTTTCCTTTTGGTCAAAACTGTATAGAAAACTCTCAGGATGTAATGTGTCATGTACCACTTTTCATGATTGAGGAGCCACAGATGAGTCAGAATCAAATGCAGGACATTTAATTAGAATTCTCACAGGAGTAAAATTTAAAGGAAAAATTTATCCACGCTTCCTTGTTTCTTATGAATACAATTCCTTAAGCTGAGTCATATTACCAAACATATTTTTATTACAGACATAATCTAAAGAACATCAGCATGAAGATGTGATGGCTGTACATCTTCTCCATGACTGTCAAAAATTTCTGAAGATGTTGCATAAGGCATTCCTGTTGCTGAATATTCCATCTGATGCCCAGAAATCTCTTGTCCTGCTGTATAGTTCAATGACCAAACTCCCAGAGGTAATAATCCTAAATTTTTCAGAGTTTTGTAATTCAGCTTTCAGTGCCAACTCCTAGAACAGCCACTTACCATTAATCAATGGTGACGACAAATCACCCTTATTAAGTTTATCCTGGGAATCGGCTGTTTAAAATGAAATAAATAATCTCTACTGAAATAGTTATAGACTGTGTCCACATACTAAAGAGAAATAGAAATTTCAGGCAATTATCTTGACGAGTTTGGTTTTCAAAATTTCTCTTGCTTGAATCACAATGGACAGCTGAGCCAAAATGAACTTCAGGCTTCATGTATTCTAAGACTTACATACTAGACTGTTGAAAAACAATTTTGCCCATAGAACAAAGTAGAAAATTAGAAAAAGAAAACCCACATCATGCTACGATATCTAGTGGAGACATTTAGTTAAATTTAATATTATTTATTGCCTAGCCATGTATCTTAACTCTGATTAGTTATTAGTACTAGTCAACATGTTTTGTTACAAATAAAATTTACATTTCATTATTTGACAGTGCTTAGGATGATTTAAGAATTCTTCAAGGTTCATACATAAGGGTTTAGTATGTAGGGTGACAATGTAGTATGTAATATGAAACTATTTTAAGTATCATGAGGTAATTATTAATGTGCTTTCAATACTTTTTATTTTTATGTAATTTATGGCGATTACATTATTGAGAAATGCCTAGGTGCTCACTAGCATGTATAAGTGTGTATGTATCTCTATGTATCAAATATTAGATCATGAAGTCTATGATGTAGTCAACATAGTCAATAGAGGTTAACCCCTTGGTAGACTCACATTGTATCACTATTGGTGAGAGGTGGGAGATCCTGGTTAGTTGGACAGAGTACTGAACCATATCCTTGAAGCTGTAGATTTCCCTTTTCTTGTCCTGTTCCCCTCCTTACCTTACTTCCCAACAGTTCTGTTTCAGCATCCTCTCCTTACTATGACAGAAATAAAGATCCAATACTAAGAATCCTTATAATTGACTTATTCTCATGTATATTGATGTCCATGATGAGAAAAATAACTAGCAGGGAGACTGTGGAGTTAGCTCTCAAATCAGGTGGTGGGTTGCTGGTAAGATAAGGATGGTAAGAACTTTGGCTCTAACATCATCCCACCCCACTGTGCTACTCTTTTCATAAACTCACACAAAGGAGGTGACCAAACCTTGAACTTGACCTTCCAAAACCATGAGACAAAACAAAGTTTCCATTTCCTCATAAGCAGCCAAAATGGGTATTTCTTTTATGAATGCAAATCTATAAAATCTTTTTGTCTGAAAAGACAGGAGCTGTCTGAAAAAACTCTTGAGAATTTAGGTTTAATAGACATTAGATGAAAGAAAGAAATATGATGTCTTAGTTTTCATAGAGAAAAAAAACTCAGGTGTGCTGGCAAAGGTATCATCTTTGCACTCGATAGAATATATGTAAGACCTATTTTTAAAAGGGGCGATTTTACCAGGCCTAGGTAAAATAATTGAAGAGCCTAGTATCTGATAAGAGAGGGAATGTGAGAACCTGGTGCTTTGTCTCCCAATATGATTAACAAAGACAGAAGAAAGGAAAAGAGGAAACGGGAGCAGGATTGAAGATAATAAATTAAAATTTAGTAAGTCCCTGAACATGAGAATGTGTAAAAAAATGTATTTCCTTGGGTTATGACTATTACCCATCAAAAGAAGTAGCCCATTTGGAGACACCACCTAGTTTTAGCCCAGGATCCAGGCCAAGAACAGCAATTGAGAAAGTTTGCCTAACCCACTGTGAGTGGAGATGAAATAGGATAGAGTTGCTAAACCAAAAGTCCCCATTCCAATTAAAGTAAATTGACATACTCATGTGCTGGAAGAGTATATACTCTGATTTATAGCTTCATGCCCAGTGGATGATTGGTTCTCTGTATATTTTGATAATGGTTAATGAAGAGGTTGTCACAGCAAAGATAAAATTGCATCTGGTCCTGCTTCCTGCCTGAATCATAAGGTTTTAAGCAATGTAAATGGTAAAATTCCATTTCATTAAAAAGATAATATTTTACTTTTAATATTAGCTTATAAAGTATCAAAGCCCCTCATGGAATTTCCACACTTAATTCATGGCTGATTCTGCCTTAGATCTTCCTCTCTTTCTTTCCTAGCTATATGCCCTTTGCTCCAAGTAGTCTAAATTCTTTGACCTATTGTCTCATCCCTACCTCTTTTAAAGCCTTTTAATTTTTTTTTCATTTTCATGGCCCATTTTCCAGTTTCCTGTCCCTTCCCCATATTTACTTCTACCTGGATATGCATATGAGAGAGAACACAGGATCTGCAAATGAGAGAGAAGACAGGATATTTTTCATTCTAAGCTTGGGTTTCCTCATTTAATGTCATTTTCCAGTTTCAATTTTCCTGAAAATTCCATAATTTAATTTTTCCTCACAGTCAAATAAAATTCCATTGCATATATGTGGCTAATTTCCATTATTTCTTTATAGTTGAGGGATAACTAACCTGATTCTCTTTCTTAACTATTATGACTAGAGCTACTGCTCTATGTCCATGAATGCCAATATCTTGGATGTAGGGCACAAAAACCTTTAGGTAGAGACTTATGACTCATATAGGTGGCTTGTTTCTTTTGCTACTAGGCTGTATGTGGAAATTTGTAACCTATATTTATGTCTTATAGTTATATTATTAGCTCTTTGAGCAACTTTCATACATCATTTCCACATTTGCTGTACCAAATTACAATCCCATCACATCCTCAACAGCATTTGTTGCCATTTGTTTTCTTAAGTGTAGCCATTGACTGGGTGAGATGGAATCTGAATTTGCATTTCTCTGGTGGTTAGAGATATTGAATACTTTAAAAGTATTTGCTGGTCATTTCTGTTTCTTCTCTTGAGAATCTTTGTTCTGATCACTGCCTACTAATTGATTGCAGTTTTGTTTCTTCTGGAGTTTATATTTTTACAGTTCTTTACTTAGCACTGACATTAACCCATTATCTCAAGTATATCTGGCAAAGATGTGTTCCTTTCTGTAGGCTATTCAGTCTGATGATTGTTTCTTCTGCTATCCAGGTGCTTTCTAATTTCAAGCAATTTCATTTGTCAATCCTTAGGGCTATTTCCTATGTTATGAGTTCTATTTAGAGATTTGTCTCCTGCAACTATATCCTGGAGTACTTACCCACAATTCCCTTAGCAATTTCAATATTGCTGGTTCTAAATTAAGATCTTTGATCCAATTTGAATTGGTTTGTGTAGATAGTCAGAGATTCACTGTAAATTTATTCTTATCCAAGTTAATATCCACTTTTGCTACAACCACTTATCAGAAAAGCTACCTTTCTTCTAGAGTAGGTTTTTGACAACTTTGTATAACTTGAGTGTCTACAGTAGCGTTCATTTTAGCATCTTCTATTGTTTCACTGGTTACATGTTTGTTTCTGTGCCAATATTATGGCATATTTGTCACTGTGGCATCATACATACATTAATTTTAATTCATGTGATATCCTATCTCTGGCTGTGTTCTTCCTGCTTAGAAATTATTTGGCCATCTGTGATCCTTTTGTTTCTATACAAACTTTGTATTTTTCTCTTATTGTTGAAGAATATCATTTGGAATTTTGATGGATATTACGTTGATTCTATTGATCACATTTGGAAGTATTACCATGTTCATAATATTAACAGTATATGACAAAGCCGTGGGGGTGAATGTTTTTAAAAAATCTAAACCAAGTGCAACAGAAGACAAGAAATTTTAAATATCAGTATAGAAATCAATGAATTAGGGACTACAGAACAATAAGAATTAATTAACCAGGAAAATATTGGTTCTTTGGAAAATGATCTTCATTTATTCAGTCCTTCACATCCAATAGGTTGTAGCATGAAAACTGTAGCTGGAACTTTTTCTTTGCTTATTTTCTCCTATTCGTTTTCTCATTCATCCATTCATTTCATGTCCATGATTTTGGGTACCTGCTATGTGGTAGAGGCTCTGCTAGGCTCTGAGAGAATAGGCTGAAGACAGAATGTGCCTTAATGTTTCAGACATACCATTTAAGACACAAAGCAAAACAGCAACAAAGGATCTGGTTGCTGCAAAACTGTGATAAGTTTTGTTAGTTTGACAAAGCATAAGGTAAGGGAGGGAGGAATGGGGAGAAGAAGGAGACAGTGAGGGACAGCGGGATGTCTCAAGCTAGTATAGTTTCTCTGTGGCATATGCAATTTCTACTTAAATTCCACTCCCTCTGTGCCACATCCTTATCCATGCAACTGAATGTGTCTGGAGAAAACGTCATGATCTACTTGATTAAATGAGAAATTCAAACTGGGTTTGTAAAACCTTTTCAGTTCTATAGAACAATGGCACCCACTAGCCCTCATGCCCACACTCCTGTGAACAATAGTTCTCCATCTTTCCCCTTAATGTCTCAAGTTCCTTTTCCATCCCCACTCTCAATCAAAGACCCTGTTTCTTATGTCACTGAGAAAATTTTTAAAGTTGGAATACAGTTTTCCTAATAGAAAGGCACACACTTCAACAGCTGTGAACTCTGAAGAAGGTTAGAAGTAGTTGTTCAGTGGTGAACTCCATGGTATTCAAGACAGGTGGCTTATAGATGGTAGCTAGTCCTTTCCTCCACAGATGACCTACATATTGCATATATGATAGAGCAGAGCTTCTGAATTCGAACAAATAATTTATTTTTAACAAATTCTGAATGTCAGCTAACCAACTATAAGGCTAGGTACTTGAAGCTTTAACATTAAAGATCTTTAACAATAAGGAAGATTTTTTTTTCCATTCTGTATGAGACTGGATTAAGCACTTAAGCCCAAATAGATGGTCTGAAACCATTTATACTTATGAGAAAAAAGTGAGGGAGGGGTCTATAAACTAGGTATCATTTAAGAAACAGTTATTATTTTCTTATATGTATACTGCTGTAATGGTTTAAATGAGAAAATCCCTATAAGTTCAGACATTGTCACAATTGGCCACTACTTGTGGATGTTTAGGGATGTGACCTTCCTGGACAAAGTGTACCAGTGGGAATGGGTTTTGTGAACTAAAAGCCCTTGTGGTTGAGGGTGTGAATCTCAGCTTGATGCTCTGTCCACCATGTCTGGCTCTTTGCCAGGCTTCCCCTCAGTAATGAACTCTCATCCCTCTGGAATTTTGGGTCCAAATAAATTCTTTATTCTATAATTTGCCTTGACCATGGTGTTTTATCACAGCAAGAAAAAAAGTAACGGATTCAATTTGGAAGCCTGAAATAAAGAAGCTAATACATTCTATGTTTGATTATAGAAGGTCCATATCATCCTGCCCTCATATAATAGAAGGCAAAGAGTTTTCAGATCATTTCTATATGGGCTCATTGCTGATTATGAGTGTATTGTCCTTGTAACTGATTAAATTTACTAAATTTTCTACTTCCTGAGGATATACACAGTAGGTTTGTGTGACTCAAAGCACAGCTCCCACAATACTGCTCCTTTTAGCTTTATAGAAAAATACACTACTGACTGAGCTTATAATATTGTATTCTTTGATCCTGCCTCCCCCATCCTGGGTTTCTCACCTTCTCTCTAACAAGCACATCCATTTGCACACACTCCCCATGAAATTCCTCCACTAGGAAACAAATGAGAATTGTAGTAAGAGACTACCTAAGTTTTCATTATTTATATCCCCAAATACTCCATACTAAATAGACCTTTCTATGTGAGAGAGTGCTCATGTTTTCATGAGGATATTTTTCAACCAGCACAAAGATAGCTGTATCTAGGACCCTAAAAATATCAAATCACTTAATTTTGTTGTTGTTCAAGAATCTTCTTTTCTAAGATGTTAGATCTACCCTGAGGCTGTTACCTCAACTGTACTAATGTACCAATACACAGGTCTAAGCTTGGTTAAATGGTTAAATGGAATGTCTGCATTCTTATTTTATGAAATTACACAAAGAAGAGAAAAAGAAGCACTGAATAACAGATCTAGTAATGAATATGGGCATCCTTGTGTTGAAGGTGCTTCTGTAAAATAAGTCTGTCTACAGGTCTTCTGGGCAATGTGGACAAAATGCTTTAATATAACTGTCAATCTAACATTAGTCTATATTGCACATCCTCTATAACACACCCTCCATATGTTTTGTAGCTGGTGGAGTTTCTTGTGTATGCCCAGCTAATCCACCTGAATTTTTTTTGGCAGTGCTGATATTGGTTTAACTATGCTGCATCAACAAAGGAAGCTAAAAAGTGGTGGAGAAAATAGGAAAGTGATGGGAAAATGAGGTTAGAGGGATTTGTGGATTGAGCTATAATGATCATGAAGAATCATTTAACATGGTACTGTCCCTGTTTTCCTAAGCATGCGAGTGACTCCTTCTTCCTGGACATTGACAAAACTTGGCAGCTCTGGGTTCCTAGGAGTGGGTTACTAGTTGCATACTAAGTTTGTTGTCTGTCTCTGATGCAGTTTTTATCAGAGACGTTAGACAGAAAAGGCTCTTTGTCTCTTTCTCCCTCTCTCATTGTGTTTATCTCTATTGTATTCCCACATGTGCTGTTAGTAGAGAAAATATAATTATTTATCACTGTAATTTTGCTTCTAGCAAGTTCTAATTATAGCACTTCAGCACAGTGAATACAGGATTGTGTGCAGAGCTGATCACAGAAGCAACTAAGTTACTCGTATTTGTCAGCGATTGTATGAAAGTTGAGAGGGTGGGAAGGACTAAAGTCTTTCACAAGGACAATAATCTGCTAGTTGAAACAAGGACATATATTTAATTTTCTTGCTTCCTTATTATGTAAGCACATTTAAGCCTTCATTGCATTTGTTTCAGACTCATGTATGTTTATGCCTTTAAAATAATACTGTAGGCTCTGAATTTTGTCATTTATTTATTCGCCTATTATAAAATTTAAATGAGTTTATGTTAAAAGGTAGAAATTTTACTCCTGGGTTGAATTATGTTGAAGGAAAATCAGCTTGGCATTTTGCTAATGGTGTTTAATATCTGGTGCTTTGTCACATCATTATCTTGTAAAAGTCATTGTGTATGCTACAATAATTTCTGATAACAGCTAGATATTAAAATTATATATATACCAAATCACATCATATCTAACATGACAAGAAATAGACATACCTCACTTATGAAATAATAGTGCAAGACATAAATATGAACTGTCTGAATATATTGATATTATATTTTAAATGAATATTTATGTGTGTATCTGTGTATGAGCATGTATATGCCTCGTGTGTATGGGTGCCCATTGAGGTCAAAAGGACCTCAGATACCCTGGAACTATGGTTACAGATAGTTGGAAAGTGCTCAGCATGGGAGATGGGAATCAATCTCAGATCTTCTCTGATAACAGCAATTGCTCTTAACCACAGAACCTTCAAATTGAGAACTTCTAAAGAGAAATGTTACTTAATGACTATCATCTTGCTGGGATTTTATATATTCTTTTCCTCCTTTGTCCTGTTTATAAACTTTTATTTATTCTTCTCTATTATCATACACAAATACAATATATTTCAATCATCATCGAGTCCACATTCTTCTCCTTAACAATATACTTTCATATCCTCCTCCTTTTCTTCCTTTTCCTCCTCCTTCTCTTCATTTACCTTCTCATTCCCCCTCCTCTTTTTCCTCTTCTTCTTTGTTGTCCACTGAGTCTATTTAGTGCTGCCCATATGTGCAGAAGTGTAGGATATTTTCCAGTAGGAATATGGGAAACCAATCACAGCCAGTCTGATGAAGAAAATTCTCTCCTTTCCCTGGGTGGTATCCACAGCCCCTTAGCTAGGTGTAAGGCCTCCTGAGGCCCTTCCATCACCATTTTTGAGTTTTGACTGGCTTGGTTTTGTGCAACCTTGAGTTAGCGATCACAGCTTCTATGAGTTCATGAGTGCAATGGATCTGTCATGTCCAGAATATATCATTTGACATAATTTGTTCTCTCTTCTTCCATTATGTTCTCTGAGCCTTGTGGGAGGGGAATGTGAACAGATGTCTCATTATGGGCTGAGCATTCTTCAATCATTTGTTCTCTGCATTTCAAACAGTTGTCACTGTCAGTCTCTGTTTTAACCAAGACTCAATGCATAAACAAGTCTCTTTGATGAGGGATAAGATATTAAATATGAGCATAAGTGTAAGTTCTTAGAAGGCAGTTTGATACCTTATCCCTTTAAAAAATAGAGGGCCTATACCCACCCTAGCCATGGGTTCTTGGACAGGCTTACAATATCATTCGTGAGTTCTTTTCTATGCAGAGTTACTTATGCCATAGCATATTGCATTGGGTCATAAAATGTAAAATGGCAACTCATTTAGAAGGCCTTGGGAGGAGTCTGAATGTTAATGAAAGGAACGTCAACATTTTGTGAAGAGAAATGTGTTGTTACAGCAGAGTCTGAAAGGGTAGAAACCAAGTCTTTACGTTTGGGAGGTTCTTGTTTTTCATTGCTTCAGTGTCTCTGTTCTCCAAAGAGGCAGGGGCCAATTATACAATATCTTATGTTTTGCAAATGTGTATTCTTCCATTTGTTATGTCCTTATTTTCTTTGCTCAAAACATACTCTTCGTTCTTCCTTTATCTCCACTCTGGACCAGTAGTCTGAGTTCATCATAGTATGTGTATATATTATCAGATAAAGGTGTAAGGGTTCTTGTAATAAGTCTTTGTGCTTATAATAATAATTAATGTCCAAGTAAATATTGAACAATGAATAAATTTGAGTTACACATGGTGTTTCTATACCTCAAAAAGCCCTTTAAGGTCTCAAATGATAATATAGCTCATACTCTTCATAAATCTTTCATCTCTACCCATGATATAACCTTTTCTGCCCTCTGGGATTCTCCAAGAATATTTAAATATCTCTTGGCCTCTTTCCTGAATAACTGGACTGATTATTTTGCCCCATTTTGGTAATATGAATGCCAGAAAAATGTTTTATGTATTGCACTGTCAAGTAGATACTATAAAATCATTAGTGAGAATTTTTATCTCACTTTAAAATTTGTTTATTGTATAGTGAATCAATCATCTACAATAACCAAACCTCGACTCCTACTTTAACAATGACATGCAGGTAAAATGGAAAGTCTCTTGTATCACAATTGCTGCTATGAGTAACGAAAGAGAAAGCATGCTCAGAAATATGGATAAGACTATCTAGGATAGCAGCACAGGAATGAAAACCTCAGTGCTAAAGTAAGTAATAAAGTATTTGACCCTTTCTAGTCATGTGGTACGCTTTGAGCTCACTACTCTTCATGTAATAAAAGTCAAACATCTGCATCCTTTGGCTCCTTCTAGAAGATGATACAGAAAAGAGAGGCCACAGCCATGTCTTTTAATAGGAAGTTTTCACGCTAATCATTTCAGTGTGCTCTTTGCAGCAGAGCTCATATTATTAACACCAAATTGGAGACATTGATATGTGCAGCTTGCAATTAAAAGTTTATCAGATTATCAAGATTTCAAGCATAATTTCATTTAAGAAGAAAGTACAAATAAAACAGTTCCCCCAAAGGAATGCAGAGCAATCGCTCTAGGCTAGACAGTGGCAATGTTAGCTCTGTACAGCAAATCATGAGAACACCATACCTACCCAAGACTCACACACACTGCATCCTTACAAAGAGACTGAGGAAGATGGAAGGAACTCATGGTTGAGAAAGTAATACCTCCCAGTAGACAAAATCCCAATTATTATGCATTTTTGAATAACTGTGAAAAATTGATTTTTAGTTTTTAAAGAGATTTGCTTTAGGGATTTGATTGTTACCCAAGCTAGCCACATCTCCTGAGGATTGAGGATGGGATAACCTAAAAAAAAAAAAAACAAAAAAACAAGCATGTCCATGACTGCAAGAAAACAAGGCAAAACAAACAAATAACAACAAACCCCTCTTTGTTCTTCAGTTAAATAAAGCTACACGTCAAAACTGAACTTAAAATCCATCCAAAATCAATACAAAAAAAATGTTCTCTCCTCAGGAGCAGGGATTGGCATCACCACAGAGTAGAAAACTTTAATCAGTGTTATTTAAGGAAACTTTGAGGAGTGTGATGCCAATCTAGACCCAATGCCAAAATCTACATCAGGAATGCGTGTCTCTCACTGGCATCCCTGTGTGGAAAAGTGACAGCTCATCCATCTTGCCTGTTGTCCTATTCTTCAGGGAGAATGTAAGAAAAATTGCTAGGATAGCCAGACAGATTCATGCCTACACTCAAAATGTGTAATAGGATAGCTAGGGCAAGTCATAGTGAAGGACTGAAAGATGGGGATTTTATGAATTAGTTCATAATCCATTTTTGACCTGACACTGAAAACATTTCCCTCTTATAATCACATAACTAGAAAACTTGAAAATGAATTTGAGAATATGTTCTAGACCATGGAATCAGTCCCCAGCGCACATCAAGTGTAAAGATGGAAGTAGTGTCATGTGACCAGAGAAAGTCAGCAGACATCTGCAAGGTCAGAATAGCCTCATTGCTACTTCTGGATCACACAGAGTATCAAGAAATACTTGTGGTCTTCCTCCTGAGCTTTGTGAAACCATTTTGACTCAGTGTGTTTAAACTCGTGTTATGACCCAAGAGTTGCTATCCTGAAGATGGCTTATTAAAACAAATTTGAACCTTTCTCAAAGTAGTTGTCCTGAAATTGGTAATGCTGATAATAAAACATAGGTATTCAAGGTAAATTATCTCTTGTGGTAAAGACTGCATGCTATCTACATAGTAGAGCTATGTTGCATTATATTCCCAACAAACAGTGGCTCATGCATTACTTGTGCATTAAACATGTAAAGAATACTTGAAATATTAACAGTGTCATCAAAAATCATTTTCCAAGTGAATTGTTTACATATATAAATATTAATATAGGTGACATCTAATAGATGAAATTTAGGAAATAAAATCTGAACCCTTTAGCATGACATAAACTCAAAACTTAAAAGAAAATCTATGTAGTTTAGAATAAGAAATGATAGAGAAATAAATTAGGTCAAGAAAATGTGACATTTTTGGAAGTTTTAAACCTGTTTATGCTATTCTTATTCTCTTGTTTGAAAATTTATTCATTTTAAAATGTTAATTTATTCTTGAATAAAATTTGTTTAAGTTGGACAAAATTAAGACTTTTCTTTGAATTCATAGAAAAGATTTTAAAAACTCAAATATTCTTTTTTAAATAAATAATAATTTCATTAAGAGATAACATATTTGTATAGATTTGTTATCTCTATCACAATAATTTGATGCATACACACAGTGTATTATAATCAATTCTCAGTAATCCATGTCCCAATTTACTTCTCTCTAACTGCCTATCTTTTTAAACATTGCTTCTTTCTCACATCTTCACAAATCTTATTAAAATGGAAGACTTTTGCCTCTATGATGGGCATAAAGAAGCTTCCTGCTAGTTTTACTTTTAGCCTTTGTTACAGTTAAATAATTTCAAAGTCTTGGCCTATCTTAGAATCAAGAAACCGAAGCCCTTTCTCCCTTATTGTGGCTTTGTGAGTTTTTTATCTAGTCAGTTGTGGGAGAAATGAAATTATACCAGATGGAGCATCTGCTTTTGTTCATTGATATCCTTGTGCATCTCTATTAGTAAATCATGTAAATAGATGGAGAGGTGAGTTAAATAAAGAGAAATTTGTGGACAGTCTGTAGCTCTCCAAGCAAATACAACCGAGGTTCCAGATTTCCAAGAGCAGAAAGCTATAGAAGTCTGGAAAATCTCCAAACTAAATTTACCTGAATGAATTCCATACAGCCATTATTAGGTGAGGCACAGAATTAGTCATGTATGTTTTGAGCCTCTAAGTCCCATTTATGTTACCTGGCAATCCATAAGTAAGAAATTATTTTCTTTATATTTCCAGGCCTTTTCTTTTTTCTTTTTCTTTTTTTTTGTTTTGTTTTTTTGTTTTTCAAGACAGGTCTTCTCTGTGGCTTTTGGAGCCTGTCCTGGAACTAGCTCTTGTAGACCAGGCTGGTCTCGAACTCACAGAGATCTGCCTGCCTCTGCCTCCCGAGTGCTGGGATTAAAGGTGTGCACCACCAACGCCCAGCTCCAGGCCTTTTCATAACCCTTTATCCATATAACTTTTCAGTTTGGGCTTGTTGATTTGTAACAGTTTCATTTGTACTTTAATTTTGGGTATTATAAATACCACCTTCTGATTTGTAAAGTAACTATTGATTTTGTTCTGAATCCTTTACTGAACAGAAGTTAAATAAGTAAAAAGTACTGTCAGATTCTAGTTTATCTTATTTTTACTTGTCATTTGATGGGGGGGCATGTTGTGGATTCTTAGCAGGAAGAGACAATAGCCATTTGTGGTTTATTTAGCATACATAATCATAGCTGTGGAAACACTTAAATGGGATTTAAACAGGCACCTTTGCATTGGGAATAGTGTTTAGTGCACTTGTGGGAAGGATGGAGTTCGTGGCTCAACTTCCAGCTTAGCCTTAGCCAAGTTGAGTTGTGTGAGGTGCTTCTTAGACTAGGCATTCTGGGACACAGCCTTAGTGCACTGACTTACCAATCACAGACTGGATCACATTTCTTTAATATATTCATATGATATTTTATTAAAATAATATTGGAGAGAGATATTTGTGTTCTCTCCTTGCAACATACATTTATTTTATGAATTATTTATGGGTGAAATAAATGACTCAATAATTAGAACTCTGATGTGCTTTCCCCATACAAAAGTGAACATAGTTAGAATGTTTGCTGTGGAGGGATTGTATTGTCTTACCAATTGCACATACATGAATGTCACAGAATACTTGTATGAACTATTTACAACATTCTTGTTCTCAAACAGTTCTATAAAGGATAATGACAGATAATGAATTCAATAATATGTCAATCGCTTATTCTTGAAGGTTTTCCAGGGTACTCTGAGGAACATTCCTGGGTGGATGAGCTAACTCTACTTATTCCAAACCAAGGAAGATGACATTTTAGTGGTTATAAGATGATTTATCAAGGTTTCAGTGTTTCCTCCTGCATGTCCTCCCTATTTGGGATGGTGGTAAGGCTCTAAGAAAGTTGTCTGGAAATGATGAACTCATTTAATTTTGGAAGCTTTCTCTTCCCACCCAATGTGTTTGTGTAGGATACGGTACAAAATCTGTTGATGTCAGCTATTCATTCAGTGTGGGTTCAGCCATGTTTATATTCCAGAGACCTCACAGCGACATCTAATGTCTACAAGCCACAAAATTTGATTATTGCAATTCCCAGCCTTTAGATCCTCCCACTTAAATCTTTTCCTTCTTTGAAGATGGCTTCAAGGTTTATTGCATGCCAATTTCTCAATAATTATCTTTGGAGATTTATTCAGATTCCTAAAATATTGAAGCTGATTTACACAAGACTGTCAAGTATCAATAATGAATAGGAGTGCTCTGTGTAGAAGAAGCAGTTCCTTTGGTAACAGTTTCCTCCCATAATTAAAATATGGACTTATGGGTGGAAAACGATTCCAAAATATCATTTGGACAAAACCTTCTGGCTTCACTTTAACCACCCAAGACAGACATGATTAATTGCATGGAAAGATAGCTTTGCTTTCATAACTGGTAGGCCAAATGATTTATAATTTTAAACATCTAAAATTTGATCAGATTTGTTTTTAATTTCCAATTATCATGAATCAGCTCCCAGAAATTTAACTAAAAGAAATTTTCACCATCCTGGGTAATCCAAAATCGTGAGTCATGTGTCCTAGTAACTCTGTCTATCTGTTAATGTCTCCAACAGGGCACACTGTGTTCTTCTCTGATAGCCTCCCTTTGCAGATGTCTTCAGACCTTTAAGCTACATGGAAGAGTGTTCCTATTATTGATGTCCTCATTCCCTTGATAGATATGTCAGGATCTATATTAAGAATATGGTCTACCAATGCATTCATAATCACCAGTTCCTGAGAAGCTAAAGCAGGATATGCTTTTTTGGGGGGGAGGGTGTTTACACAAAGCATTATAAAACACACTCAATGAAATCATTGATACCAGTGGACCATTGTTAGATAACAAACCATTCTAAAATGTAACTGCTTAAAGTAACTATTTTTAGTGTTCCTGAGTCTATGTGTGATCTAGGCAACTATTTTTGTTTCAACAGTTTTCACTTCTAGAGATTTCCAGCTAAAACAAGCAGAGGTGCATTCCCTGGTACAGATGCTTGGGGTCCACTTGCTGTAGGGTGATCCAAGATAACCTTGACTGACCTAATGGTGTTATGAAAGGGAAGGTGAAATCACAGGACAAAGAGCAGAGATATAAGGGAGTCATTAATTCTTAGTTTAAAAAATTGAAGTTATTTACTTCGCCACACCATCATATTTCCCAAGCTTTTGCCCTTTGCTCACTAGTCTTTTGAAAGAATAACACTTGAGAGACAGGTGTGTATTTAACACTGCTCTAACAACAGTGATATTATTCCATAGTCTTTTCCAAAATGACTATGGTTTGGAAAAGTCAAGATTGTGATCATAGTCTTTATATTTACACATAGCATTTAAAATATACATTGAGGATTTGATTTCATTAATGTCAGAACAGCACTTTGGTATCTTTCAGCATAGGGCAAACACAGTGTGCTTCAATGTTGAAAACGATTGTGCTTGGATCTTGGTTCCAACGTTCATTTGTATGTTGAATTTATATTGTTTCTCTTCTTTGTGCTTCAGTTTTTCTTGGTGCTTAGAATAAAAATTACTGTTTGAAATGTGAGAAAACTTACCTGTGTTTGCATTAGAAACGAATGACATATGTCACCCATGCTGCATCCTTTCCCCTTCTTCTCACAAAGCCAGAATTTCTCCTTTTACCACCATTAACTCCATGATGTTAACTGTACAGTCTCCCTTTCTCCTTTGACTTTCTCTGCCAATCTACACAGTCTAGGTGTTCTCTGTAAGTCCACTGTTAACTATTTGGGGCAGGGTGTAGGGAGGGAATTATTCTCACATTAATAAATGTTCACTGCTTCTCATACTCACTAATTCTACTATCCACTTAAAATATGTTACTTCTAGCATACCTTTATTCACACACACACACACATACACACACACACACACACACACACACACACACACATTTCTAAACATACCTTTGAGATATGATAAATATATTAAAAAGAATACCACATATATTCTAAGTTCAGCAGACTGGTAGTACTCTGTTATGTCAAAGGGTCTTTGTCTGAGCTTTTCCATCACTTCCTGGCAATATGATTTGTAGGAATGAGAGCTAAACAATGCTTTTATGTTCTGGTCTGATATGTAGTGGTTGATTTCTAAACTCTCTGTTGTATCCCTGTTATTATTTCCTTTCCTTATTTGGATTGCAGCTAGTAAGGGAGGGACAACCTGGAAGGAATTGAGGGAGATGAATGAATATGATCAAAATAAATTTTATGAGGAAAAACTACTCATTATGACCCAGGTAACAATTACATTAGGCATCTTAAGAATTGATGAACAGAGATATCTAAAAAGTAAACAATGGTCATTGATTGAAGTTAAAACTAAGCATAAAACTTTCTATATTTTCCATCAAAATTCAATGGATTTTCAAGAGAACTCTACATGAAATGGCAGTCTTTCATATCTCTGATTGGTACACTTGATCACTGGCATTCTCTCCCCTGTAGATCTGGTAAAAATATTCAGCTTTCAATCCTTCATAAACCCATGATCCTTAAATTCTCAGGCCAATTTTTTAAATTACTGGAAGGTAACCTTCATTTTTAAAATGTGTTATTATTTCAGCTAGTCATAAGCCTAAGTGGTTAGGGCATAGGGGTGAATGTGTGAAACTTGGGGCTTTGCACACCACCAGGAATATGCTCACTGTCAGTCAAACATTTAAGGAAGAAGTCAATGAAATTGGTCATTTTTACCATGTAAGAAGGAGTGATAGCTTCCACTGCAGACACTGAAAGAGCAAATCAAATGGAAGTTATTTCAGCATGTTTTACTTAAATAAGTTTTCACAGTATTTTAAATAATTAAGCAGTATATTTTAATATATTGCTACTTTGTAAATTTCATATTTTGTTACTCTTTATCAATAAGTCAGAGGTAATATGAACATCAAGAACCCTTTAGTCAAACCTCTCCAGTAAAATGTGTAAGAAATCCTCTATTGAAAACTGATCCCCACCGGCTTCCTCAACTACCAGCATTGACCTACATTTTCCTCTCTTTCCACATTGGGTTTATATGTTCCTAAAAGACTACTTATTATCTATTATAGTGATTGTTCTCTATGTCTTATTTGTACCTTTGGCTTTCAAATTTGTTTTCTACTTTAACATTTATTGTTTAAGCTCTTTGAGAAAAGAGATCTTGGCTATCCCCCTACGTTACTGATACATTCCAAATACCTGGAATAGTACTTGTTAATGGAAAATAGACATGGAGACTCAGGTAAGAGAGAGATCACTATTGTCCGGACTCTAAACCTAACAGTGGAGTGGAGATGGAAAAGACTCTTCTTCACACTCATTATATTAAAAGATGAAAAGTGGACCCACTTAAATCCTCTGGATTTGGAGTTCCCCCTCCCATGTCTTTACCACCTCCTATTAATTACACATATTAATAGGAGGTAAGTGTGGGGCTCTTGTAGCATTGTTATTGTTTCTTTTGTTTCTGGTCTGAGCCCTTATTGTTTGCCTTGATCATACATATGCCTTGTTCAATTGATATTCTAAATCTCATTAAATTTTCACTAACCCATATAACTTGATTTCCTTTTTAACATTTATTTTTTGTAATGAAATATGATTAAATCATTCTCTTTCATTTTCTCCCTCAAATCTCTATAATGTATCTCCTTGCTCTCACTCAAATTCCTGACATCTTTTTCTTTAATAGTTATGGCTATATATCTACTGTAAAACACACACACACACACACACACACACACACACACACACACACACCTACATATAAATAAAATCTGTTCAGTCTGCATAATGTTACTTGAATGGTTTTGATATCAGGACTGGCCATGTGGTATTAAACAACCAATCAGGGAAATCTTCCCCATGGAAGATTTTCTCATATGCTTTCAGCCTTCCTTGACTGACCTTTGTTCTTTGTTTCTGGAGCAGGCCCCATGACTTCCTTCTGACATGTAAGCCAGTATTTTGCCATTGTGCATCTTCAGATCTTGTTTAGGAAGCCATATTTTTGAAGGTGCATGGGTGAAATGTCCCTATCTAGAAGACACAGTCTCATAGCATATATCCTGGTCTTGTAGATCTTACAATCTATGCTTTCCTTATACACAATCTTCTCCGAGGCTTGGATTTAGGACTTAAGTTGTAGATATATTTGGCTTGGGGACTCATCACGGGATCAGTTCCTATTCTCCTTAATACTGTGTTCCACACACACATAATGGAGAAACATATGACAGCTGTTCAGTGACCCTTTCAAATCATACAATCTATATGTTCTGTTGGGGTTCATCGGTCTTCACAACAAAATTAAGCAGTACTTAGCTATAGTAGTAAATTACCAATACGGAGTCAGGTAGAAATATAAGGGTATTTAATAGGGAAAAGCCTTACTTACAGAGCGGACCAGCCAGCCGGTGGTAGTCTGTACAGCAAGACGCAAAAGAGAAACCAAAACCGAAAACGCAGTCCCCCTACTCACTCTGACCACGCCCTCACAAGCCCTCAGGTACTCTTGTAGCCAGCCCCTAAGAAGGCGTGGCTACAGCTTCCCCTACACTTAGCCTATATTCTTGTATGCATATAGACAAGTTTTTTTTGAATACAAATAAAGTTCAGTTTCTGACCAGAAGCAAATACACTAGAATGTTTTCATGTGATTAACAATATTGCATGGAATATTACCACCCCCAGGTATGGGCATTACTTAAACTTGTATGTAATTAGATTTACATATTTCTTAAGTAAAGGCACAATCATGAACCAGATATTCTCCCTCCCAGAAACTCCCAAAAAGGATAAATTATAAATATTAATCTATAAGTGCACATGTCCAAACTATGTATAGGAAGATGACAAACTCAGACATTTAAATTCTGTAAATTGGTCCTCCCAAAGACACAGGAGCATGCTAGGTAAACGGGGAAATGTGTAAATTGAACAAGGGAGAATTGTCTAGGAGGGGACAAACTACAGAGATGCATTTACAGTTTTAAACCAGGAGTCTCTCTTTTTATTTTTATTAATTTTTATTTAAATTAAAGCAATCTTATTTTACCGACCAATCACCATTCCATCTCCCTCCCATCCTCTCCCACCCCCCACTAACCCCTCATCTCACCCTCCATCCATTCCACAGGAAAGCAGAGGACTCCCGTGGGGGATAATCAAAGTCTTTCACATCATTTGGGGCAGGACCTAGACCTTGCCCGATGTATCTAGGTTGAGGGAGTATCTCTCTATGTAGAATGGGCTCCCAAAGTCCATTCGCACACTAGGAATAAATACTGATCTACTTCCAGAGGCCCCATACTGCCCAGGCCTAACTGACACCCACGTTCAGGGGGCCTGGTTCGGTGCTTTGCTGGTTCCCCAGCTGTCAGATTGGGGTCCATGAGCCACCAGGACTGTCTCTTAACATGTATTCATTCCTGCTTAAAAGGATGGGAATAAAACCTGGAAGGCTTTAAATTGTACAGCACTGACTTTTCTGTGTAGGAAACACTCATCCAAACGTCAGTGAGTTGATCGCATATTGTTCTGCCCAATGCTGTGCTGGCAAATTCATCGCTGATCTGAAAAGCAAGAGCAAATTCACTTGGAATGAATAATAGCGAGGCATAGCTAATTAATGCTGGTTCAATCCGAGCCTCTTAGGCAATCACGACAAATTGTACAGTGCGACCTCGTGATTTTTTTTTTTTTAATGTGACAGTGGTGTATGGGGGATTGATCTGTGAATGTAAACATGGCATCAAAATGGCAGAGCCAAAACTCACTGCTCAGCATTTATGTCCTCAATGAATTACAGGTTTTTGATGTGGCAAAACTGCCACCAGAGTGAACATTCCTGAAATGCTATCATAAAATAAAATTCTGAAACAAGTAGTTCATCTGTCTCTGACATCCCATGCTGCTTCCCAGAATGTGAAACACAGATACAAATATTTTCTGTCTCCTTAGAGGGAAAACTCCTGTTTAAATGCTTCATTTGACACAATCATAGACACTAGTTCTACATGGCCAGGTAATACTGTCCAATTTTAAGGCGTTTGGATGATAATTGGGTGAAACTTCATGAATATGAAGTAGACAAACAAAAGCATTTTCTCATCATCGCTTAGGTAACAGACTCTGGGTAGCCATCTATTTTCTATTTATTAACTCTTAGTAGATTTTCTTTCTCCCTTACCAATTTTAATCTACATTCTTTGTTGAATGTACATTTCTTTTGACTCATTCATATCAATTTCCTTATCTAGATCCTTACTTATCGGGGAATATTTGATCTCAGGAACAATAATATTATATATTTTTGCATGTTTTAAAGTTACTATTACTCTCCATATGCATAGGGACATGAGAAGGGGACAGCAGAAGGCTTTTGAAGTTTCTTCTTTTCTTCTACTGTTATGTGTTTTCTGGGGTTGAATTCAGGACACTAGGCTTTCATAATAAGTACTATAGTACTTATCATGTACTTATTAAGTACTATACCCACTAGTCATTTTACTGGCTCAAATTATTTTCTTATATAGGAAGAATATGCCTGAAATATTTGATACCATGTATTTCGAAACACATTAATAAAAAAGGTTATTTTCATATATGATGTTTCATAAAAGTATCCTTCTTCCCAACATCTATAAAGTCTACTGCTCCTTGACTGCTACAGGAGACCATATTGTCATGGACAGATAGCCTGTTGAGTAAGATCACTTGCCATACAAACATGAGGACTTCATTGAAAGTTGCATCATTCACATAAAAAGCCAAGCAAGGTTGCACATTTACTGGCCCACCAGCCTTACCAGAGTTAGGAGCTTCCCATCTACTGAGAGATGCTGTCTCCAGGCAATGAGTCAGACAGTGAAGAAGAGATGGCATCCTACTCTGACCTCCTCATGCATGTACCTATGTGCATAGCTGAACATTCATATACATGTTGTGCCTGCTTGTGTGCGCGTGCATGTGCGCGCGCGCGTGCATGTGCGCGCGCGCGTGCACACACACACACACACACACACATACACACACACACACACACACACACACATACACATCTTCTGATTGACCTTCTTATAATTATGTTTACTCTGCCAATTTTTTTTTTTTTTGGTTTTTCGAGACAGGGTTTCCCTGTGGCTTTGGAGGCTGTCCTGGAACTAGCTCTTGTAGACCAGGCTGGTCTTGAACTCACAGAGATCCACCTGCCTCTGCCTTCCAAGTGCTGGGATTAAAGGCATGAACCACCACCGCCTGGCTATTCTGCCAATTTTATTGCTTTTGTTTTTTAAAACTTATAAGCAATATATATATATATATATATATATATATATATATATATTTAAACCTTAAAAGCAAAAATATTACGTTATACCTTCTGAATTTATCCCTTTGCATTTTTAATCTCAAATTTTTCCTATCAATAATTGCCTTAATTAGTTCAGTTTCTTGGTTGCATAAATTCTTCTGTGAAGACTTGCTTACAGGTAATTGTTCTTCCATTTCCAAAGCAATAGGAAAATTACTTTTATTTATTTTTTTTAATTTTTTGGACATGAGTGGCATTTCAATTCCCTGTCCTTATCCTTGGGAACACTGAAGATCTAACTCCAATCCACATGGATAGAATAGAGAAGCCCCAAACTCTATTATTTACTTATTCATTTATTTTTCTTTGTATGATATATATCATATATATATATGTATATATATATATATATGTATGATACACACACACATATATATATATATATATATATATATATACACACACACACATACATACACACATATGCATAGCCTTTGGCATTTTCTTCATCCTTTATAATTCAATAATTTCGGCAGGATATGTTTTTGGTTTTGAATGTTCTCTATTAGCATTTCTGGGAACAAAGTGAACCTTGTCAATGTGTCAATTCAGCTATTTTCTCATTTCAGAAAGGTATTTTTCTTTTATTTTTTTCTTACTCTATTTGTTCTGCTTTCTGCATTGGGGAGGCTCCAATTTTCCACATGTTTTTATGCTGGAAATCTAGCATTTATTTTTCGAACCCCCTTTCTTGCTTTTTCCCCCCTTCAATCCAAGTCATAATCTCAGGCCCAATGTCTTTGTACAGAAATTGCCGGCCAGAGCACCAACTCTGCTTCTACTCCCTCCATGACCATTGACACCGTTCTCACAGTTTCCTAACTACAGCTAGCTCTCCTACTGCCTACTGTCGCCTGGGCTCTCTCTGGTCCGCCAGTCTTTGGTCTTCTCCTCCTTGCCGAGACCTCCCGTATCTGCTGTGTCCTCGAGGAGTGCTTCGGACATTGAGAAGACTCATGTCCAGAGCTCTCCCTGGTCTTTTCAATCATATTGCACTATTCATGCTCCATCTCTTGACTGTTATTTTTTTCTTCATTCCCTGAAGCCAAGATGAAGTCTCTTTTTCTTCTCAGGGGAAAATTTTTACTTAAAACTGTTTTTTCAGCAATAGAATGAACAGATTCTCTATATGCCCATTTACTTGGATAAACAGAATTTGGCAGGGCACGATATTAATTACCATTGCTATTGTTGTTGTTATTTTATACTTAACGTCCTCCACAAGGTGGGCAATAGGAGCTTGAACATTTTGTACTTTATTTCCTTTTCCATTTTAAAATAGACTTTTGTTATTTTCTAGATCTTTTCATTATCAAGAGGTAAAATCCCCACCTAGGCCTATGCTAGCTGGTTAAGTGGCCTCAAATTCCAGTGCATGAACCCAAAGTAGAAAATAGCCTGGTTAGTCTCTCATATAAATAAGTTGTTTCTGTATTTTTTTTACTGTGTGCTAGAAGATTTCTTCCTTTTCCACACTGTCTCCCCCTCTTCGTTTCTCCTTACTTTGTATCCTCTTCCTGTCTCTGCCTCTCTTTCTACCCCTCCTCCTCTCCACCTTCCTCTCTGTCTTCTCCTATTTTCTTCTGTTTGCTCCTCTTTTATAGCAGAGTACTTGAATTTGGCTATGTAAAAATAAAGAATCCAACTGTCTCCACTCGTCTCCATTCACACATATACTTACTGCCCTTTTTGTAGGTGCACAATGCATGTGTGTTTCCCATACATGTGTTTGCTAGTAAACCTGAGGGTAACTGAATGTGGTGTGCCCATGGTAAGCATGCATGTGTTGCCCAAGGTTTGACACCAGGTGCCACTCCGCATTTTATTTACAAAGACACGGTGTCTCAATGAAACTGTAACTAACCCACTTGGCTAGGCTAGTCTGCCAGCCCCTGTCTCCTCCTCTGGAAGGCTGGGGTTACAGCAGGCTGCTATATCCAAGAAGCTTTTACTTGGGTTCTGGGCCTCCAAGCTGCTGTATTCATGCTTGTACCTGTAAGCCTTTCCCTGGCCTGGCAATTAATGACTAGGTAAACAAAAAGAACCTTTCATCCACCTTTTTAAAATATTCCCTTGATTATGCTAGAGATCTTCGCTAGCATTTTTTCCAAAAGTAGAAAAATTACCAATCATAAAAATAGAGAAAATCTGAATTTATCCTCTCACTGAGTAAATAGCATCAAGCTGTTTAATAACTGTCAATTTTATATGAATTTTAAGGTTCATTTAGAATGACTATCCAGAATGTATGACCTTATAATCATAAATAACAGTTACATGTCTTCACACTCAGATCAATCCTAATGTCATATTTTTGTTTGTTTGTTTTCTGTTTAAAGAAACAGACAGCCTGATTAAGATTTTACTTCATCCACATGTGTACTTCCTTTGATTTTGAATAGGCCATGATTCTTAGAATTTCTTTGCCCTAGCAAGTAATTAATATCTGCGAAGCCCTTGCTAATGATAATTCAAACACTGTGACTTTCTTTTTAATGTCTGTTTGCATATGGAGGTCTACAGAATTACTCACCCAGGTGACACCCCTAAAAATACTCTGCAACAGCATGCTAAATCACAGAATAAAAGCTAGAAATGATCTCCAACATAATTTGAAAAGACATAACACCGCAAGGCTTAATAAAACATTCTAGAGAAGAGCAGTGACGTCCCTCTGCCTACAATCCATACTGATTGCATTTTGTTTGGCTATTGTTATTGTATCTCAGAAGCCACAGGTGCGTCTAAGAGAAAGGTTCATTTTTCTTTCTTTTATACGGCACCTGCTAAGGTGTATCTATTTTCCTGAATAGCATAAAATGAACTGAGATAGATGTGAATACAATGCTATTGCTACCGTGTAATGCCAGCCTCGTGTTTGAAAAGCCTCCGCATAATTTGTGTTCCTTCTTTTACAGCTGATTGTTATAATGACACCCTTGTTTTAGATGTGTTTTTGTACGTTGTTCCGTGGAGGCAAGATTACTGTTTCCCAACATCAGTTTTCCATGGCAATAAATTATAACACAGATACTATCCAGTGCCAGAATTGATTTTTTTTTGTGAGTGGAGTTGATCTACAGACCAATCAGATTTATGAATACTTGACATCGTACCTGTTCAATGGACTGTCTATTTATCTCACTGTCATAATAGAGCATGTTACAAAGACTTCACTTTAGTTAATGAAATGGAAAAAGAAGTGTCACAGTCTTTTTAACAAGGCAGCAATATTTTAATATATCTCTGAGGAGTCATTTTGTCAGCAACCACGTTTTAATTCTTTTAGTTATAGTTAATTTGTACATTTTAGTTAAATAGCCAAATATGTGCATGTTCTTATTACACTTTTTCAGCATATGGTGAGGACTATGGTCCCACACATTAAAGTCTACTCCTCTCGCGTGCAGACAGGTAGGGCATGAACTTCAGTGTAGCATGTGCACCAATAACTTAACCATGTGTCGAGCCTGCTGGTACACATCTTCCTGTTTAGCTTTATTTTAAAATAGAGGAGAGAGTTTATCCGCATCCCTATTTTTTTTCTTGGTTTGATTCTCTAGCATTATCCTGCTTCATTTGATTTCACCTGACTTGAATGGTATTCATACCGAAGTCTGCTTTGAACTGCAGGCAGGCAAAGTAGAACAAAGTGACTGACCTTCTTTGAAACTGATAAATTTCTTAGTTTATCATTTTCTAGTGAAGATTAATTTTTAAGTTTGTAAAAACAAACACAACACTGTACAATTTAATCAATACTTCACATATATGTATGTAAATATATATATATATATATATGATATTTTGTTTTAAATCTATGTTAACCATTTTTACAGTTCTTTCATTAAGGGGCAGCTTAGTTTCTGTAGGAACATGCATTGGAATTTATGTAAAGTATAGAAGCCAAAAGTTATAAAAATAGTAAATAAAAACTCACTACATTAGCATAAATGTGTTATAAATTAGACTGTAAATGTATCCTATGACTTGAACAGTCGGTTTGTATTTAAACTAAATATAATGGACTATATAGGCAGGGTCTTTTGTTTTCGTCCCCATAAATCTGCAACCTGTGGGCCATTGCCCGCTCATAGATCACTTGTAAGCATTGACATATAATTATAAGAATATAAAAATACTGTAAAAGTCATACTACACATGTTTCCTAATTGTTATTGGCAAATTCTATATACTGCTTAAAGAAAGCATCAAATTTTAAGCATTTTAGTGAATGTATAGTTTGAAAGTACATCATCTGCTGTCTTTTTAATAGAATGTTGTGTTTCAAAAAAGAAAAAAAGAAACATCTGGGACATGTTTGGGACTTTGTCTTATCCTCAGAGATGCTGATTGGAACACCATCAACTTCATGGGAAACTTTAGGCAAAATCCAAACAGCTGCAAGAGAAAGAGAAGCTGGACTTTCCAAAATTGCCATCTCACAACCTCCTCAGTATTTGTAGGGTGCTGTCTGCACTTGGTAACTAAGAACAGAATAAGTAAGAAAATATAAACCTATCTGAATTCATTTTATGAATATGTATATACACAGACATTTCTGAAAGTTGCCAGAGCTAATAACTCATTTTCTCGAACAGTCTAGGCTTCATTTGAATTATTTTCTTTCAGTTAATGATGTGCAAGTACAGCCTGGTTTGGTTCTTTCATTTTGCATTACTCCAAATAGGAGTCAGTTCAAAGATCTGGAATCTCTTTGTTGTATCTTGTGCTCATCTTACAGAGAGCCTTGTGTGTCCACTAAGTTTTTATTATGTGAAAAATCAAAGCAGGTACCTGTTACTTTGCAGTCTCATGTTGTGTACATTTTACATGCAGTGACGGACAAGTAGTCTTGAGTACGGTTGGGTGTGTTTGTATTGATGAAGAAGCTTGAGAATGTACATCAATCTGCTTGTGCTAAATTGAGTTTGCACATCTATCCATTCATTCTACAAGACAGGAACAAGAGCCATATGCTCAGAGCCTTGGGCACGTGTCTGCTTGATTCTAAGTTGATCCGAAGACAAAGATGATAATTTGAGTGTCATATTGAATGATTTATTTCTATTAACCTTGATTCACTCTTAGAACTTAAACTTTACTATGAATTTTAGTAGTGTGTTAGTCAGTGGTACTTGGGATCTTAAATAAATGTTCATCATCAGAAGATAAAATGATACTGCTCTAGGAGATACCTTCCATTTTTAACCACTTAGATAATTTTCATTAATATCAAAGAGATTTTATATAAACTATATATTTCTGCTTTGCTCAGCACACTTGTACCCAGTATGTGAAATGCTACTGGAAATAATTGATTTATAAGTTAAAAATCCCTGCCCAGGACAGCTGGCAGCATAGTTATAATCTCAGGGCTGCTATTAAAGTGCTATGATGACTCTTCACATAGGGAACCAGCTATGGGTCTCATTGATTTCCAGTGTAGAATTGCATATGGTTGTGGTTTTCCTGGACAGTTTCCCAAAATGGTTGACTTGAGTAATATTTCTTGCCATATAACCAGTCCAAATTCAATTTGACTGTCATGACTGAAAACTGTGGGTTCCATTAGCTGTTTCCTTCTGAAGATTGCACGGAGTCCTGCCTTGTTTCACTACATTTGTTCTGATGCCTTCCAAGCCTGGCTTTAAACAGCATATAGTTCCGTGTATGGCATCCAGCTTGGGAAAGCAGGTCTCTCATTGCTGGGGATCACCTTCTAGTTTTTTTTTTTTTAAATCAGTTTCAGGAAAGTATGCTTTCTTTTGACTTCTAATTTGGAGTTGGAAAATGTGGCAGATGGGTGTAATAGCCAAGTCAGTCTTCTATGTCAGGTCAAAGAGCTGTGGTAAGATCAGGCTATTATTCAGTATCAAATGCAGTCTCATTGCCACATAATGTCCTTTTATAATATTTCAAAATGCTTGGATATTTACAGTGTAGATTCTTTTAAAAATGATGTCCTCCAATTAATATCATTTTTCATCTTCAGATGCTAGGTTATCAAACTCTAAGATATTAAACTTCATGCCATGTATTCAAGCACTTCCATTCTATTTTCATTGTGGCCTTTCCTGGCTAATTATATGCCAACTTAACAGAAGCTAGAGTTATCTGAGAGGAGGGAGTCTCAATGGGAAAAAAAATTCTTCCATAGATTGGGCTGTTGGCAGGCCAGTAGGAGATTTTCTGAATTAGTGAGTGGTCAGGGAGGGCTCAGTCCATTGTGGGAGATGGAATCCCTGGGTTGGTTGTCCTAGTTTCTGGAAGAATGCAGGCTGAGAAAGCTATGAGGAGCACATTAGTAAATAGTACTCATCCATGACCTCTGCATCAGCTTAACTTCGAGGTTTCTACCTGCATTGCCTTCCCTTGGTGTAGTATGACTCAGGATTTGTAAACCAAATAAACCCTTTCCTCAACAATAGGTTTTTTTTATCATGGTGCTTTATCAGAATGATAAAAACATCTACCTAAAACATACACCCCCTATTGTCATCATTTCTCTCTGACATTTCCAGGTTCTTCGTTTTCCCATCATGAAAAGCCACAAGGAATGTTCTAGCTAACTGACAAAAGCATGAATCAACTCCAATGTGGTAATTTGAATGTGAAATGTCAACCATAGTCTCACTCACATGTTGTAGGATGTTGAACTCCATCAATATCTTCACCTTGTAAAATTCAGTAGAAGTATCCCTCAGTTGTGAAAAATAAGTTTGTTTGCAGTTATTGTCCTACAATGAATAAAACAATTTTCCAAACATAATATCATTGGTATCTAGGTTGAGAAACAATCCACTAAATTATGTGCTTATGTTTTCAAGGCATATATCTTTGCTCTGTTATATTGCTATAATCAATTCTATTTTGGTGTCTGAAAGACTGTAGGATAAGATTGTTGGTGTACTTAAACAGCTAAATTTGGGCTGGCAAAGATGGTTCAATAACTAAAGGCTCCTGATGTCAAGCCCAATGAACAGAGTTCACTCCCCAGGAGCTAACTCCTAGAGTTAATTCCCTGATTACCACATATCAATGCGCCCCCCAACACATACACATATAAGAAAACAGCCAAATTCTTGGGATGGAAAATTAATTCAGTGGAGAAAGTACTTATTTTGCAAGAATGAGGGCTTAAGGTTTGATTCCCAGAATTTACATAAAAAGCCAGGGCTGATGGTGCCCCTCCGACCTCAGGACTGAGGGCCAGAGACAGACAAAGCACTAAAACTAGCTGATAGGGATATTTGAAAAGACTAGAACAGTTCTGGATAGTGTGAGAGATACTGTCTTAAAATTAAGGTGTAGAAGAAATTGAAGATGTCAATCTATGGCCTTCATACACGAAATGAGTGAATACTCATAAATCTCTCTCTCTCTCTCTCTCTCTCTCTCTCTCTCTCTCTCTCTCTCTCTCTCTCTCTCTCTCTTCCCTGTCTCCCACCTCCTCTCTTAAACACAGAAAAAGAAAAAAAAGCATAGTTCACAGTTAGAGTTTAAAAATAATTTTCTATTTGGGGAATCATAGAATTTTTATTTGAGCCATTTGAAACTAATAGAAAATGAACCTGTCTAGAGAGTGAGGTAGTAATTATCTGTATCTGGGAAGTTCAGTTTGTTAGAACAGAATGCAAAAGTTAATGATGCTTCTTAGAAGCTTAGCTTTAATTGTTATCCAGCCTTTGAAGTGCCCACTCTTAAGCCTGACCTGGCTTAAGTGCCATTGATCACAAGAGACAGAGATCAAAGAAGCTGGATGGATTCTTTTTAAATCATCATCACTATTGTACCAACAGTGACAATGGCAGCTTCCTCTGCCAGCAGGTCAGCACTGGTGTCTTTATTTTGGAGGGAGAGCTTATGAATTAAGCAGTTGACCTTTATGCCAGTCAGTCACTCAGCACTGGGCCACCCACGGCTGCCAAATACCATTACCTTTGTGCAATGGTTACTTCAACAAAGCACACATGCAGTATTTATAAACCTTGCATAGTCTTCTTGCCAAAATTTCAATGACATTGCCTATTTTTCATTTTGTCTGCCTCCATTAAGAAGTAGAAAATGATAATCAATAGCTTAGAAGTTAAAGGATACACATTTTGTGCATTGCAGTGGACCCATCTGTACTTCTTGCTTGAGGAACAAGTCTAGCACCACAGGATGGAAAATATTGCTTTTTCCTATGGTCTTACTGCAGAGCTAAAGACACAACATCCCTCCCTTCCAAAACAACTCCCTCTAATCTCTAGGAATTGTTGACTGCTTTGAGTTAACAGTTTTCATGATCTAGTTAAGTGGCCTTAGGTTTTTGGTGGTAGTGGTGGTGGTGGTGGTGGTGGTGGTGTGTGTGTGGGGGGGGTGTGTTTCAGCTACAACATAACATGCAGGAAACATTACCATATTTAAGCTCCCTTATGTGACCTTTCCCAACTAGGAATCAGTTTTAACTCAAAGTGGTTAGGACTGGCAGACACAGGTTCCTACCTCTGCTCATGAAACTCTAGTCTCTTTCAACATAATTACTGCTTATCTGTGGAACATTGTCGACCTAGCAGACTGAAGGACCAATGAAACAGAGATTAGACCTTCTTGAAGTTTACAAACAACTGATCATATTACAAAGGATTCCCTGTAAATTAAGAAAACTATAAAAAAGAAAATATATATTTTAATTGCTACAAGACTTGAGAAAGGCTGTATGTAAGTGAAGTTATTATTAATGCAAGGTAAGGCACATGTTGTGGATGAAACAGGCATCTAGAAGAGGACACTAATCCTGCCCTGTTGTACAAAATGTGACTGCAATCTCCCTTGTAGGAGAACTGAGTCCTTCATTGAATCACTATTAGGGCTAAGCTCTCATCTGTGATTAATGGTGCTTTTGCCCCCTCAAAGTTAATCTCAAGAGCATTTCCTCCTACATACCCTTCAGAGGAATTTCTATGTCAGAAGTTGGCTTCCTGTGAATCCCAGAAGGAATAGTAGGTGCTAGAAGTCACCTGAGAAAGCCAGCCAGGGAGGGGACTTTGCTCCTCTGTCATTTGCTGTATGGCTTGCAATCACTCCACCAGTGGAAACCAGAATTATAGATTGGTCCAGACTTTGGACTATCAGGCAATTATTAAAGCTCTCTGCTTGCATGGGGTAATGATAGAAGAGATGGCTTCTAGCTAGATGACTGAAAAAATGAAGGAAAGGTGGTTATAAATGTATATTACTGCATGGATGCAGTAGGTGTTATTGCCTTGGAAAAAGAAAAGAAAACATTCAGAATAATTCACAGACAATCAAAGCTAATGGAAAAATCTTTGGCACTTAAGTCAGTTGGAGGTTTAGGGCCAAGACTTGATCCTGGAAATCACTGAGCTCCCAAGATTATTTAGCTCTCAGCATAAGAAAATTTACTATGCTTAGACTCAGGCACTGTTTATGAAAGAGGGTGGCTTGACCCAAAGAGGGGGACATCTCAGTCCAACTCTGAAACCTTAACTTCCTACAAATTCTGGGAACTAACCAATGGTTCACTTTATTCTTTTTACCAGTAATCTTCTTCCCATAACACAAGTTGCTGAGGGATTCAAAGAGCTCTGTTTGGTTCTCAAGTAGAAACTAGAATTGTAATGTGAGGTTCTTTGTCCCTGCAGGTCCCACTGCCCTTTTCAGCCCCAAAGTATCACAAGGACACTATATTAGTTATATACCTGTTGGCCAATGACTAAGGCTTCTTATTTTGCTAGCTCTGTCTTCATTATTAACCCATTTCTATTAATCTATGTATTTCCATGTTTTCTCATCTTATCTGGAGAAGGGTCCAGACCTCTTACCCCTTTGTGGTCTCACATGGCGTCTCCAAGTGTCTTCACAGAGAAGAAAGCAATTTCCTGTTTATCCCTGCTTATATCCCCACTCTACCAGCTATGTCACTTTCTGTCTGTCTGTACAGACCTCCAGACATCTACGGTTAGTTAGTAGCAAGTTTCTGTCCAGCTACGTCACTTCCTGTCTTACCAATTAGCAAATCAGTGTTTTATTCATTAACCAATAAGAAAAACATATATACAGAAGAACACTCCACATCATAGAATTGTTAGCAAAGAAAAAGAAAATAATGTTTGTGGTCCCAAGACCACATTCAGGAGAACCCTGTGGTAATTGTTTCATGAATTTATATGAAAACTTCTTACATGTTCCTACATGATAGGGCTGCCTTTGAAAATATTTAAAAGTACTTAAATTAGATACATTACATGTGATTTCAACTTCAGTCATGTAATTTTCTTATTCTATTCATTTTGTGTTTTCATTTTGTTGATTTCTCATTTTCATCTTTTTTCTTCACCTGACTTTGAACCTCATTTTTCATGTCAGTATTTTATAAAGAGAATAGTGGATTTTATATTTTTCCTCTTTACTAATATATATTTCCACTATTATAAACTTCCCTATTAATACTCTAATGTGAACATTTTAAAGTAGGATATTTTCATTCAAAGTACTGGATTTTTTAAATTTTAAAATTTTAGCCTATGAAAAATTGGTGAATGTCCAGATGTATTTCTGTAACTGACTTCTGGTTTGATACCATTATGATGTGAGAATATATTTTGGGTTATTTCTATTTGCTTATATATGAAAATGAATGATACAGGCTCCAGGATGCAGAAAATGAGCTTTGTTCTGAGATGAATCATGCTGTCAGTGTGTAAAACATTCAACCCTGTAAAGTCTGTCCTTCGCAAGTTTATGGATGCTGGATCTGTCCTTTGCTGGTATAAGTTGTATACATTTCCAACTCTAAAGCAGTGGGTTCTACTCTATCTCCATGCAGTTCTGCCATATTGCTTCAGATGAATATAAAACAAAAAGAACAGTGACCAACATAGGTTGATGGCTGCAGATTTGTAGCTGAAAACGTTGATAGGGAAATCTTATTCCTTAACCACATTAATATTATTTGATTGTCTGCTAAAGTATATGTAAGGTGTCCTTCACAGATGCTCAGTTAAATGTTGCCATCCACCAAATGAGTATCTACATCAAACTTCAAGATGCGATCTAGTTTGAAGTAAGAAAACTGGTCCATATTCATGCAAAGTACAGATATCAAAGTCGTGTCATTTCACTTAGTGGGGACCCTAAGTCATTGCTTGATGTTCTTACATGAGAAATTGGAAGGAACGTATCTGAGGACAGAGGCAGAGGTAAACATGATGTAAAATAAGCCCAGGAATTATAACGGTGGTTTGCTACCACCAACATTTTGTAGAGGGCATGGAACTGAATCTCCCTCAGAGCCAAAGCAGAAACCAACTCTGCCAGCTATGACTCTGGACTTCTAGCATCCAGAACTTAGAAGGAACACAGTTTTATTGTTTAAGCAACTTTGTGGAAATTTGATGTAGCAGTCTTAATTAACAAAACCAAATTTGCAATAATTTCATGGATTGTGTAGTTAGGATGTACAGTAAGGGGCTTTCCTTTCTCCCTTATTTCTTTCTTTCACTTATACATTCATTCATTCATTCATTTATTCATGCATTTTATTTATTTATTTTGGTAGGATGATTGTAACCTAATTCCATTTCTCCCTTCCCTTTCTTCCCTCCCAATCTTCCCATAAAACCCTAGCTACTCTCCTTCAAATCCTTCACTTCATCCTTTTACTAATTATTATTGCTTTCATATGTGCATACTTATATGAAAATGAATATATATGCATTAATATATGTATATTTATATATTCATACTATATATCTATTGTTTATCTACATCTATTTCCCAATATACCTCATTTAGTCTCTATAATGTCACTTGTATATACGTTTTCAGGGCTGACTGCTTGGCACTGGAAAACCAATTAATTTGAAACATTTATCTTCTCTTCTCTTGAAACATTTATCTGAAGAGACATTGAGAAAAATAAACTAAAGTGTGACCATTTGTAAATGAAATATAATGTAGTGCATTGATTTTGGATTTTTGAGGAAAATCTCTTTGAAACTACATTATAATCCATGGGACTTGGGGAAAGCAACTACATTCCAATACACAAAACAGAAATGACTATAATATTCATAATAAACAAAATAGGTTCTTATCCCATGTGTGTTGGTTTATTGTCTGTGATCTCCACTAAACTTAAGCTCAATGGCATTGAAGTAGCATTAATGATCTTGTTTATGGACCTCAAATACCAGTGCATATCGTGGCATATATTAAACTTAATATATATTTGTTGAATGAAAGATTAATGATTTAAAAACAGTTTTATTCATGTAATGCAGTCATATGTAAAAATAATAGTTAGTTCATTATATCTCAACAGCAAATGTACCAGGAGAAGGCAACCATGGAAATGAATAAGAAGTTACGAGTAAGTTACCCTACCTATGCAGTTATCATCACTCAAAACTGGAGTTCACAGATCTCATTCAGTAAGAATTGCCTATTTTCTATCATGTTCTGTTTCTATATTATTGTGTTTTATAATGTATTACTCTATTTTTATAAAATTTCTGTCTGCCTTGTGTCCTCAGTGAAAGAAATATAGCTGAATACAGTAGACCATTTTGATAAAGAACCTTATTCCAGAGTTTGGGGGAGTGTAACATTTACTGTTAATATTCATGGAAAATGAATCATTTGTTTGCCCTCATTTCATGCACAGAATTTACCATGACATCAGCAGGAGCTTTTTACAACAATAAATCTGTGCCAAATAATAAATCACATTCTCTAGTATTAAATTAAAATGTGCACATTGGAGAGGCTTAATTTTAAATTTCCATGACAAATGGGAATTTGGACACTGAGAAAACAAGATTGAAATAAGAAGCAACTACCAAGAGCCCATGCTGTGGCTCTCTGAGGGCTCTTTCTCTTTCTCACTTAGTAAGGTAACAAATACTCCACAACCTGCTGACATTGCTGTCACAATTCCACATTCTCTTTCTCAAATGTTTCTCATGATAGTGATGAGGATTTATATGACTTTCAGAGCCATATTGATGGAATAGGCTTTATATGCAAACTAAAATAAAAAAGAACTCCCATCAGTAATCAAATTAGATTGAGCAACCTCAAAGACTTCTCCCTCAAGCTAGGAAGAGAAGTCCAAATCTCAGAACATTGTATTTTCTTTTGAATGTGGACATGGTGTCTGAAATGACTTAAGGCAGCCAGTCACAACCAAACCACAGATACACTATACAAATCAGGAATTTTTGAAAACACGAGGAAACCTTCAGCTCTTCTTTTATTACCACCACTCATCACCACCTAGGTATAAGAAATGGCACATTTCTATTCTTCCTTTATTGACATGAGGTCCATGGGATAATCTCCATAGTGCAGAGGACATCAGGAAAACAGCATGATCTCATTTTATACCTAATAAGAATGGAACACATCAGGTGTTTCTTAAGTCCTACCCCTGGCCACTGCTGCAGTCATCACTGTGATTGATTTCATCCTGCTGTCTGAAGTTTACAGGAAATCCATATAAATCAAGGAGAATATGGAAATTTCATACCTCCCAGGAGCTGCAGATTAACTGATTCTAAATTAGAGCAAAAAAGCAAGGTCAATAGGAAAGAAACTCCAGGCACAGTGCAATAGTGCTAGACACTGTACTTTTGGGGAAAGCTCTCCTGTGAATTATGAACATTTGGTAACCAACAAGGTAACTGTTTGGAGACCTTTTCATTATAGGAGATGGGCCATAGTTTTCTTTCCTGAAATGGTGTTTAATAGCTTTTCCTCCATACGCAGAGAAAATTCTGCTCCTGAAACTGGTCAGTATAAGGAATCAAGAGGACACTTGAGACAAGGAAAACTTAACCAGACAGATAAGGGCATACCAGAAAACCTTGTACCAAATTTCCCACTATGTTCCTTCAAAGTTCACACTTTGAAGTCTGGACTGTAACTCACTCTTTAGATTATGTCTGTTGATGGAAGTTTCTGTCGTTCGAGTCCCATAGCCATTTAGTCCCAAATAAACACACAGAGGCTTATATTATTTATAAACTATTTGGCCGATGGCTCAGGCTTCTTATTGGCTAGCACTCTCTTAATTATTAACCCATTTCTATTAATCTGTGGATCTCTGTGTGGTCTTAGCTTTCTGGTGATGCCTAGGTCTCTTGCTTCCTCAGCAGCCACATGGCAGCTCCCTGACTCCACCTACTACCTTTGTCTATCCCTGTTTGGATTTTCCACCAGATTAAATCCTGCCTGTCCATTGGCAGAAACAGTTTCTTCATTAACCAATAAGAGAAACATATATTCACAGCATACAGAAGGACATTCCCCATTATATGTCTTTAGTTGCACTGTCTCCCACATGTTTCTTTTCTCATAAGTTCTACCTAAATGAAGATTTGGAAGACAGTTTTCTTACCACTGTGGATCCAGGATGAAACTGATTCATGGTATTCTTGCCATAATCTGCCATTTGATCTCTTGGCTTGAACTTACTGCAATGAGTGATGAAAAGTAGCCAAGAAGAAAAAATGTGGAGGTACAGATCACTTTCCATGCAAAATAATGGCATTTGATTTGCTGTGAAACTAAAATGCCCACTGGGAAAGTAAATTGTACAAAATATGTCATAAAAGTTAAAAATAAATTGAGGAAGTTTATTTTTCAGCTAGGTGTCACTGGCAGTATTTTTCAGATTTCACAGAAAGAACATATGATGCTATCAGGTAGCATATATCTTGTTGATCATAGTTCTTCTGAGGTAGAGACTGAATTAAGATAAAAATTTGGCAGGCCACTTTTAGATATTTCACATGGTTACTGCTGGCATTGCTAATGTTGTTTTGTGTATTATTATTGTTATTTCTTATTAAGATGTCTGAACTGAAAGACATAGAGTCAATATCGTGCCAATAATACACCTTTCTGAAATTTTGGGGCATAGGGGAATTTGCTTTCAAAATCATTTGATATCTGTTTGTTGTTGTTGTATTAACCTGCTCATGTAGGGGAATTCAATCATTGCAAGATCTTCTTTTACTATACTCTTCTGCTTTCTTTCCTTCATCCACTCCTGTCTTCCTTTCTCTGGCTCTAGAGATCCCTTCTATTTTTTTCTTTTTTTTCCATAGAAAGATGTAAAACAAAAGTATTTCACAGCAATGAATTTTCAAGTACTAAGAAAGTATTTAAGATGTAAAGGGAACCATGATATCCAAATTAGACTGAAGTAATAATTTTATCATGCTCCTTTAAAAATTATATTCCTCCTATTTTCAAAAATAGAAAATCCATCTAGAAAAATGATTATTTACAAATCTCTGTTGGGAGTAAACATGAAGCTTTTGATCTCTGTAGTCATGAGATCAAATTATTCTATGCATGTGCGTGGACTATAGCCCTACTTACTAATAAAATGTTAAGAGAAAATCAAACTCTGTGCCTTTACATTGTGAAAGTATAAAGAATGAAAGCAATTTGAAGCACTGAAACTCAACATTCACAATTTGGGAAAATATATTCCCTTTCCCAAGAAGAGCAGTTCAAGATTATTGAATATGCCATGGGCAACAAAGTGTTCTTTCCTGAAATAAATGAACCATCACGGGCCATCAAGGGAGCAATGGTGAATTTAATGTGGTGGTTTGATCAGAGAACTCT